>NC_045951.1:12727272-13030303 GCF_004382195.2 Drosophila sechellia | reverse complement strand
AAAGTAAAAGAACAATTTTTTTTTTTTTATTTTTTTTTTTATTTATTTATTTATTTATTTATTTTTGTTTCTATTTATTATTTGTGTACCAATAAAAAATGTAGCTTAAATAAAAGGCAATGGCTTACCTAAGCGCACTTGTTCCAAATTAAATAAATTACCCTAAGTGCTTGCTGCAATTATTAAATACATGGCCCCAAGAAACCCAAAGGATTCTTGAGTAAAAACATACATTTCGTTCTTGAACAGGGAAATATTTATTCGGCATATATACACAGTTCTATGAACGCATAGCCAGTGTGTGTGTGTACTTAGTATATTTTGCGCATAATTATGCAGAGTTCACATGCGTTTTGTTTGGCTTAAAAAAACACTTTGAGTTTTGCGAGGAATATTGTAATGAGAGCTAAACAGGCGCTCACAAGGGGATAACTGTAGATGCATTCCCCTAATACGGCTTAATTTAACTGCTGTATTTAATTAGCAACATTGGGCACAGTAGATATGGGCTAGATTGCATTTACAAATTATCCCCGTGGAAAGCAATTGGACCACGTCTCTGGACGACCTCCTGTGGCGTTTGGTTCATGCGCTCTAACGCTAAAATAGTTACCAAAGCGACCGCACGAATTTTCTTAATGAGCTCAAACGTCACTAGCACATACACGTACTTGAATATGTACATAAATATAAATGTATATATATATATATATCCCTATTACCCCCTGCAGCCCTTATTTGCCTGTTTAGAATGTGTGAAATTTTTAGACCAACTGCGACAGCTGGAGAATAAGAAATTAAGCATCTTAGGGCGAGGCCAAATTTTAAGCTCGAATGCCACGCCCTCTCACCTTCAGCGAAACGGGGAATTCCCGGGCAGACATAACAATTAAAATTCATAAACCGCCAAGCCATTTTAGCATAATTATTTTTTACAGCCCAGACGAAAGAAAAAAGTGCGAAGGCGGCGTGCGAAAATAAAAGGAATGGGGTAAGGATAATGGAATCCCAAGGTCCCACACCGTTTTTTGTGTGAACTCTGTCCCTGAATCGTAACTGGGCGTTGGCAGCTGTTTCCACTCATTAGGCGCTTTATTAAGCGAGATAATTAGCCGAGGCACGTCAAGTTGCAGTTAATTGATATTATTTGAACTGTTCAGCTCTCGCTCATTACATGCCCCGACCCCTGAACCCCTGAACCCCTGACCACCTGGCACCCCGACCCCAAAACCCCTCTGCTCCCACCGGAAAAGCGAGCTTCTTGTAAGCGCTGCAATCGCTTAACCTTTTGACCCGCCTGCAATTGTGCACAACTTGAGTTGCAAATTGTGTTATAATGTTAAGTAATTGTTTATAAGCCGATTAACGCCGCTGTGGAATGTGTTTCGGCTGAGCTTCCAGTCGAGCAAAGGTACGTGAAAACGACTCAAGTACTTTGAAGAGCTTTACATCTGCTGAGAAGTTTGTTTTCCTTTGGTTTCTACTGGAAACCGAAGCGTGGCAAATTTGTAATAATAAAATAAAAATAAAACAATTTTTAGTGTTTTCTTAACAGTTATTAAATAAATGGCACTGAAATACTAATGAAATATGTCATTTTATTATTTTCACTGAAACATTTGCTGTAGTGTAGTGTAGTGTGGCTTTTCTTCCAGTGTGTGCATATAACTCAACTACTTGTAGGGAATGCCCCAGTCGATTTCCGCTCCATTTGTTTTACGGCCTTGGAAAGCTGTTTCCTTTATGAGCTCGCCAGCAACTTTGGCTCCTCCGCCTGACCATTTAAATCTATGAGCTGATGACCCATTGCCCACCTGGCTGCTCATTAATTTGATTCGAAACTCACCTCGCTTACTACACCACGATTTAACGACTTTAATTAAGGCAAAGTCGCCGCCCAGGAATTGACGTCGCATCTGACCTCATTCTTTATGGCAACCATAAATAACAGAAATTATGTGCAAGCCCAACTGGACTCGGAGCTCTGTTTCGTTCTGGTTGTGGACTTCGGACCAAAGGGAGTCCTGTTTTGGGCGCGTTTCTTTATACATTTTACGCTTTTTTGGCCTGCGAGTTAAATGCGCTGCCATGAATTTTAATTCGACGACACTTGCACAGGGGCAAGGAAAAATACAGGGCACACGCAACGCGACAGACGCCGCATAAACCAAAGGAGAAATTAAAGCAAAGTACTCGCAAAACGGCACAGTGTGCCCACGCACAGTGGATCATAATTATGTTGGGCTAAGATACCAATTAATATAAGAAAATCTTTGCATAGCTATTTGCAATATGACTGGTCAATAATATTTAAATTTGAATGCAAATATAAGCTAATTCAAATGAGTATTAATGATTCACTAAGCACAATGTAATGGTAACAGAGCCAACGCAGCGTATGCGTAATATAATGTGTACATCCCTTATGTTGTCTTAACATAATGTTATCTTCCCTATTAATTTTTCTTATAAAAACCAATTTGTGGTACATTTTGTTGTTCCCGACCCACTGTTCGCTTATTGCGAGAAATGGAGAAATTGTTCAGAGCTTTTTGTGTTTTTTTTTTTTTGGTTCCAGTCCGGGCGACGCCAGTCCAGCGCTTTTCCAGCCGCAGTCGGTATTAATTTAGCGGAAGTAATGCGAGAAATTGTTGTAGGACCCTGCCCGGCGACCTTTCACCACCCGATGAATAAGAGGGGGGACAATACGCCTTTGTGCCTTTGTATTGAACCCAAAGCTAATTGTGTCTTGGCTGCTTGCTGCTGGTGGTCGGCATATATTTCATTGCTATGGCAGCTAAAAGGGTTTTGTTGCCCGAAATAATTCGATGCTTATTTTTATCATTCTCTTGCTTGGTTAATTTTAATGTACACAGGGCATTTAGTTTTATTTCCGTAGGCGCTCTTTGTTAATTAATTAAACACAGCTCACACACCGCCTCTTTGGGCTTCCAATTTTTTTAATGATCGCATCAGTTTTTATCGCTTAATGCCTTTGGGTTGGCTAATGTTATGCAGTTCGTTGGGTTTGGCATCGGGGATTTCGAGTCAGGAGCTGGGCTCCCAGTTAATTGCTTTTGGCCCTATCAAATCATCTTGTTTTGTTAGGAGTATATCGTTCATAAAAGCACCACATTGCCTGACTGCTTTGTGTTATGTTAATGTCGTTATAACGTGATTTATACAAATACGTTCAGCGAAATGAATATAATTTTAATGGTCTGTATATCATATATTCTGAAATTAATGGCTAGCTCGGAAGCGATATTGATCAGTGGTTAATAACGAGGGGAAGTAGTTCCTTAAGAGATGGCTTACAGTTAAATAATTTTGACTTATGGAACGTTTAATATTTACTTAGTTTTTTCCTTAAACCCCAAAAAGCAAACATTAATATATGAGGTATATGCTTTCATTGCGCAATTGAAATCGGCAAACATTTTCTCTGTGGCTGCTTCACGAAAATTCGACACATCTTTAGGCACTCATTCACACGTTTCGGCCAACTTATTTAACAACTCAGAGCCAACGGGAATAGAAACAGAAGCAAACCGACCAGGATCCTTGCACATTACTTTGCCAACCAACTGCTCTGCTTGAATGCAATTTAAGTACGTACTTGAAGAGCAAATGTTTTATAGAACACCGACACACATTTACACAGTTCCCCTTCCTTGAAACTGAAGAGCACTTTCAGCACTTCCACCAAAAAAAAAGAGGAAAAGAAGACGCCTTACTTCGCAGCTGAAAAGGCGGAAACATCCTTTCCTTCTGGCAGAACACTCAGCCTCCGTTTTAGACGCTCCCCCCACTGCTACTGTATTTTATTATTTAAAAGCCTAAAATCTATAAAGTGCGGTGCAAATATTTGAAATTGTCGAGCAACATTTCTTCTCCGTCCAACTCGCTGACTGCAGTTGACAAGAATATTTAATTTAACTGATACGCCAGCGTCAGGGGAAACACAAGACCATTTCCAACCCAAGCACACATGTCGAGCATTTGCATTTGATTTCAGTTGGAGTGTACAAATACTAAACTCAGATGAATTTGTGGGGTTGTATGACATAGTACCGAAGAATATTTCAATTAATTTCGAGCTACTGACAGAAATTTTACGAAAAAATAAATTTTGGGAAAAAGGAAGCACTTGAATTTCAAGTAATTCATATGAATATCTTTAATTATCAGTATCAAAAAATGTTTCATATTTCGATATGTAGCTCTGTACTCTTAGAACTTGCAGATTGCTCGGTTTTATTAAATATTTTTTTTTGCATTTATCGAAAACACCCACTTCATTATTAGAGTATTATCCTCGTGTTACGTATTTGTGCCTCAAACTTTTTTAAACGTTCTCTCGTCAATGGCATTTTGGGCTGCACTTGTTTGCTCAGCTTCCGCTTCCTGTATTTCTTTATCCTTCGCTTTGGTCCTCCTGCCAGCCGTTTGCATATCGTGTTAGATGCAAAAGTTGTGGCCCGGCAAGTTTCTTTTGGGAACTATCTACGTGCACAGCTGGCGGTAAGCGAGGAAATTTCCACACACACTGACTTTCCCAGACGGCAGAGGAAAAGCCTGCGCCTGCCCATTTAAATTATAAAAATTTCAAATGCTCTATTTACCGTAAATATTTTCACAGTAATTTACGCAAATTTACATAAATAAGCAGCGCAGGCAGACACACTGGTCGAGCTAACCTCATTTGAAAAATGTCAAACACAGAAGGACTTGGCGACTCCACCCACTGCGCCATTTAAGGGGTCGCCTATTTTTCCACACTCAACAAAGGAGCCTATAGTCCTGCGTCCTGGTCGTGTTGTTTGTTGTCCTAATAGCTTTTCTATAATTTATCATGCAATATTTATGGCACGCGCTTTTCCATCTAGGAATTATGCATTTATTATTCAGAGGCGGCGCTGGGAAACTCCGCTCTAAACGTTGTCAGCATTTAGGTCTTCTTTTTTCCCCACTCGGACCCCGGACCCAGTCCAAGTTAATTGGTAAATTTAAATTGAATAAATATTCTATGATAGTGCAATGGACTCGGCCACAGCTTTTTAGATGCCAACCGATTCCAGTGGTTGTCATATGATGGGGTCGTGTGTATATGTCAGATTGTTTGGCTGTTTGGGCTTTGGCCATTATTGTTGGTTTATGGCTGTGTCGGAATTAAGCCGTTAAATGTAATGACTGCGATTTATACGCTTCGGCCAGAGTAATTGGCAACTAAAATGCTTTGAAAACTGAAAACCAAAATGATGAAAATGTTTTGTTCTCGTCTGATTGATCGAAATTGCTGTCATTTTAAAATATTTGGATTACTTAAAGTATGTTCAACACTTTGGGCAAACTATCTATAACGTTTTTTTTTTAAATACGATATCTCAAATGATTTAAAGCTTTTGATGAGGCGTTGTGAAATGTTTACTTATATTTATAAAGATAGGAACAAAGACATAACGTTACAATAATTAAAAAATTTCACTTAAATTATTTGCCTAATTTATTAGATACGGTTCTGACCAAACACTTGGACCAAGCCGGGCTTAATCTGGCTTATGTGACCTAATCCCACCCCGTAACTCGAGCCCGATTTAAAGTCCTCCATACGCTGGCAACACTTTATCTGTCAACTTCGCCGCCCCATTTCTGTTCGAGGCAGCTGGGAAGGTGTCGTTTCTCTGTTTGTTTTACAATTTGCACCTTCAAGGACCTTTAGCAGGACGTCAGCACGATGTTGGATACAAGGACGCAACGGCGGTAAAGCAAACGCAAGTCGCATTCAATTTAGCAACAAAACCTAACTTTTTCCACGCCGGACAATAAGCGAAAGCAAAAACTTTCCACATGGGGAGAAAGGAAGACCCACAAAAGTAGGCAACAAAAGTTGCCGCAACGACTTGAGATAGTTGCAAGGATCCAGGCGAGAAGGCGGCAGATGGCGGCGTTGAAGGGTGGGTAACTTGCCACTGCAACGCGCTAGCATAAAAAGCAAAACTTTTAACTGATGCCACAAGTAAAAGGTGCTACTTGTCGGGGACAGGCGACTCGTCCCATTGTTTCGTAATGGAGAAATATTGTTTAGCATGCGAACAGAAGTCGGGGAACAGGAACAGACAATGCTGACATCGGACAAAGGCCAGGGAGTTGGGGATCCGGGATGGAAATGGAGATCCGGGATGGGGATGGGGACTCCCTTTGGCTCTGAGCACCTGCAGTGCCGACTTTGAGTAGGGGTATTATTATGCATAATGGTTTCTGGTCTATTGACATTTATGGCACTTGGAGTGCAGATATGGCAACTGTTATGGTGCTTAAATTTGTTTACCTGTACACCTGACCTGAGTACGATGAATTCTTAATCGGAATTTCAATTAAGTATACTGCAGTTTTATAAATAGGTTTCATTCATAACTGTTGGCTGACTTAAGATAAAAAACCGCGAGTTCGGGCTTAGTTTGTTTTAGTAGAAGAAAACTTGGACAGAAGTGAAAAGTTAGGCGCCGGAAAAGTGTGCACTTGTGAGTACAAAAATCAACCTTTGGTATTCTAAAATAATTGCTTTAATAAAAGAATTTCTTTAATGAGTGAATTGTTTTAGTCAAACTTGTAAGCTATTTAGATGCTCATTGCCACTTTCATCGAAAAGAACTTTTCTTTTCCGAGGTGTTAACTTTTCGAGAAGCCTCAAAATATTTGCTTTCGTATGCATGACTATCAAAACAAACTAAACTATTTCAATCAAAGCTCACTCTGGGCCATTCAACGAAAAACTTGATTTGAAAGCAAAATCAATAGAGGGGAAAAAGTGCAGAGAACTTGAAAAAGTTCACTGTTTGATTGGACTCCAGATGGAGGTGGTCAGGAGTGGAAATCTCTCAGTTTCACGTTGCCCACTCGCATATCCAAAGTTTGCATAGGTTACGCAACTGTTTGCTATCATTCCAATGTGTATCGCACACACATTTGTGTTTACTGGCATGATTCATAATAATGAAACGAATCATGGAGCTTAGTAAAATAATAGAAACAGCTCCTCTCTCTAATGGCCTGGCCATATTTGGTATTTTTTCAAACTAATTTAAACAAAATATTTAGACACCGTGCGATTCCATCAGCGAAAACCACTGGAAAGGAAATATTTCGCGCTATTTTCATTCGTTTTGTATAAAGTTCCCATAATTCTATTTGTTATCATATGTTGATGGCCATTGGCCACCCATTTCCATGTCGTCCTTCTCCATTATCATGCGTGAACATTTATCCATTAATTTGCGCAAATAAAGTTGCCGCAACATACGCGTACTCACGTAACCGCAATTGAACTGGGCAAAAATAATAAAAAAAAAACACAAACACACTCGGGCTACCAGAGAAACAACAAATAAACACCGAAAGAGAAAGCTGCGTATCGCTGTCTCTCTCCGGCGAACTGAAGCTGGCCGTCGCTGAAAGGTAAACAATTTTAATTTATTTACCCAATAATAAACCCATCAAATGGACGCGTGTGTCCCCCAAAAAGGGGGACTTCTTTGCGGCCTAAATAAGCGTCGAGTTTCGCATGTTTGTTAATGCATGTCTGCGGCTCTTACGAAATGGCTCGTAATTTAAACTTCAGAAACAATAACTTTCCGATTTTAATATAACTTCGGGATTTATTAATCAATATTGTTCAAACACTTCTATGAAGTACAGAAGTGTAAAGTGTTTTTCACAGACATTGTTCTTTAATGTTAATAGTATAATTTCATCTACATACCAAAGGCATTTGTTTTAGCTTATATATTGTTGAGTATATATCAAGAAATTCCCATAATTTTTATTTTAATGCATATAATATGCTTCCTTGCAAAGGAATATAATAATATATTATATTATTGTGATTTTTATCACAACACTATCTAAACTAAAACCAGTACCGTAATACCGAGCTTATGAACCATCTGGCATTTACTCTTATCAATAAGGATTCACCACGATATGAATCATCTGGCATGTACTCTTATCAACAAGGATTCACCACGTAATGGCTTACTTATCTACTTATGATATCAGAATTTCATGGATACATTACGAAAAAACAATAACATTTAACTGATCGGATTATCTGCACAGAATACTGAGACACCCATTACAGTAACAATTATTCGCATTCATCAACTACCCTGTTTCATAACCGGAATTCAGACGATTAATCAGTTTACGGCTTAAAAAGCTTCATCAGTAAACACGGCGTCGGCTGCTTTTGAGCTTTGCAACGCCTTTTAATTCAATTAAGCCTGGCTTTTGTGCCACGCCCCCTTCCAAAACGGAGGTTGGCAATAGGCAATTACCAGTAATCGAATTTGGGGCGCAGCGAAATCCGTTTGAAACAATAAATTTTGCTGTTTGCCGGGGGTTGCAAATACGGAAAACCCTTGTGGGAGAAAACCTCTCGAAAGAATACAAGCTGGCGGAGGAAAATGCAAAATGCAAATTGAGCGTTTCGCGTCGGGACATTAAACTTAGTCGCGGCTTAGGCGGCTTAAGCCAAAAGCTCAACTTTCACTTAACCGCAGAGTGCCGAAACGCACCCCCACACTGCCGCATTAATTCCTAATTAAATGCAAGTCTCTCGGCGAGGGTGGAAATCACCGGGACTTCATTTGCATTTTACAGCAGATCTGGACACTCGGCCATCCTGACAATGACAAGCGGATGTATTTCATCTCAGTGGCACAGGACACGGCTTCCTTCTTCTGCTGCTCCTGCTGCTCCTTTATCCCTTGTAAATATTTCATGGCTGCTGGAAAACAATTCCTGCCCGTCGCTCAGCTGCTGCACTTGCTGAATAAATTATCAGCTGTCATTATGGCTTCTCCGGTGCAACTCCTTCACGCCTTCATTTGTCACCCGACTGCGTTTGACGATTAAAAATCGCGAATGGCCAGGATGTGCGTGGCCACTCTGGAGTGTTGAATGCAAAGATGTCGAAATGGACCGCCAAAATAAAAGCTGGGCAAAGAAAACTGTTGCAGAGGACCCTTTACTGCTGGCACAGATAAAATATCTTTAATTTTGCATTACAATTGTTAATAGCCATTGCCAACTATTGCGAACCTGGTTCCCTTTTTTTCGCATAAATAAAATTGCGCTTTGTTCGTTGACAATCAGAGGGCAGAGGGCAGAACGCAAATAAAAAAAATAACTTAACAACATTTAAAGCAATTATGGGTCCCGGGCCACGGCTTGGCCCTCGCCATTCCAGTCGAATGGCGGTGGCGAAACCTCAGCAACAGGATCCTGTGGCGCCATAACCGGATCGCTCGGTGATTTGTTTTCGCGCACGATGCGGACATATCTGAGTGCATACTGCAGCTCCGAAATGGGCAGATCGTGCTCACGGATGAAGGACATGGCCTGATCACTCTCCTCCTCCGTGTATACCTTTAATTCAAAATGAGATGCCGTGACATATGAAATATCTTATGGGACAAACCTCTTCTTCTTCGGATGCCATCTATTTGATTTGATTTGAAGCTATATTATTAAACTTCTTTTATTTCGTTTGTGCTTCTACTGTATATGCTATTTAAGCAAGTCTGCGAACGCAGTGAAAATGTTTTACTGGCCTACTGAGCGCCACTTTATCCCGTAATGAAAATTTTCTCTCAAAAACACATGAAATGTACAAAAATGATTCCGCATTGCTAACACAACACAGCATGCGGCCGAAACTGACCCATCAACACTTTGGCATTGCCTTTAATATGGTCTGGGAATAGAAACAGGACCGGGCCAAGCCAGGACATCACCCCACCGAGCCGAAGTGAACCAACCGCATTTTGCATTTGCAGTTTACTCGGTTAACCGCTTTTCTAGCGGATTTAACACATTTCGGCCTCAGCTGGGCGACAACTGAACAGTGGATTGTTTTTGACCACGACACTTTAAAAACAAAACATTTATGATTTTATACTCTCAATTTGAAGTTGCAAAAGTTTTGGTTCCCTACAAAACTATTAAAAACATACCATTAATCTTTCTTACTATAAACATAAAGCATCTGTTCTTAAAATCTATTCTTAAATTCAATAAAAGTTTTCCATGCAATATTGCTAGAAAAAAGGAAATCATTACTAATATATTACAGATTATTAGCTTACCGCCATGCCATTTTTGTTTCACCTTTTATGCCTTTTCCTCCACTGTGGCTAGTTGGGGCAAAAGTGAAAACTAGTTCAGCTGCCCAAAACATGCCAAAATGTTTGAATCGAACAATCAACGCACAGAGATGGATTCAGAGGGGGTTTGTAGGAATGAAACGTTGGTGGGCATAGCTCATATCGAGTGGCTGCATGCATTTGCCATTTCCTCGGCAATCCAACAAAACCGCCACCCATCACAGAGTGCCACGCCCACTCATATGTCAATGGGGCATGCATTTCATTCGAAGTTTTTTTTTTTTTGTTTTTATGCCTCACAAAACCCGACTCGACTGGCATTGTGCGAATTTTTGACCCTAGGGTTCAACTTTGCGAAAAGGTGGGTGGTATGCTGATGGGGACGATGGTTGGTTTTGGGTTGAATTCTAGCCAACATTCCTTTGTTATGGCCACCAGGCCAATGGGCTTTGGGGCCTGACCATTATAATTTCAAGTGCAAACTTTGACACTTGAATTGTGGTCCACAATGCTCAAAATAAAGTATGCTTTTCTATCCAGCTTTAAGGAACCGCACTTTCCGAGCGGTCTCGCAAGTCCTAGGCACGAGTAAAATAGATAAAATTTAGCGCTTGATAGAAAAAACAAGCAAACAAAGATAAGAAAATGCTATCTACGCGCACTGGCAAATAGAATTGCACGAGCACACAACAGAACACAAAAGGCAAACAAAATTATGTTGAAGGTTATATGCTATGCATAAGTAAGTGAGGCAGACGGACTGGAGCGGGTCAGGCAAGCGGAAGTAGAAGCGGAAACGGAAGCTCAAGCAGCAAAAGAAAGTGTCTAACTGGCTGTGCATGTGTGGTGGTGTTGGTGTTGGTATAAGTGGGCACAACCCCGCCCCCACGGGCACATCCGACAATTGGGAAAACACAACACTCACTCACACACAGATGAACAGAATGAGAGCGCAACCGCAGGCGACTTTCAAGGCTTGGTTTTTGTCCTGCCTTTGTCCTTACAGATAGATAAAATATTATGTGGCAGTATGATTTGTTATTAAGAGCTCGACATTTAAAAAAAAATACCTAACATAATGACATTACTATTTAGATCTTTAAAAAAATGCCAATATGCAATATGAAGATCATTGTGCCAAATAACAATAAATTTTGAATAATAAATACGCATGTTTTCCAGTGTAATATGGCTTGCACACGCGCCGAGCGAGATAAAACATTTGTATGCTCTGATAAGAACGCATCCACTTACTTTTGGTCGCACATGACCTGAATTTTCGCTCCAAGGAGAAGCAGGAGTCAGACGAGGAAGCGACAAAAAACTTGAACTTGCACACGGACCAAAAGGCAAATGAAGAAATTTAAATTTGATACCAGCCAGGGCAATCAGACGATGTGAATGATGCCCACTGTGCACACCCTGTTTGTGAATCGAACGAGGTATATTGGGCTTAGATGAAAACCAAATGCTAATGATATTTAGTAAAAATTAAAAAAGTTATTTAGATTATAAAAAACGTTCTCAAGCCTGTTTTATACTTGTCATGAAAAAGTTATAATATCTAAACATTGTGGATCATACAAATCTCATGATAATTAAGTAAATCATTTAAAAAATAATACTAAGCAATGTGTATCAATTGATAAGCTTAATATTTATTAAAAATGTCCGATATGCATTGCTTGATTCCGCTGTAGTTTGCCTTTAGTTCATCCTGGTTTAGAGGCCATTTAGCCAGTCGATTACCGACTTCCGCTCACATATTGGTGCTGGCTGACTTTACCATGTGGCACAATGGAGCAGGCTGCATTCGCTTCAGTTCCATCAGCCACCCTCTATCTGCTCTGTCTGGTGGTAGCAACATTCGCATTTTGTGTCCTCCTTTTTCTAAAGTTCCAGTTCAGTTACACGAAATTTTGAACGGAAATACGAAAATGAAAGATTCGTATCTGGAAAGTTGGACGAGATTGATGTGTGCACGGGTGTACGACCCACAAAAAAAGGGAGCAGAAGCATCGAAGTGCCCGCAGCACTCAGATGTGGCATGGTCTGGTTTGTCTCCGCCCGTTTGAGTGCGCTTCTCTTAGACGAAAATAGGATTTGCTTGCAAATTTACGGAACCCATTGCAGATGAGTATGGAAAGTGGTGGACCATTTGGGGAGCTCGAGGAGGGAGCAGGCCTTGGGCTCGTTTTGTTTGTTTGACACTTTCGTGGTTAGTGATTGTCCATATTATGTGACAGGCGATTCAAAAGGAACTAGGCTGGGGAAGAATAGTGAAAGAAAAGTACAAGGGAGTGGTTCACCAAGCTGAGTGGACAGTTTTGTTTGTCGTCCCAGTTCTTTTGATTCTTTAGGAAAGACAAAAATATACTTTAATTTCTTACATACATATTTCTATACGAAAGCCTTTTGTTTAAAATTTACTAGCTAATTGTAAGTACTAATTTTATGTAGTGCACTCAAGAAATATACTGTTAAATCGTTTCCGACATACTGACGTACTTCAATCCTGATTATTAGCATACATCAAAGTCACAAGTGTCTCATGAATAAGCATCCAACTAAGCCATAAATTGCCGATATTCAAGTGTAAAACCATGCAAACTTTAAGGGGCTTAAGTTCCCATCTGCACAATTTACCCAAAGAATCATCGATGGTAATTAGCCCCGTCAACAATCTAAGAAGCGGCAAGGAATTATTCAATGCGAGCTGGGAAAGTGTCAGCTGGCCGAACTGAAATTAATATTTTAGGTCGTGCCAAATTATAAGCCAGGAGCCACAACTCCGCAGAAGGTCACAGGAAAGCCGAAGTATCGTTTAACACTTCATTAAAAGCCATTCCGACAACTTGTAGACAATTAAAGACAAGTCGAGGGCTGCAGAGTGGGCGCCACTTAACACATTTCCAATGTTCATTGACCGGCAAATGAAATAAAAATTGCAAACATCTTCAACTCCGGTAGCGAATGCTTCATTTAACAGCGACAAAAACAACATCGCAGGCAGCTATTTGCAGGGGGTCCTTGTAAAAGGACTCTCCACACCGAGGCAATAGACAAAGTTCCCAGGCCACAAATTACACTTTGGTTTGGCAGCATAAAATGGCGTAAAAATTGCAGCTGTTTCTGCCACTCGAATGCGAGCAAAATTATTGAATGTCCTTGCTTCTTGTCTGCCGTTCCAGTCATTCCGAGAATCTTATTCTGATATAATCAGGGATTTTCTTTCGTAGAAAAAAATTGATTCATTAAATCTGGAAATAATTTCTATTATAATTTTAGAAATATAAATATGATTGATTTTCTAAAAGTGTTTACTATTCCATACAAAATATTAGCTGCAATATATTATTAATCTTACTAATATTCTATTACGTGTTTGCGTAAATGGTATTTTAAACTATTTGGTTACAAGTTGTCTTTAATTTCTGAAAGAATGAGTTTTTATTTTGGGAAATCATAAACGGGAATTTCTGCACATCCCAGCCATCTTTGAGGTTCCTTTCTGGCCATGCTTTCCCGTCTGGTTCTGTGTATGCCTGTGTATTTTTTATGATGCTTGAAAATAAATAAACACTCAATACCCAATGCCAAAGAGCAGACGGAGCCAACTTTCAGTGGCAGACACCAGAGAATCCGTGGCACAGGCGATGGGAAAGGCAGACTGGCAGCATCGCGCACATTCAATAAATCTTCAGCTGTGAATAGTCACTTGAGACGGAATCGGAGGAGGAAGAGCAGCTTCCCAGGACACTAGGACTCGAACGCCTTTCGCTTTCAGTTCCATCTGCTCCATTCCACCTAATGGCCGCAGTCATGAGCTGTTGGATAATAATAATGATGATGCTCTCATACCGGCACAGAACGTGTTTTGCGGGGCATATTGGAGCTAGTGTGTGAAAAAGCGCAGCTTGAACGTATGAACGACGGACTTAAGGCCTCTAATAGCCTCATATTTTGCACTCCAATACATAACTCACTGGGCGCCGGAAGCGGAAGTCGAGAACGGAGGACGCGAGATCAAGACCAAGGCCAAGAGCTCTGAGACAATGAACAAAACAGGATATAAAGCCACAATGATTTGCCGAATATTTGATATCCTAAGTATATGATTAGAGTGATTAACAAGACCAAGTTCAATAAAGTAAAAATACCACCATTTTAGCTATTATATTTGGATTATACATTGATTAAACTAGATTTGGGTAGATTTTCAAAAACGAAGTTAGTACAAAATTCTTGAATGAAAATAATGATATTATAAAATACACTACTACACTACAATTATAATCTATTAAACTAATTACAGAGCACGCGAGTATCTTTTCTTACAAAAGACAAAATACGATATATTTTGATTCCAGAAGGGTATTCAAACTAGAATTTCCTCAAAGTAGGCAACATGCAATGCTGAGCACTACAAAATGGATGCGGATGCAAGGAAAACGTAAATCAAACGGGGAAAATGGCAATCGCAACTCTCGACCCCGAACAAACATTCAATCTATAATGGCATTTACACGACTAGGAACAGGATATGTAATATCCTTTTGGGGTTTTTAGCCCGAGCTGAAAACTGAAACGCTTCGCTCCTCCCGTTCGTTCGGTAGGCAGGTCCTTCGAAAACAGGCTGTATGGGATGCAACTTACTTTCAAATAAATATGGCGCAGCCCTTTGGAACCCCGTCGCCATAAATCTCAACAATTTCCGCTGTCTGTGAGAGCAGAGGGCCCGCAACTTCCATGGCCATCTATGGATTTGCTATTGAAATTTATGCGCATGGGAGTGTCTGGCCAAGTGGATCCTAACTCTTTTTGTTTTATTTACTAAGGCAGGAAGAGGTGGGCCAGCCGGAGATACTTTCCCCTGGCTTTAGTTTAGGTCACTTAATGGATTTATTCGATTGGAAAGAATGAAAGAAGTGTCTATGGTTGCAATATCTGTCAAAATTGTAATACACTCTTTAATTTAAATCAAACTGTGATTTTGTTTCCCTACAAAAATCCTAATTACACACACTTTGTGTGCCTTTCGTTAGACCTTAAAAAGAGCTTGGCGCCAATCATAATTTTTATGTCTTAAGCGGCCACATAACACTCAAGTGCGAGGCTCAAAAGAAACGGCAACTTTCACTTGGTGCGCTAACAACCGAAAGGAGGCCAGGCGAAAACTCCGCTTGGCAATTTAAAAATTAAGGCGAGGAGGCTCCAAGCGGAGCAGCAAAACACTTTAACTAAAATTAGAAAAACGCAAACGAGCTGAATGCAGGCGAAGTCCCTCTTCCTTTTGACCATAATCAGCACTTGCAACTTGGCAAGAAAAACAAGCGTGGGATACACTGAAAAATGCAGACAGCAGATTATACCTTTTCTTAATTTAGTAATAATATCAATTTGACGTTAATGCAGTTAAAAAAGGTAAACCAGGTTTCCAAATGTTATTGTTTTAAATTTGAAACGGAGAAAAAAGATTTGATTTTCAAATTCTAATACTTCTCCAATTTCTTCTCTCTGTATGAAACAAGGAGGCAAATATGCAACAGCAACATCAACGTCAACTGCAACACGGCACTATAATGAAGCTATCAACCGTAAGATGGCGCTTAGGCACGCAATCATACTTTGGAAACCTTAAAGACCCACGGCTATATGCGACTGGATCGTGGAGAGCGTCATACAAGCCAGGTATGTAGTTCTGAGAAACACAGTTTTTGGAAATATGTCTCTTACTATTAAAAGTCTAATTGTCAAAATTGCAGTATTCTTCCCATATTGTGCAAAGCAGAAAACATATTCATATCTTAAGGAATATCGTAGAATTTTGAAGATTGAAAACCATAGATGCGAAACTATATTGCACTCTATTTTGTAGCATATCCTTTAAAGAGATATTTAGTTCCTCAACGGTAGGAAATCCGATACCAGAACACCCCACCTAAATCAAGTGGCCTGCATCGTTGGCGTGGCCGTTTTCGTAATTTTCACTATGCCGCATAGACACGGCAGGCACTCACACACGCGGCGTATGCTTAATATTTCCGCCGCATCCTATGCGCATATTCATTTTTGACGACGCTTTGACGTCGCCCGTACGTTGACCGCTGGGGAATCGCCGGTGGGGGCTTTTGCATTAGCGTTTAATAGTAGACGACGCTGTCCTGGGTGCTGCCATCTTGCCAGCTGTACGGTTATACCCCGCGGTGCTGACCTAAATTTTCCGGTTTATGAAAAATATATGTGTGCAATGTAAAATGTTTGCCTCTGCTGCATGCATAAAGCGTTGAAAAAAAATGTATATATAAAATTATGTAAATATATATATATAAATATATATATTAATATATATATGCGCAGCTCTCTCTATACATATATATTTATTTACATAGGGCTTCGGTAGAACTGGCCAAGTTTATGAAGGCTTTTTAGTCAAACTCTTAATGGCTACAAATCGTGGCGTCACGGAAAATCGCCAGAGTTGCGGTTATGCCAGGAAACATCAAAGAAAACAAAACTTTTGTAGCAGAGTTTTGATTTGAAAGGAGGGAACACCATTAAGATCTTGTATAATATTTAAATATCATCTAACATTTTAAATATTCGATTAAGATCGTACTTATTTTCAATTTTCAATTTTTAATTTCAATGTATTAGCTTTTATAATAATAAAGAACCCATAATTTAATTACCTTATAACCCCAATTTTTAAGCTTTAATACTACTTATTTAATAAGTGTCAGCTTCAACGCTACCCTATAAGAAACTTTTAATAATGTCAAAATGTCAAATGTGATTTGGTTGATACACTTACTACGTCTGATTGGGAAAGTCGGTAAAAAACGACAGGTGTGCTTGAAGTCCTGTGACATTCAAATAATATCTATATGCCCTCGCTTAAGACTGTCTTGTAAAGCTTAGAAAACATATCCGATGGATAAGCATTGCAGAGCTCAGCAAATGTGAACCAGTTGGCTGTGCACTTCGAAGTGCGGTCAAGCATTTTGTAATAATATTTATGCTGATACCAAGATTTCTTTCCTGTTCCGTTGAGTAAGGGGAAATAAAATGTTTGGGTTGGGGTTGAAGTACAATTGCCAGCTGTGGAGGCTACAAAACACCATCATATGCAAGACAACTTGAATTTATGAACAATTTTTGGGTAAAGCATGGAGCAGCTTATCATGAGCAATAAACGCTAATGGATGAGCTTTATGTCGGTCAAGAGGGGGGTGTCCCCACCACTACTGTGCACACTTGAAGTTCAACCCCGAAAAGGTGACAAAAGTTATCGCAATTTTATGAGTAATCCTCTGACACCCTGACAAGGACATGCACTGATTACGGTGTCACAGACTGACCCCGCACAGCCCCCCTCGGAAGGCGGTAATAAAATTTTCACATCAGATAGATTTTAGCATTGTCTCGCTTAGTGCAGATAATATGTCCGACTGTGAGTGAACGTTTGTGGGGCTTTGACGTCCTTTCCTACCTTATAGTCAGCCCTGTCTGCCTGTTGGCTCGGATGTTGTTGTGAGTCATATTAAAAAGTAACGAGCAAAATATTATGAAGCCAGACAAAAGGCACTTCCGGCAGCAAAAGAGCGAGAACGGGCGGGGGGATCTCCTCCTATATTGGATTCACACGATGCAATGTTTTGTGAAGGATGCCAGCCAGCTTAACTCTTGTTCACTGCCTGTTGTTGTTTGGCTGGCCAACACAATCCCACCAAAAGACCACCAGCCCAGACCATCTCCCCCTATATTATATTGTGTTTTTGGACCCAGACAAGTCTGCATTGCCGCATGTACCATGTCCTGTCTCGTTTCCGAGGTTATCTCGTCCTTTGCCTGGGGGCAGCTCACACAGCATTATTAATAACCATAACTCAAATCTATTGCCGCTTTACTGCTCATTGATTCTGTTTATGGCCATGATTTCGTCAGTTCGCTTTGTCTGCCTTCCCCTTTGGTTTTCGACTTTTTCAAAAGTTTTGATTTCATCGCAAAGGAGGAGTTTCATGGCGAGTAGCGGGAATTTTAATGGGCTTAAGAGCTGAAACAAGTAAATCGACTTATTTACGATGAAATGCCACTATGTGTGGTGCAATACATACTTTTTGCCCACTGTTGTAGGATTTGGCACCTAAGATAAGACTAGGTGAAATATATTTAAGTATATTGATGTTCACCGATCTCTTTTACTTGAACAGTTAGAATAAAACAAAGCTTGTAATAATTCACCAACCGGAACTGAAATGTCTTCAGCCTGTTAAGGGCTGAAATCGATTTCTGTGGCCCATCAAAACTATATCCAAAAATCCCCTTTCCGACAACTCCCCCGTTTTCCGCAACGGCTTATCACTCAAAGCTGGCACTTGTGAGATATCCAAGAAACGCCAGCGCCAACTGGTCTTTTGCGGCAAGTTTTAATTGTGCTCATATCTCAAGAACTCTTCTGGATCGCTTCGCTGCTTGTGGGAAAGTTTGCATTTGGCCATTTGTGTGTGGCCAAACTTTTTTGGGGCACAGTCACACACACACACACACACGCGCATTCACACTCCCTGTTCCCAGCAAATTGCTCAACAATCCATGTTGCCATTTTACAACACTTGGAATTTCTTTTGGACAATTCGCCTTTGGCTTAGACCCGCTTTGGATGTTGACTTTTACTTTGGCCAAGTGGACTCAGTGCAGCCCTCGCTGGCCGTATAATTTCAATGCTCACTGTCGTAAATAGCCTGGCCACCGTCGAGAACGATGAGTATTTTCTTAATTTTCTTGCACTTCCTGCAGCCCGGCAAAAGTTTTCCCAGCTCTGCCAGCTAGAATCATCATCATCAGCAGCAGCGGCAGCAGCTTTTCCGTTTGTCAGCTGGAAAAGAGTCGAGAAAATGGGGATGGGGGGCAAGCTTCGACATTAAAGTATTATGCAAGCGTATTAATGCACTCAACGGACACGGAGACTTGACAGACGGAACGGAACAGAAAAGTGACCGGCTACACGGAGA
This sequence comes from Drosophila sechellia, assembly GCF_004382195.2. NCBI lineage: Eukaryota > Metazoa > Arthropoda > Insecta > Diptera > Drosophilidae > Drosophila > Drosophila sechellia. The sequence goes on along the minus strand of NC_045951.1, from coordinate 13,011,123 downwards.
GAAAGTATCAGATTTAATATTCAGACAAGTATTCAAATAGTAAAAACATGATTGCACGTAGGGACTTCTTATAAATAAAATATTAAAAATAACAAAAAGTATATATAAATTGTAAGATTATTTTTAATATTAAAAATTTGAGTCATGTTTTCTGTGCACAAAAGTGCAATGATAAGCTAGGGAGCAGAATGCAATGGAAGGATGAAAGAGAAATTCCAAGCTGCATCAAAAGTTCTCCACAGGCAGCAGTAACAGGAAGCGTCTTAACGTGGCCCAAACTCTTGGATTAGATATTAGCCCATCCGCGCTGATTCCGAAAAGGGAATGTATCACACTAAGAGCGTAAACAATTTTATAAAAAATACAAGCGGTGGCTTATTAAATTTCCCATAATACTGGAAACGACAAACTTAAGAAGATTGTTCTTATCATTTAGGCAACGCGCTCGGCACAGGCTTAATTGAATTAGGGTTTAATTCCCCAGGAGCCTCGACCCATGTAAAATATCAAGTTGCTGTCTGGTCAAGACGGCTGCGGCGTGGCATTGTGTTGTGTAGCGGTGTCTTGTCAACTGTCAAAGTCATTGTTGACCGAAGGCCGCCCACAGATGTACACAGATATATAGATTCCTCCCCGTGCGATTCGATAGGATGTGTATTCCCAAATGCACTTCGATGTGACGCCTCGAAACGGATGATGTCTACACAGAAACCAAACAAAGCAATAGCAAAAGAGCATCGTTTTATTGCTTTGGCAAAATTGATTATGGAATAAATAATATTTTGGAATTTTTCACAAATTAACTGAACTGAACAATAACCATTTAAAAATGAACTTTATAGTACTTATTTTTTAAGACTTTGAGTGTTATCAATCGAGCAGGGAGTGATCTAAATCTGGCCACTACAGGAAGAGCTATCATCCTGTCGTTCCTGAAATCAGATGGCCATAGGATAATCCATACAATTTTCCCTTAAGCTCGAATTGGGATATTAGTTTCTTTTTTTTTGCACTTTACGAATTGAACCACACATGTAATTTGATTAGGAAACCCGATCGAACAGTCATTTATTTCACAAGCTGGATCTTTTCTATGGGGGCGTTAACTTCCATCGCCTGTCCACTTGACATATTTTTACGGTTGAAAAACTCGAATGGGTCGGGCGCTCATTCATTCCATGATTCGTTTATTCATTCATCAATCAGCGTACGCGACACTGCATGAAAAATGTCAGTGAGGAAAGCATCAACGCGTGGACAGGGAGAAATTTTGTTTCGATCTGTTGGATGCCCACGAAGATGGGAAGCTGACTTCGGCGGGGAATACCATTACCTTGCTGGCTGCCAAACGGAAGCTGCTCCTCGCCCGGCTTTTCCATGGTGGGCAACTCCATTGCACCCCCACTCGAATGATTTCGCTGCTTGCCGTTACCCATTTTCGTCGATGCGTTGTGAAAATTGGCAAGTCACTTTTCAACATTTTCCGCGAGCCGTGAAGCAATCAATATTGATTGCATAATGAATGACAATCATCGCTGCGCTTGACACTCGACCCCAAACCTCAGCGATCCACCCACATTTCATATTTCTGCACAGAGAAAAACATTCAAAGTTCTTAAAAACCAATAGAATCCGTAACGCCATTCTCGTTTTGAAATTGTACTAATTAAAGTAAATAGTCTTTAAACTATGCGTACCTTCCTTAGTAAAACAATGTCATTACTCTCAATCCACAAAACTTCCGAATATTTTACAGAATTTTAGATAATTGGCGCTGTCATAATGTTGTGCTTTCTCCTGGTGTGGGATTTCCCGGGATATGTGTTGACCTGCTGCATTCTAATTGCGCTGGCTCTTTTCCGAGGGTTCAATTGGCAGAAGCAATGCAAAACATTCCAGCGCTGGTGAAGATGATTCAATTGACATTCCCATTGCCACCGAAAGGGGGATCCGATCCGGATGCTCCGCTGGTGGCGTTCATGTGAACGTCCGGAGGATGGTGACAAGGACGAAGGACGTCCAGCCATCCAAACCGACCAGGCAGCCGCCACACAATGGCCGCCACTTGGCTGGTCGCTGTCATGGCCAACTTGGCCAACAAGGATGGCAGTTGCAGCTCCAGTTGCAATTCCTCTGGCCCCTCTGCCACAAAATCCCCGTATTTCTCTGTCTGTGCCACTGTTTTTGTTAACTTTTCGAGCTCAGTTCGCTGGATCTTTTCGTGTACGTGTGTGGCGTTTTGGCCGGCACTTTTATTTCTTGCTGCCTTCCTTGTTTTGGCCGTATTTTGTTGCAGTTTGTTTTGTGCTTTGTTGGTTGCCATTGCGCCATTTTAGCCGTTGATGTTACCTGCTGCCATGGCTTGTAATACTCTAGCGGAAAAAACACTGAATCGGGAGGATTAGCTTATCTAAGATATTTTCTATATATAATTAAAAGTATTTAAATGAATAAAACAATTTCTGAAAAAGCCTGAATTCTTTGACATTTAATAATATAAAAATACTTCTATATTTTCCTCTACTTTAAGATGTAATTTTTTATTGCATATTTGGCATCATTTGCATAAAAGACTTAAAGCATTATTACTTAAAGGCTAGAATAGAGTAATTCTGTTTTTCACTTACTCCAAATATTTTGCACTACTTCTTGTTCCTTTTCTAGTTCACCGTGTATGTGTCACTCAACGGCATTGAATTCGATGTGAGTGCCAAAGTCTGTGTTCCTGTTCTTGGGGTATTTTTTAAATTGAACATATTTCCGTTTGAAATATACTTTTTTCCGAACCCACTCCTTCCATCGAATTCGCTGCATCAACGGGGTATTCATTTCCTGTTTGTTACGGTCCAGACTGAAAACTCTCTGGAGCGAACGGACCAGAAACTGAAGCATCCTTCAGCCTTATTGAGTTGGAAAGTTTAAAGAGAAACATTTGTTGACAAACGGCGGTGGATGGCCAAAACTATTAGGCGGGCATTATGCCGCAATCGTTTTAAATATGCACACAAAACCTAAACGCAAATACTGCAAATTGCTTTATGCATGTTTAAAATCAATTAATTAAGCAAAATTTATTTGATTCACCAGCACGAGTATCCTTTTTTGCTCCTTGCTTTGTCAAGTTTAGTTGGGTACCTGCAAGAATGTGCAAATAAAGTGATTCCAATTTAATGAATTTCAGATTCCCTTTGTTTACCATTACTATTATTATTTTTTTATTATCCTGTCATGCTCTATTGCGTTGTGCACAAAGGCTTTGCCAGCAAATTATTTAAGCGAAATCAATTTTATTAACTTTTATTGAATTTTTCATTGGGTTCAGCCAATTAAACCTATGGTTGTTCCCGACTTTTTCAATATAGTTTTAGTTATAATATATTTTTTTTAGACTGCACTGTTTCTGCCTGTCATTATTGTTGAAGAATGTTTGTGACAAGCGGAAGCGGACAATTGACAAAGTTCACCTTTACATAGAAAAAACGTACATGTGAAAAGTTCAGATATGGTCGTTCTTAAATGTAGACTCACAAAGATGTTCTGAAAATTTTAAACTTAACTACCAAAGAATGGCATATAGTTGTTCAATATTTTTTGTTGGGACTACAAAAACTTAATGAAATATAAATATATTGTAGGATATTCGAAATAAGAATAGATTGACTTTAACAAGTAAATAAAATTAAACCTAAAATCTTTTTAAGCTTAAATGCAACAAACCTTAAAAATGAGTAAATGGAAAGGCGCAAACTTGAAACTGTCATAGTCAGCGTTTTTATTGCACGCACATGCATTTCCGTTCCGCGGGGTGGGGGGAAGGACCCCCCACATAAAATAAATATTTTAACAAGTGTTATTTTAATTGCGTGCAACTGCAGCATGCACAACATTTCACAGTTTCAACTTGGTGTTTTTGCAGCTACTGTTATTTACCTTTGACTGTTGTTGTAATGTGTGAATGGGCGGGCCCTATAGGTATGTCGTGCACTGTATGTATTCCTGCGTGAGGTTGCATAACTTTCGGACCGCAGGACAAGTCCAAACTTATGTGCTCGCATGAAGAACGAGCCGAGAATAAACCTTTTTATCTGATTAACGCGATGGCTGCATAAAAATTCCCGTCATTCCAATTTAATTTGCTCAACCGGGGCCAAGTAAAAGTTTTCACTTTGTCACCTTACTTTTCCAACGCTATGCGCTGCATAAATCAATTCAATTTGTAATAAATTTCAAAACTTTTCATTTTATATTAATCCTGATGCCAGCCAACGCCTGTCGTCGTCGCAGTTGGCCCTTTTCTTTTTTTGCCGCCACAAGAAATCAATTTAATTCTAATAAAATAAGTGAGGGGAAAGTTTCGTTGCCTCTTCATCTTTATCGTACACACTGAAAATAAAAGCGGTTAAATGTACGACAAAGGACAAATAAATAGTTTAAAGACCGCATCAACTTATCTTAATTATCATGCTTTCATTTTTTATTATGATTGCAAAATAAAATATTGAGCAAACCATTAATTTGAATAATTATTTAACACATATTTTCTCAGTGCAGAGAAGACGTTGTCCTTTTAGTGTTTTTATTCGCTTTTATTAAAGCATATTTCTGAGCCCCAATTTTGCACATTTCCTTTGTCCTGCCGAGGTCCTTTCCCTGCCTTTTTTCTCAGATGCCGTTCCTGGCTGCAGCTTAACAAATTGACTTTCTCCGGCCGCGGTCTGCCTTAGATTTCCTGGTCCTTTTATTTTCCGCACTCCATACTTACTTAGTTTTTTCTTCTGATTATCGGCTGAGTTATTGCTGCAGGCAGAAAGGTCCTTTTATAGCCTGTCTGGACGCATCGTCGTCACTTTGTCGACGATGCGGGCGCAACCGGGCGCATGATAATTTCCAATGCCAATTCCTTCATCCTTCCTGCTCATGATTTACTGACAAGTAATTTTGGCTTAACTGTGTGGCTAGGTGCAGAAAATATCTAAAAGACTCGCGGAGTCTGTTTTTGGGTTTAGTTGCAGGATATATATCAATTTGCTGTCGAGCGTCTGGAAAGATTAGCTCCAGGACAAATTAACCGATGGATGAACAAACTGTCAAATAAATGTAAAACCTCCAGATAAACTAGCACCAAAATCCCGAAAATTAACTTAAAAACAGCTTAACCCTTTAGTGCCAAGCACGAGGCAAGCTAGCCCCCGAACAAGCTAACCGCGAGATAAAAGTAAAATTAGACTATGAACTCATTTTGGCCGGTTTTGCCTGCTTTCACCTGAACTATTTGCTTAGGTCGTGTGCATATACCCTGCACCCCGGCAACCAAGAAATGCAATCAATTTGCTCAACAATTTTTGTCATTTGTTTAATTGGAAATTGCCAGCTGCAGGCTTTTCCTTTTGAATGCAGAGTGGAGATCAGAGAGAAAGAGAGAGAGAGCTGGAAAATTCCTTTGAACATTTCGAGAATTCTCTTTGTCCTGAGCCTACCAACTGCAAGTCCTTTACCCCATTTTGTTGATTGGTCGCCTTCAGGCCTTGAGAGCTCTGTGCAACTTTTGTTGATTTTTAATTGCGTCGATTTCTGCAGCACACAATCACCCTGAAATGAAATAATTTATAGCCCAGCCAAAACCCTGTACCATAGAGCCTATAGCCTCTTTAGACAACTTTCGAGAGCTCATTTCGCATGCAATGTGCAAATAAAATACAGTCCGAGCTTTTTGCTCAGCTTCTTTGTGTCTGACTTGCCAATTTGTGCCGGAGTCAACGATTTGCGATTTTCTGTGGTGTTCATTCTGAGAGCCCGCAAAAGTACACTTAAAACCCTAATCAATTAAATATCCCTCGTAACAATTGAAATGATTTGGCTTTGTTATTGGTTTTAAGGCAAGCCATTGTAAAACTTTAATAATATTCATAAAAATTTCTAAAATATAACGCTTACTTGCTTACTAATTTGTACAAATAAGTAGTACTTAAACTTTTGTAAATATTTCAGTGTATTAAATGTTGTTGAATAGTTAATACGATTGTTCGAAAGTTCCTCTTTAAAAACAAGTAGAGTAGGTTTAGTCAGTCTTCTTAACAATTGCTCAATCTTCGCAAATCCGTTGGTCATTTTAATTATTTTTATTAGAAGCGTATACGTAATATAATTGTCCTCACGCCCAAGAACCAAAGGTGGCGATGCAATTGCTTTATAGTCCTCGCCAGCACACGTTTTATTGGAGTGTTTAACTCATGACCAGACATTAACAACGTCTGGCGTCTCCTCCCTTTATCTTCCACGGGCAATCAAAGCATTGTCCTTTTACTACTACCGCCTCCACCCGCACCACTTTCGATGCCAGGATGCGACAACAGTGAAAGCTGAAAGCACTTGGCTGCATCTTGGCTCATCATCAACGCCAAGTAATTGCCATTGCAGCACTCCATCGCAACCCGCACTTCCCTCGAGCACGGCAACTTTCGGGTTTTTGTGTGCTGTGGTATTTATCGTACCATGGCGCAGTCCTTGCAGGATAAGGTGTCCTTTCTTGGAGTGACAATTAATAAAGCGCTTCCCAGGACGGAGGAAAGCCATTTGGCCCTGAGAAATTTATCGAGAGACCTAACAATTCGCGATCGATTCTATCTGATGACTATCTTACTAAAAAGTAAATGCAAAGTACTTTTTTATGTTTTTGAATGGACCTAAACTTTGTACATACTTTTGCTTTTATAGTTAATTTAAAGGACATCATATTTAAGACAAAATCATGAGAACATTATTTTTATTGTTAGTACAGATGTCTTGGGGGTTTTGCCTCTGAGGGCTATTTGTCAAGCAAATTGGAATTTTTAGTTTATTAGTGCTTTTTAATAATATTTTTTGGCTCCAAGGCCAAGCAAATTTATTTGTCACATTAATTGCTGTGCTTGTCAAACACAAAAAAGGCATAATTGGCGTTCCCCATTCATAGTGTTTTATAAATGTACATATAATATTAAGCTTGCAGATTTTGTCTTCTATTAAATGCACATTTTTAGTAGACTTTATGAAAATCAGTATTTATCTGCATATTTTCTGACCGGATACCAAGTCAACCCAACTAAGCCTCGACAAATATCGAAAGGACCTAACACTCTACTACTACCTCTGCATCTGCTCTTTTCTGCACTCTGTGCCCTCCACTTCACTTCAATTCATTTAACTGTGTTAAATTAAATCACAAATCAAAAATCAATTACAGTTATTACAACGACTGCGACGATGTCTACGATTTCCAATCTCTAAACGAGCGCGAATTTCCACCCCTGTTCGCCTTTTCCGACCCCCCAGCAGCTGCATCCCAAAGTGGGGTCCTGCGAAGGGATGGGATTGTAGGAAGTTCTCGACTGGCATGGTGACCTCTATCTATATCTCTGGTTCTACGGGTCTGATTCCGATTCCGATTCCCACACCGAAGGACTCCGGAGGAGTCTGGGGCTGCGGCTCCTTGGGCGCACATTCCTGCAATCTGTTCGAGCTGCCTTTCTGCCTTTTCTGCCATTTGCCGGCTGGTTTGGTTGGATGGCTCGATGGCTGGCTGGCTGCCTGTGACTTCTGGCCAAAGCTTCATCAATAATGATGTTATCGGTTGCACAGGCACACACCGAAGGCAACGAGGCCAGCACACGCTGCATATTTATTTAAAGTTTTATGGGTCCGGGCCCGGCCAGGCCAAGATGGAGTCTAGTTGGAAATGGAAATCGAGGGGCGGCGGAGGAAGCAATTCCAACTGGTTTTTAATTTCGATTTGATAAAGATTTTAATAATGTTAGCCCAAGATGGTGTGGCGAAGCGAGGGTTCAACATCAAATTAGTGTAACGGATGTTGATTGCTCGACGAGCTAAAAGTGATTGCAGTTGATAGAAAACGTTGATTGATTTTTTCTCTTCGCCACCAGTTGATTGGGATTGGAAGTGGGAAATGAGTTTCGAATTTTCAATTTTTTATTTTTGTTCTAAGATTTATTAATCCTTTTTAAGTTAAGTCTAATATTTAAGGGCGACTTAGTAAAATGTTTTTTGATTTGTTGAGCTCATATGTTTTTCTCAAATGAATACAACCACTGCATATTTTGTGTGTAGTATTCGAAAAATGTAAGGTATTCAAATGAATTTTCCCACTTTGTAAAATGTGGAAAACAACATATAAAATACTCACGCAAGGGGTTCAAAAATCCATTTTCCTGTTTTCGTTCCAAAGTTGTTTTCATTTCATTAATTAATTTAGCTTTACATCGAAGATCCCCTTTGGAATTTTCTGGTTACCTCAGTTGTTTTCCTTATTTCACTTCGGGATGTTTCATCCTGAACCCTTTGAATTGCCCGCCCCATCTCTGGGACTCTGGATTCCGCCAGTTGACTTCTATCTTGGGGCCCCACCCTTCCGTTGTTAAGCCGTTTGCTTTGTCATTTTGTTGGAAATTAATTCCCGTTTATGTACATTCTGGCAGCTACTGATACTTTTTATTTCGGTGGTTGCAAATTTCATTTGGAACCAGAATCTGTACCAGTACAAGAGGCAGGAATCCCCTTCATCCGCTGGCCCAAATCAACCCCACAATCCTTATCCGAGCTTCATTTGGCTGGAATGTAACCAGACAGTAACAACTCCTGACTGGATTTTATGAGTTCTGGCTCAACTACAAATGGCAGCCATAACACTAAAGAATCCCCGCCCTTTTCCAACAGAGATGAATGTGAGTTCCCAGCAGCTGCTGGCCAATTAGATTGAAAAGTTTTACGGAGAGGGGGCAAGTAGGATAACAATTTACCCGTTCGAGTGCCGGGCTGCTTGATTAATTCCAGAGAAGGAAATCCCCAGTGAAACTGCATTGTCATTTGCATATCCTGAGTCAGGGTCGAATGTGGGATTTATACTAGAGCCCCGATGGAGCCCAGATTTTGTGGTTTTACTTTTCCGCATCATCAAATCGAAGCATGCAAAAAACATCATGACTGGCGTAATTTACACGCCAATGACTTTCGAATCGACTAAGTACACAGGCACGCACATATGATACATATATCCGTACATTGATACGGACTGGGTCCCATCTTGGCCTAATCTTATCGGGCATGGCACAGCTCATATAGCTTGGCAAAATCGCTTTAATATTGAAATTGCCAATTTCGATATTCATTAAATGTAGCGATGTTGAACGAGGAGCCAAGCAATCCTGTGCGGCGGAGGCGGAGGGGCGTGGCGACAATGCGGCTTCTGTGCAAGGAAGCGTGCTTATCCTGCCATCATTTCTGCTCCGGGGTGTGATATGTCGATAGGGCGGGGGCAATAAGAATCCATAAACATCAATGTCGCTAAGCAGCGAAATCAATGCACTAAGGGAAGAAGTGTAGCAAGTGTTGTATCTTTCTAAAGAAATATTATAGATCTAAGACACAATATTGATCCTGCCAAGAATATTTTTCTGTAATCCAAAATATTGCTATGAAAATGGTTGAATCAGACAAAATTTATTTCATTCTTTACCACAGTATTTGATTTTTCTGAGTGCATGGAAATTTTACACGGATCTCATTTCCGCTTTTGCCTCAAACCCAAGCTGAAAATTTTGTTCTCACGCATTTTATATATTTAATTCCTTATCAAGGCATCTTCGGCATTGCGGTTCATTATACAGAAAACCGAAAATCTCACAGCGACCATGAGTTAAAGCCTTAAGATCTAGGGGAAATATGTATGGGCTGGCATATATATGGATACGTGGCGCTTCGCTTAGGCCCTGTGTAAATTTCATCAAAATAAATACAATTTATAGCGCAATAAGCCAATTTATGCCCCATGTTCGTACACTCCTCCCACTCCATTCACAATTTGCATAAATTTGGCAAGTCAGTTGGAAGAGGGTCAGGGGATGAAGGCGAGGAAATGTTATATGTGTAAACAGCAAATAAATAATATTTGATTACTGTAATGGTGGGCGTAGCGGGGGTCGCCATAATTTAGCCTTCTGAATTATTGTTTAACTTGCTGTTTAGAATTCTAATGGTCGTTTTTATATTCCTTGAGCAGCAGCTCAACATCCTCTTTGTTTTTCCATTGAAAATTGCTCTAAATTTGGATGGCAAATGTTTGGCAAACTAATCAACTTCTACGCATCTTCAGCAACAGAAATAAATCGAATTCAATATAGAGCATTTTTCTGATGAATCTAAAGCGATCCTGTCTGGGAGCCAAATGGAAAATTCTCTTAAATAAAAGTTAAAAGAGTGGAAAAACAAATGAGTGTGGGAAACCCAATAAAAGGAACACGAAATGGGAAACACACCACAAGAAGTACGAGCGAGAAGAGAAATTAACCCGGAAAGAATGAAAATACTGAGAAAAATGGCTGAGCGTAAAAAAAAGTGTCACACAGTGCGTATGTGGAACATTTTTTAATTGCTTCACATATGTTCAAGTAATTGCTGTAACAGTTTAGAAATCCAGTGGGAAAAGGGGAAAGAGAAAAAAATCGTTTAGAGGCAGAAGAGTTTTACTCACATTCATTTAACCTTTACTTAGTAAAAGTATTCTATGGATATTGTCGCTTGGACTTATTCATTGCTTATAATAAATTTCTTAAACTTTATTTATTTTATTGTCTTAGACATCATTTCACTTCTACTTCATAGAATTATCATATCCAAGTGTTTTTAATTGTCCAAGCGAATGCTAACTACATGTCCTGGCATTGAGCTCAAGCCGCCATACCTTCCTGTTCAGCTCTCACAATGTCTAACTCATAAACCTTTCAGAAAGGGGTTCCAGCTCCTTGGCCGGGCAGGGACTATAAATTTTCTGGGAACAACCAGGCTCAGTTGAGAGTGTAACAAGCCCTAAGTGAAAAATAGAGAAAAATGACGGCTACACAAGATAAACAACACGGCCGAGTGCGAGCGAGCTACATAAAGTAAAACTGTATTTAATTAACCGACATTGCAATTACAAATTCTGTGCAGCGCGGCGAGAGCAAAACCCTGGACTGGGACCCGGGGGTTAAAACAGGACACAGCAGCACAGGATCCAAGGAGCCAAGGAGTAGCAGCTGCTGTTCGGCATACTAAAAAAGACGGCGGGTAAAAAGCAAAGCGATGCCGGCGACGACGAGCAAAACAATTTCATTTTGTGCACAGACGGCTGACTGAACTTATGGGCTGGAATGGCGAAAGGAGCTGCTCGGCTACTGGGCGGCACAAAGCGCCATAAACGTGTCCATCAGCTGAAGGACACTGCACCGTGGTTACAGAATCATCAAGAGTCAGGCTTAGAGGTCCTTGACTCTACGAGCTTAAACTAGCAAAGCCGAATGATCAAGAATGGAAGGGAATTGTAATTGTTTCCTTGGTACAATTCATATATCTAGGAATTAAATAAAACTTATAAAATGAATATAACAATAAATTCATGTATACCAATCTTGCCTTAATATTTCAAATTTTTATAACGCTAACCTTGTGAATAAAACCTTTTAAATGGCCATATAGATTATTAATCATTATTTATGAACCTCTAATAATATTTTTATTTATTTTAATTAATAGTTTTATATTTTTTATTTTTATATATTTGTTTTTTTAATGTAACAAGCCCACTGTTTTGACCAATCGGGGCTAACTTCTGCACACAATGCAGCAGTTTCCAAGGCGTGCAAACAAAAGCGCAGCAGTAGCAGCTGACTTGGAAGAATTGAAGGAAGATGTTGCAAGGAATCAGGACTAGGAATTGAGGTGGCGAAAAGCAGGGCCAAAAGGACGGAGCGAAGCCGCCTTTTGTTTATGGCTTTCAGAATTTACACCTTAAAGAACTGGCAGTGCGAGCAGCTTCATTCTTTTTTTTTGAAACAACCTGGTGTGGGAAATGGGTCTCGGGGGGCAGAAGGAAAATTAACGGTAGCCAGTTATCATCCGGGAGCAGAAGCCTTTTCCTCACCTCACCCACTGCCATCGGTCCTTATCGGTTTTGTCCTCCGGCAACAGACGGAGTTGCTACAAAAAATAAAAGGAAGGAACGTAAAAACTTGTGCATAACTCAGAAAAGTCTTAATGAATTATGAGCCCAACGTTGCCGGGTCCTGTCTCGTCTGATGTCTCGTCTGTTGTCTGCGGTCTGGCAGTTTCCAGGACCGAAGTTCCGTCAAGGATTCTGTCCGCCTGTGGGCGAGCTCATCTGGGTTTGCGGCCGATGATGGCTGTGATTACGGCGGCAAAGGTAAGCCAGTTGGATGCCTTGATTGTGGTAAATGATTATATTACCTGGCTTGGGTTTGGGATTCTGTGTAAGATCTATGATCCATATCATCGTAGGGTGTGCTTAAACCAGGTTTTAAAGAAGAGAACAATGGGGGGATCGTAAAATAGTATGTTCCATACATACTAAGATATAATAGTTAAAATCTTTCAACTTTTCTTTAGCAAAAATCAAGTCAAAATAAAAGCTCGCCTTTCATGAACTCCTCTGGTTTTTGATTCCCATTCAAATTCATTGCAAATGATCGCACAACAATGCTCTACAACAAATGCTCTGCATACCCACGACTTCCTTCCCGCAGGCTTCATAAACAATCGGATCCCCGCACATGACACCGCATAACAGTCCATTTATTTTAATTATTATTGCTATTATTGTCATGCTGACCAACTAAACAACAATGAGCAGAGCTGGCGAAGTGCACAGATGCAACTACATGAACGTAAATAACACACGAGTAGAAGTTGGAAGTTGGCGAGGAGTCTGCGATAAATAAAACTGCAAAGCATAAAATCTAAACAACTGAAATGAATGTTGAAGGCAACTGAAATGGCAACAGAAAATACCAACGGAACGGCAAGAACGAGCAAACAAATAATTCCATGTCACACAATGATGAAAGTTTTGTAATGTTTGATGTTCCTTGAGGAACCCCCATATCTCTCTTGGCTCCCGCTGCTTGCAGTTGCAGAAAATTAAGCAATTTAATTTAATAGGCACGAGGAGCGGGAGGGGAACTACAACTGCAACTGGAACTGGAGCATATCCTCGGCGCTGCTCCTCCTGCAGGACAATAATTCAACACGTATTTAAATGCATATCCTCGGCCCTCTCCTCCCTCAAACACCACCAACTGTCTTGCAAATGAAAATTTACTGTGCATGCTGCCCCTGCCATGAGCAGAACCAGAAATATATCCAAGCCAGAGAGCCAACCGGAATCGGAGACAGAAGAAGAAAGAAGCCGGGACTTTGGTACTACCGAATTCGGAGATACCCTGATATAAAAACCCAACTACGCTGGAAAAGGTCGTAAAAATTATATTTCATTCGTTTTCATTTTTAATATTTTCGAGTGATATTAATACTGTATATTATTTGGATTTTTGAAATTGAAAAGATCTATTTAAAATTTGTGCGAACTTTGAGCTTTTCACACTATATTGACTGCAAGCTTATGCCTAAATATGTATATAGTACCCTCTGCAAGCATAAAAGTGTAGACCGATTTCTTTTTTCCCGTCCTAAAATATTGTTTGTGCCAGTTATTTATGTGTGTGTGTGAAAGAGCGTTGGGAAAAAGTTTGGCCAACAACTGAGAACTAAACTACAATTGCAGGCAAAGCGGCCAATCGAAAAGCTAAATCAAAAATGTTTGCCAACTAGTCCGACTCTAAGCAACTAATTTCAGCTTAACCCAGTTTGGCCGCATTTCCAAAGCAATTACCGTACTTGAGGCTTGATCTTTGATTTATGAGACCGACGACGCAGACTGGCACAACAATACAGCATTTTTGTCATTTAATGCAAGTGAAAGATAAATTATTGCAAACAATTCGGGTTGGCGGTGGGCTGGTGGCCTATTGGGCTATTGGTTGACCTGTCAACGGGGCGGAAATCAGGCAACATCCGCTCCATAAACGGATATCCGGTTTGTTCGCACGTTCACGCTGTGCAGTTTCAGAGGTCCTGGGAGGCTCGGGGGAATAAGCAACTTAAATTTCTCCTTTTGCTTCTTTGTATGGAGTTCATTAAATTGACAAATAAGCAGCAGCTGAAAACTTAAACATAAATAGACTAACATTTGAGGCTATAGGATTAATTTAAATATATTAATTAAAATGAATATAAGTTTCTTTTTAGTTAACTTGTGTGTATATTAAAGGATATAAATCATATCAGAACTAGAGATATTTTATATACATCTGATATCCCTAATGATTTATGTTTGAAGTGGTATAAAGTATAGAATCGGTGCTGTAAAAAATCCAGATGAATTTTAAGAAAGCCTCCTCTTTGTCGTTTTTTCAAAGTACCACTTATCGCAGCGCACTTTGGTAATGATTGCAAATCACTCGAGATTTGCGTGTCATCGAAAAATTAGGCACAGCAATGATAAAAAATGGAACAGTATTATAAATAACCAGCCCAAAAAGTGTTTTTGGGGTTATGTAAAAATATCTGAAGAGAACTCATTTCAATGGTTATTTGCACTTAAAGCAGCCAACCGCCCGTGTGTCACCCTCGCATGTCTAATTCAATTCCATTGCGATTTCTATTAAGACCAGCATCCTTGAGACGCCCATCGAAGTCACTATTCATCCATCCAAGGAGTCAGCAGGGAAGACGCCCACTTCCCCTTTTTTTCACCCGGCCAAATGGCAAGCAAGCGCAATTCGAGATTGGAAAAAGACGAGACGAAATAGGACTGAATCGGCTGAGTTATTACGCAAATTTAGCATCTGAATAGAAAATCGAATATTTCAAGTAGCTGGTAATGACATTTTAGCTCCTCGAGCGTCTCGGCCAAGTTGCGAGTTGTCAGTCGTCGGAATTTTTGAGGTAAGCATTGCCATGGACCACGGACTGTGGTAATTGAAGCTGGCATGTGATTTATTAACTCAATAATGGCACAGATAGCTCAGCATCATCCCCATGCCCTGTTTGTTAATGCCAAGAAAAATTGATGCAAATTTTCGCCGAATTCCCGCTCATACCCCGGCAAAAAATTCCACTTAAATTCCGCGCATAATTCGATTTGCATTCAAAGAGGGAAATAAGCAAATTTGTATTAATCGAAATGTATTCAACTCAAAGGAACGCAGGCCGCGAGCATATGCCTGCAGGCATGGGTTCAATTCTTTTGTGGTTCGTTTTTGGGTTTGAGTCGTAATTGAAATATTCCACTCAGGGTGGCTGGCAGACTCAGAATGTCCCCAAAGCTTTTAAAAGAAAGCGAGGCGAAAATCAAGCCCAATATTATACCAAAATCTTGTTATATGTACATAGATACATGTATGGTGACAGCACACCAAGATCTAAAAACATTAATCTTACCGAAAAGTGCATTTTAAATTTAGAACACTTAAAAGACTATTTGTTTCTAACTTATTATATTTGAACGTCACTTTTATAAGGAAATTTCTAAGCCCCAGACGAACATATTTTTGAGAAACATATAAGATCCGTTGTTTATATGTTTTACTGTAAATTAAGACCAACATCTGGTCCCCGATAATTTATGGATCCCTTGGCGTTTTATTTTCTTTGTCACTGCCAGTGGACAATTACGCAATAAGCTTTCGGCTTTCTAACAGATTTGCTGCCTATCTCGGGTTAATTATTTCCTAATGCCCGTCTTAGAGAGGCAAAGGCATTTCCGTTTCCGCTGTCAGTCGTCGCCATCATCAATCTATATAACTAAAAGAATGGTGAAAGCAGCTGAATAATCCCCATTCCCCGGACATTTGGCCGGGCATAGTCCAATATTTCAAATAGAAAGTCTTTTAAGAAGCTGTTGGCATTTTGGATTTACGACAGCCAACATGTTCCCACTGCCTCTATATTGTATTAACTGCAATAACAACCATAACCAAGTACTTCCCCACTCAAAGGACACAAAAGGGATGTAGAGGGATGAAGTGGCAGGACCAACTAGGACAATTGGTTTGCATTACCAACAACCGAATCTCCGCTTGCCTACACTTGGGCAAACAAATTACAAATAATTACTTCCGAAGGCCATGGCACAGGTGAAACTGTGTAGTGCCCCTGTTTTCTCCAATCACCTGAACACTAACTGCAGGTGTAAACTGGCCCACTTTGTTGCATGTGTCGCTTGTTGTTAACGTCTGTGGTTCCGCCTCCCCTCCTTCTGGACCTGCTGACGATGATGATGGCGATGGCGATTGTTGCTGTGGCTAACTGCAACTGACTAACTGTCTCATTGGTTAAAGGCCTTGGCCAACGTCCTCGACCTACCCACCTGCCACCCTTGGCTCCCTTGGAGTCTCCATCATCGTCGAGCAGCAAAACTGGAAGGGTCTGGGAGCCATCTAATCAGAAATGCAATTATAAGGCCAAATGACACAGCCTTTGGAGCTGGCAGAATGGAGTAATATTACAAGCGAATATACCATACTAGAAAAATGGATCAAGTTGAGCTTCAATCTCTAGATGTATATAAGATATGTCCTTTCCATTGAAAATATATTGAAATAATAATTGGCCAATCTCAATCCCCCTCTAGAATATAGATTATTCTTACGTCTATCCCAAGTTTTATCAATCAGGCGAGACTAAAATAATTTCGCGTTTCACAGTGTAATTACGTAATGCTATGCTATTTTGCTTATTATAGCTTGTTTATCTTAGTTGTGTGAAATTGTTATAGTGACTATTATCAAGGGTTACCACCTCTAAAATGGAGACATTCTAACCAGGATCATCGTAGTAGTCGATCCATCTGAGCACGTTGTATCATCGCATTGATCGGTAACATTATTTTATTTTTTATCCTGTCATAAAATGAAGATTAAAACTTGTTTGATTTTTGCTCTTCCTTAGGTTAAGATATCCAAGTGCGAGTTTAATGTCCTAGTGTGTTCCACATTTGCATTGTCTTCATTTGTTTGTACGGTGATGACGACAGCACTGTTGTCGTCGTAGTCTCCTTGTTGGGGCATTGTCCGGACTCCAATTCCCGGACTCCTATCTCCGGACTCCCGACTCATTGTTGGCCCTTTTTGTTGTTTTTGCGCCTCGCGTGTCTAATAAAAGCGCATCACAATGTGGGTCATTGTACGACGACACAGGCCAGTCGGCTTCATATGACTTTGCATTTGTCAGCAGCATGCAACTGCTGCAACATCAACACATAAAACGCTGCTAACGTTCACATGCCGCACAATCGGCAAGAGGCATGCAGAGAAAACATTTATTTTCCGAATTTTTTAATTTAAACACAAGAAAAACAACATCAAACGGTTTTCTTGTAATATTTAAGAATTGAAACGATTTGCTTGTTATTTTGTTATTCATTAAGTATGTACGCATATTGTAGATTTTTTTCAGTGCCGTCAATCTTTGTTTCGCATAAGTCTGCGACAGCTGCAAATGGAGAAAAGGGGGGAAAACCTATGGAATGTGTGTCAGGCATAGTAAATCGATATGGACTCCTAAATAATTCATTCCTGGATTAATTGTGATTGCGTCTAAAGTCTTCCTGGTTCATCAATTCACTTAACACAAGTAAACGACACATACTTTTGATCAGAATTGTTCATTTCAAATTGCGCCCCGAAAATAGGCAATAAGAACATGTTGCACAAATTATCTACATGTATCTACATCTGAGCAATGTAAAATGTAAAACAAAACGTTAGGGATTTTAAGACATTGGTGTGGGTTTATTTTATATTAAGCTCAAATACTCATATCTTAACATCTTCCACCCCAGGCGGGACCCAAATTAAGACGGCACCACTTGTCACCTGCGAAAGAAATGGTTAGGCTGGTTAAATGGTTTAATGTCGGAACTGGAGAGGATAAAACTTACGAGGATTGGGGCTTGGAATTGGATACCTCGTAGGCTGCCTATTCCACGGCCATTCCCAGGACTGGACTAAACCGAGTAGGCAAACGAGAACCAAGAATACAGATAGAGTTTTCATTTTTACAACGATATTCAAGCTAATCGGCTTTTTATAGGTCTGAACACCAAATAAAATAGGCGTAGCTTCTTAATAGGATTACGAATGCCACGGTTAAGGTTTTTCACACTTTTAAATTATCCACCATCTAAGTCAAATTGATCCTTTGACATTTAGAGGACATGTTTACTTAAATTCTATTGCTATAAAACAACAGATAGTATTTTAAATAAATATTCATTATTAGCTCATTAAATAATCATCGTACTTATCTCTCATATTTTTGTATTATTTATTATCTATCTTACCCATTTGCATTTTCCAGTTAGAATAGCTTGACCACTATACTCAACCAGAGTTACATATTAAATAACGTTTTGTTATTATGCGAATTTTCGGCCTTATATGACCTTGACATCGAATGTGTCTAGCAAATATAAACTATGTGATTAAATGACTTTTATGTTTCTATAGCCACGTTGTCCAAATTGTTGCAACAGCTTTATACTGCGGGATGGAATTAGATTTACCGGAGACTAGGAGACCCAGAATATCGCCATTCGGTGACCACAATATGTCTTCTTTGGCCAGGAACCGACATTAACATGCTGGGGTAATCACCACGCCTCGGGCCATGGGGTTTATGGTTGCAATTCGATGGTCCCCGGCAACCGCAGATGTAAGAGTGAAAGGCCGGCCAGAAACTTGCAGCTGGTTTCTGCACAGCTCTGGTCTTTGAATTGCTAACCTGATTCATTGAGCCTGAAAATCCATCACTTCCTCTGCCTCCCAACTTATCTTAGCAGAATGTGGGCCTTTCCTTTTGCCACTTTTTTTGGCCACCACCAAAAGGTAAAAACTCGATTGACCAACAGCCAACCTTATTCTTGTATGGCAATACTTTCTAAAGGCTTAGCCATTGGCCGCAATTGTTTTATTACAAATTGGAAAAATGTCTCAAAAGCGCCTAGGGAATAATCGTTTTGCATACGTTGGAAATCTATAAATTTGCATTTATCGCATCACCTTGATCGTAAAAGAAGTTAGTTTTTAGCATTCAAGTTTTTTAAGAACTACATTCAATCGGGAGCTATCAATTGGGGTTACTATACGTAACCTTTTTTGAGTATTCATTAATTTTGTATCGTTTAAGAGCTATTATGTTAGAAAGCAATATTTTTTCCTGACAATTGTTTTCTCAAAAGAAAAAATAGTATTAAAAT
Organism: Drosophila sechellia; assembly: GCF_004382195.2. Classification (NCBI taxonomy): domain Eukaryota; kingdom Metazoa; phylum Arthropoda; class Insecta; order Diptera; family Drosophilidae; genus Drosophila; species Drosophila sechellia. The sequence goes on along the minus strand of NC_045951.1, from coordinate 12,991,982 downwards.
TAATTTGAGGGATTCTTTTTTATTTATTACTTTATATACGTTGTTAAATACATTCTTCCTTAAATCTTTAAATTCATAAGTTCTAATACACTTCTGATATTTTAGGAAGGTAGACGACTTTATATACGCTAGATACACTCCCCCTTAAGAGTTTACAAATTTATTATGTAATATTTTACATTGGTGATAAGTACAGTTAAAGCGAGGCAAAACAAATTTGTCATGTCCCGGAATTATATTATATAGTTTTCCCATAAAATGGAAATAAGCTGATATATGTGCACAACAATGAAGCTACAGCTTTTGGTAGTAGTACTTCTTGGTCTTTTGTCAGTGTCCACGGCCGCACCAAAGAAAAACAGCAAAAAAAACATTGAGATCTGGATAAGACCGAAGAAACCTATGGAAATACCAGAACCGTATTAGATTATTTGACCCTTGAATCGTATTTTCCGTAGGTATTAGCTTTTCTAGTATATGATATATAATGATAGTTATATTTAGGTTGCCACGATGGGTATTTAAATAACGTTTGGGGAATTGTACAAATAATAACCACATTATTGTTTATTAATAAAATGGCCACAGTATTTTAAACCGTTTTGTTTTATTCATATAATTATATAATTCGTGGGTTGAAAAGTAGTAGTTAGTTGATAGCCATGCCCATCTCTAATAAAAACATACTTTGTTATTAGCTCGGGAATAACAAGGAACATCTTTATGATTTTATCAATAAGAAGTCAACATAAAACCCTAGAAATAATAGTTAAAAAAAGCTGTTAAAACAATGAGATTTTAGGGTTCAGAAATGGTTGAAATTATGTTTGGAAGCCAAATCTCTTTCCATAAATAGATTCCCTGACTGCTTTTGTTAGCTATAGTTTTAATTTGAGCCAATAAATATGGTATACACATCAAAAACTTAATTCATTACTTTTATTCTCGTTTTACTTTAATAAATTGAATAAACATGTGGCCAAGTATCGCACATCGTTATGCTAAATGATTTGTGCAGAACTTTAATATTAATTACGTTTTAAGTGCAATATAGATTTCCTTATGTAACTTAGCCTCAGAAAATTATTGACATTTAGTTTATTTAGTGTTGGTTGGTTATGGAAAATGTCAAAATTGGTCATGGTGGTATCCGTTAATAATACCATTCATCCATTCTAAAACCTTGATATGAATAAGCTATAAAAGGAGAAATATCGTTGATTTGGCACAAAAATGAAGTCGCTGCTATTTTTTCTGTTAATCATCCTCTGCCTGGCCAGAATGGCACCAGCCCGGAGAAAGAAAAGGGATGTCGAGGTTTGGATCCGACCAAGTCAAAATACCTATAACGACCCATGCGGCCCTTCAGGATGCATATAAGGGCGAATAAACTTAATGAAGTCGATAATTAATAAAAACTGTACGACTTTAGTTTAGATTGGATAAGAAGATATTAGAATGCCCCGTAAAAATATCTAATATCTTCAATTTATTGCACGTTTATTAGTTCGAAAGAAAACATTTGCCAATCGGACGACCGTTTGCAAGTGTGCATCGTTTTAGATATACTACATGGTACATGTACTTTTTACCACACTTTTCTCCCCAAATTTAGCATGCTGCAGAATCGCAAAACTTTTCAGAAAAGTTCTGGGTAGTCTGCGCAGTCGAAGAATAAGTTGCCGCCACGCCCAGTTATACTCTCATTATCTTGGCATGTAATTCCCAGCTCTTCAGACCCTCGGTCCTGCGAATATCCCCACATGTGTGTCAGTTTTGTCGCTCGCGGACAATGGCAGAAGTTTCTGTTTCGGCTCGATAAAGTATCTGTTAGATACAATTTACAATATTTTCCGCTCCGCTTCGCCCTGCTCGCCAAGTGAAAGTTTCGGCAGCAAGCAGCAAAGTATGGCTTTAATGATAATGACTTTAGCTTCGGCAAAAAGTAGCGCAAAGTTTAGAATACGCCAACGCAACGCTTTTGGGGATTTTGCAGCAGAACTGGAGAAGTGGTTTGAAGAACTTTATCTCTTCCCAACAAACGCGAAATAGAACGAGTTTGTTGGTTGGGTGTGTGTGCTAACTTTTCCTACGTGTTGCCCATATGAAACTGATAAGAAAGGACAGCTGCAGCAGGACCCGCTAAGTGGGACAAGGCCAGGCTGCCTATTGCGTAATTTAAATGCGATGTAATTCGATATCAACGATGCTGTAGCATTAGTTAAGCCCTAAACTAGACTACCTCTAGGGCCCAAAGATCGTGTACTGGCATTTGCAGCGATTTACTTTTATCACAATCGCTTCAACAACCTCGGACATTGCGATTTATTGCATCAGCTCCAACTAACAACAACTCCGCGACCGACAGACACTTGGTTACGTTGTAAACGGCCAGAGCTTCAGATACAGATACTATACCAACAACAACAAACAAGCATCCTGAGCAGCCCGTAGCTACCAAAAACCCAATTGCCCATTCTCGTTCCCGATTCCGATCCCTGTATCTAATCAACGTGGCTAAGCAGCACTGTGCAAAAAGCTGTCAAGTGTTATGTTCTTTTAACTGTTTGTCTTGACCTTTAACCCTGTTTGCATGAAATAAAAATTTCAAATAAAATTGTTTATCCATTCTTGATTGTATGTAAGTCATATAGGGGATAATTTTTATTGATCTGTGTTTAAAGTTTGTTTTCAAAGAATTATTATTATGGCATACACTTTTTCCCCGGTGTAACTGCAGTTGCTGTTAGACTGTTGCTGTTGTCAACTTCTTTGTTGTCGTCGTCGTCATCTCCTCCTCATCAACATCAGTGGAGCGCGGCAAAAGTCTTCTCCCAGCAACGGCCCAAAGTTTGGACTGGAGTCCCAGGCTGTTAAGAGTTCAACTCGTGATGTTTAAGTGGTTTAAGCCAAGGTAACGATTTCCTCATTGGTCCACAATTCTCCAGTTCAGCTCGCTTTTGCTGTTGTTGCCGGCGACATTCTGTCATGCCACGATCACGAACCATTCGTAACACATTTGTTGCAATTTTCGTCGCTATTTGTTAAGGTTCAGAAGAGGTTGCAACTCGCAACCAAAAGGGACACTCTTCGGGGGCTGATGTTGTAAAATATGTACTAAACGGCAGGATAAATCGATTGATTGCTACTCGTTGCAAAGTGTCTGCACAGTTGCATGAGCAGAAAGCGTAGAATTATTACAGATTAATCCTATTAAGAGTCGCAAAATACTCTAGAACAATAATAAGTTGGCATAACCAATCCATTTAGCATCTTGCTGAAATTAAACATTTGAAACTATATAATGGGTATAGACTCTGTTATGGGCACAATAATGAAGTTACTGCACATACTACTGGTCGTCCTCTTCCTTATAGGAATGCTTGAGGCCAAAAGAAAGAAAAGAGAGTTTGAAGTTTGGATACGACCAGAGAAGCACAATCCACCAGGAACCAGATATTGTGAACCTTGGGACCAAAATTGTCAAAGATATTAAAAATAATGTTTGAAAATGCAAATATATATACAAATATATATACAATATATACAAAATTTAAATATATATCACAAATTTAAATATACTAAACATACAAACGACTTTAAGGAAAACGATGTCATCGTTATGTTTCATTCTAGAAATAATTATGCACGGATTAAATCCCGAATTTGCAAAATCACCATCGAATGGTGTTAATGGCTGAGTACTTAGGCGGTTGTCCAAATTGCACTCGCATTAAATTCACTTCCGTTGGAGGAGCAACGACTTCCGCTTTACAGGGAGATGACACAGGGACAGGTGGACGGGGGAGAACAGGTGTAAACTGTGACGCCGCCAACGGGAGACACATTTGGCAGCTATTCAAGTGTGATAACAACAATGTGCCAAGCCCAATAGAAAAGGGACACGGCGAAGGATAACAAAGGGAGCGAGCGGGATGGGATGTGGAGGAGTAAATCAAATTGAATAATTGTTACACGAAGAGCGAGGGAGACGGACGGATGGAAAGAAAGAGACAGATGGCGGCGACGTATGATCGAGCAGCAGCAAAAACAAACGCAGCCTAACAAGCCTATGCAACAATAACAATAACATTGAAAGGACATCAGTGTCCTCTATCCTCTTCGCAGTTTCCATATGTCCATGCAATCGTTCTTCACACTGAGAAAAATTTTATAATTAATACAAATGTCAAATGGCCAAGGCACACTATTCACACCACCGATATATTTTGGGAGTTCTTTTGATAGCCTTTTTCAGAAGAGTAGCTTCCAATCCAAATTACAAGCAAACACATTTTTTCTCAGTGCTTCGTTCCATTTCGCTGCGATGCGACTTCAATTCAATCAATTGAACGTGCCACGAATGGTTAGCAATAACAAAATACACTCTAGTGGGTTGGTGGGTGGTAGGAGGGGGCATGGGGCGAGAAAGGACCAAGGACCAGGACAAGGACGAGCAAAGGGGGGAGCAGACCAACTGGCGTGTGAAATTGACAATGCAGCTGCAAAGGGGAAGGAAGCAAGGGGCATGGAGGTATTTGGGATCATTGAACACTGACAAAATATAAATTGCTTACTTTAAGCTAGAAAACACTCATATAATTTAAAACAAACCTTAAAATATTTTTATAATCTGAAGATACTGAAAATAAACATACAAAGGTGTTCATAGATTATATATACCTATTGTAGTTAATTGTCGTAAATGTAATAATCATTTTTCCTACTTACTTAACCATACATTCAATACACATTCGAATCACAGAGCTTTAGTTTTGCAGTGTAGGGTGAATATTTTTGCACGCGACAAACGGCCAACGTGCGCGATTAAGGACCTGGCGCACCGTGGACCGGCCTTACCTCATGAAAATGTCCTGTGTCCGGCTTCCTGTATGCCGCCCCTGTCGACGTGCCCCATTGATTGACTGGGACGGACACCTGCACACACCTGCGCGGCCGACATTTTTGCATAAAACTGAGCTGGGCGATTCGAGCAAATAAAACTTATTTAGGTTGCAGAGGCGAACTGACCAGTGATTTTCAATATTTGCAGCGGGCTTACCTGGACACAGGCCCATGCGCCATAACAGGTGTTGATATGTTTACAGAGTGCCTAATGGGCGGGGTTTTCGGTGTGTGGGGCATAGGTGGTGAATGGGCCATGAATGGTTTCTATGTGCGTGCAATTTGCACAAATTGCAGACAGACCGCATAGAGGATGCGAGACAAGCTTGTGGTGGGATTTGACTGGTTATCAATTAAACAATTAGCGGACCATTATTTGAATAGGCTCGTTTGGAGAACGCCTCAATGCCCTGTCCCAGGGAATCACAGCTCCCACTCGTTCGCTTGTCGAATAAACATTTCTCACACATCGCGATTGTGTTTCCCCCCGACTGTCATTTACCGTTGGCTCTTGGGCGGAAAACCTCTGGAGACCCTGATTGCCACGCCCACTACTTGCAATCAAGCGCTTGCCTTCAAGTATCTCAAAGATGCACCTCTTTTTTCAATGGTGATGGCATAGATACCGTTACTCGTGCCTGGGCATGAACTATGATAATTATGTTAAGTACTCTTAAGTTTTGTAAAAAGTAGGTATTATTAAAGTAAAAGTTGCATTGCATTCTTATTATATTTCCATTTTAAGCTAACAACTTACATCTTATGCTATATATGTGCTTACCCACTTATACTCTGTAACTAGTTTGTGCCACCACTAAGCAAGTGCACTCACGCCAGCCCAAATTACAAGGGATCGAAAACGAGGCATGGTTTTTTAAATTAAAAACTAAAATCGATTGACATTCAATTTGAGCAGGCAGCTCCCCCCCGACTGAAGTCAGCCCCTCCCTTGCGCCACACCCGATGTCGTATCTCAAGTCAACATTTGTCGCTATAAATTTGCCAGTGCTCAAGTTTCGCACATTTCCTTGACTCAGCTACGGATGTTGGATGCTGGGGCGTTGGATTCTGAGGAGCTGGATGCGGAGCTGCTGGATGCCGAGATGCGATGCAATGCGTGTGCGTGCGAAAGATACTCGGAGACAGATGGGAGCTGTGAGATGGAAACTGGGAGTGCTTCTGCCTCGGATGGTGTTTCCTTCCCAGCGACAACCTTGGCAGCTGATATAGCTAGACCAGCCAGCGACGACATTCAATACTCGCTGACATGTGCGCCACCCGACGAGGATGCAACGAGGATGCCTCTAGAAGGCGGAGGAGGAAAAGATTTTGCATCCCAGTGATCACAGTGACTTCTGTTTACTAATTACTATCTGTAAAAAAATAAAATACAAAGTGCACAATTATATCTTTCCTTTCGCTTGGAATATAAATTATTATTTAAAATAAAAAAATAATTTAGAATAAAAAAATAAGAAATTTTAAAGTATCTTTTCCAAGAAATTTATATAGTCCGTTTTGTGGGTGAATAACTCAGAAGTGGAAGCGCCTAAGCAAGACCTCAAAGCTTGGATATTCGGGAGCATGATCAAGTGCTGTGTCGTTAATAACCTCAATTAATTATTGTTTAAAGCCAAACTAATGGCCATTTCCCAACTGCAATGAATAACGAGTCACCGCCGGCAGTGACTGTCATCCTACTGTTATTTCGCAGCCATCACTCGAGCTCCACTCCTCGCCGCAGGTTTAACTTCGACTTCAACTTTGGCTCCTGTGTAGTATCTATATATCTAAATCTGTATCTGCGATTCGGTATCCACACACTCGACGTATCTGCTGCCATGTGGCTTTCCGCGTTTGCGTGCAAATTTTGTGACACTTCACCCACGGGAGCGTTTTTTGCAACTTTGGCAGCTGAGCGTTGATCTGGGCTCCCTTCTGCCTTCTGTACCGCTCCTTCGCTCTATTAATCCTGACAAAGTACGGCAGGTGCACAGTAAAAAATTAAATTTATAAATTCAAATTCATGTTCTTTGGCTGTATTAAGCTACATATAACAATGTAGGTCATCTAAACTAGGTGACATTTAATGAAATATTCCTTTTGAAACTGGCAGATAGGCTGAATATATTTTATAATTCATTTAAAGAGATTTGCCAACTTCAATGAAGCTGCTATGCGACTTAATTATTTTTCCAGGAAATAGTTGATTTAGTTTCCAGCGGAGCTGCTAGTCAACCCTTCATTAAGTGCCACTCCCACCCTCTCTATTTTTTTTTAAGCGGAGGCGGTGGCACCGATGGCGTGTGCATAATTTCCCGGCTCGAGCGGGCAGAAAGAAAGACTGACGAGCTGAAGAGTTGATGCAACAAGTTGCAGCCGGTTTTAATTGATATTAATTTAATTGACACTCTAGTTGAGTTGTGAACTCGAGTGGCGTTTTGGGCTCGTTCTGGATCTACTTACCCACGGTCCTCCTCCTTTTTTCCTCCGGACTAATCGCGTGGGCTTAGCCCGACTTGTCAGACGGCAAAGTGGCGGCTTCAATGAGCTTGGTTGTAAACACAGTTGCCTGGCAGGGGAAGAAGGGTTCTGGAGTGCATTTTATGAGTTTCCATTTAAGTTCAATTAGGTTTGCACTCGCGATTAGCATAATGAGCGGAGTGGCGTGAAAGAGTTGCAATGGGCCGTCAAGTAGTCATGCAAAAGTCTGTAGTGTCTTGGAATTCTGACATTGTATGCAATTCCTAGAGTTTCCATAGCAACAGCTAATTAATATAATTATACTTAAATTATAATAATATTTAATTTATGTAATATTCAAGGATGTCGATTATCCTTTAATATAAGATACCCTCTACTTAACAAAGGAAAATTTTCATATTATTTAGACAAATCAACAAAGACGTTGAATTGCTTTCATCTACTATATACATACTTTTCCAAAAATAAAGTATACATTTTTTCTCTAAGCGTAAGTGGAATAATTAGAAAGCAGGAATGGGTGTTCTACCTTATTAAGGCAGCGAAGTAAGTTTTTATTTTCAAATAATCGTGTATATTTGTTGAGCAGTCACGGCCATCTTATTAACATAAATATTAATGAGAGCTCACAAAATAAATAAAGGTGCTTGGGTATCTGCAGTCTTGATGTATTAAGTTGAGAACATTTGGCATCGTTGCAATACGGTTTTAACATGAAGACGCTGGTGTTTCTACTATTAGTACTCTCCTGCCTGATGGGAATGGTAGTCTCTGAAATAAAACCTGATGCAGCTTGGTTAAAAAAGAATGAAGATCGTAAGTTCTAAACAGTAGATTACATTTTTGTTTTTTTTTAATCGAAGGCCTTAACAGTTGTGAAATGGTGCCATCTACAAGAGGGATCCTTGTGGGACCGCGAAAAATGTGTATATAATGGTATAACATAAAGGCATTAGATAACACTTATGTTGAATTTAACTAATTCCTGAAGAATTCGATCATCATTTGGTCAAAAGATCAATATACATAGATATAAATGATTTTGGTTCTACTGATTAAATAATTAGAGTGTTCTTTGGAGTGGCATCTCGATATGTATTTGCATTCAATCCCCTTCCAATCATAACGGTTCCACGGACTGCAGCCTGCATCTGCTCCCCTGGAAGTATCGTGCCTCCATGCCATCATCATAATCATCCTGGTGCGCAGACGCTCTAATCGCTCATTAAACGGCCACAATTTGCCCGGACGGCGTTGCATTTAAATTACTTTCCCATTGACTTGGCCAGGGGAATTGGCTGAAATTTGTTTGTGAGGGCCAGCGCAGACCTTTTAACTAAAACTAAAGCTCATAACTCTGGCCAACCGACATTCGGCTCTGTCTGCTCCGTTGGACAATCGAGTCGCGTGAATTTTAGCAATCAGGCAAGGCCCGTGGAAGTTCCAAAGTCGCAGCTGAAAACTCTTGAAGCTCCAGCCAATGTGCCCCCCAGAACCCCACTGGTCCCACTTTGTTGTCGTCGCATTCATCAAAAAACGCTAAAGTCGTGCAGTTCGGTTTCCAAATCTATGCCCCACCCGCATCCTCGAGTTCTGCATTTTCCCCTCTCAGCCCGTTCCCTTATTGCAATTGGCATGCCATGCTTGAGTTTTCCGAGTTTTTCTTTAGAATTTTCCATGCTCTTTATGGGAAGAGAGGAGCAGCCGAGCTGACCGCCGTGATATTATAAATTTAGCTTGCCCCAGCCTGCTGCCTCTTCCTTGTCCACCCATGGGAAACTGCTTTCTGCCATATTTTGACTTTCTCTAATCTCCCAGAATCACCAGAACCAAAGTTTGAGCTATTCGTCAGGCTAAAGTTTCCATGATATATATGATATATTTTGGCCATGTCAACTGCGACGATTATGTGAATACTATATTGTTAATGAACTTGCAGAATTATGAAACTAAAAACAAAAGACATTTAGATACCACAAACAGTGATTTTCAGTTCAATTGATTTATCTTTCTGACGTTCTGCTTGGTTGCTGATTGAAATCGATTGAAATAGACAAAAATAAGTGCACATCACAACAATCTTCCAGCTCCAAATCCTTTGGCAGCTGACTCACTTTCCCACTCCCCTGGCCCAGGCACTTCAAAAGGAATTTCAAATATTTATTAACGCCCTGCTCGCGAGCTGGCTCATAACTGTTGTAAATTACTTGGCCAGGCTGTAAATATTAATAACCAAAGGGTGAAGCGCCGGAATCACCGAAATAGAGGGTCGACCGAATGAGGGGGCGACTATTTCGAGCAGTGTTGAGGAACCAATTAAGCGGATTTCAAGTGCTACGAAAATAGCGCCGCACAATCAAAAGGTGACGAAGCGAGCTCGCCGGCAAGGAGGAAAACTCGTGGAAAACCCGGGGAAAACATCACTCCTCTATTACATAAGGCAGATGCTGAAGAGGGTGATAGTGCCGGATAATGGAGGAGTGGAATCGGGGGACTGACATTGAAATGTTGCGCGTGCAGCAGTGCAAACAAATTTAAAAATAAAATAAGGAGAGCCGTAAGGGAAATGCTGAGGAAAGTTGCGTCTGCAGCATAAATTAAACTGCATTGCATTGCTGCATTAAGAGATCAAACAGGAGTGAGGGCGAGGGGGAAAGGCTTTCCCAGCAGGAGGCTGCATCTGCTCCTCGAGCACTTAAAATGCTGTAAATTTTAATTAGACGAGATGCTCGTACTCCGAATTTGGGGGCAAGCTGAGAAATGTGCCAAGGGATTCCGCTGCTAAATATCTGAATAAAGATAACGATAAATAATTAGGGTAAATTTAACAAGGAGGTGAAGATCTTAACTTGATTTAAATCTTATCAATTACATAGGTTTACGGCGCATGGAATAATGGCAAAATGGAGGAACAAGTCGAACTCTTCACCCATATTATAAAATTCAGTTTTATTAAACTGAATAAAGGACAGCCCTATAATACCAAGCATTTTAATTATTGACTACTATTAACTTCCTGGTAACAACTGCCGAAGACCTTAGAGCAGTTTCAATGCCAAAACTCTTTGGTCTCCATCTCCGTCGGAGTTGGCCATAAATAATAATCATGACAATATTTATCCCCGGGCAATGTGAACTTTTCGCACAAAGACCCGAGACTCCGGAGCCGAAAGTTGAGCGCAACTCAGCTCGATTTGATGCCAGGCGATTCAAAATGAATCGCGGCTCTCGAGGCCTCCTTTGTTTTTTGTTTGCCGCTTTCAGCAAACTGCAGGCAATACTGTTGACATTGGCTGGATGTCTGGGAGCCAGTTATGGCCAAGATCTAGCTACTCCGTGCTGGTGTAGTAGGTTCCAAGCGAAAATTTGAAATGGTAAAGTAAACATGGCATATTAAAATTCCGTTCTTACCGTAATAAAAGGTTTATAACGAAGCTTATAACGCTATACTTATTTTTATTGCTAATGGGTAACATTATCTGCCGTTTCTGTTGTCCTACAATCAGAGTCTTATATTTGGGTATAGCTTTTTACGAGTTCCCTCCTCATCACTGGCTCATCTTGAGGTTCTGGTGTCCCTTCTCCTGCTCTTAGCCGGCTTATCAAAAATTGCATGACATTGCAGCAGGCTGGGAATGCTAGGTAAGAACATTGTTGTTCGACTGCGCCTTGGCGGCAATAAACGAAACAAAATGAAACTTACACTTTTCAGTGGGTCCACGGTTTACGGGGGCTGGACCCCCTTCGAAATGTCGGCATAGCCACAATTCCTGACATTCGTTGGCTGAGATTAATGCGCCTTTGGTTGCAGCCGCCAAGTCGGCGAGGGCAGGTCAAGGGCCCGAGGTCTGAGGCGTCTGGCCTATACTCTAAACAAATCTGAGTTCAAGGGCTATGCGGAAGCCACATGGTAAGTGATAAAGTTCTTCCTAGAAGCCAACTATTAAATTAATTTATAACTAAGTAAACAAACAATATTGAAGTTGAGTCGATATATACGCTCTTGAATTCCAAAGAACTTCTTTCTTTTGCGAGACTACAAAGAACTTCAGAATATTATACAAAGATAGTAAGGTTGTCACACTAATAATCATATCTGAAAGTAATTCAAAAACTGTGAGCTTACAAAACCATTGATATTTTGTGGTATTTCATGGAAAGGGTATTCCAAAGTCTTCACTTCCTTGTACATCTCAGCTTTCTTGCTCTTTTTTTTTGGGCCTTTTTGTCGACCTCAGCCGCAGTTTTAAGTTCCAGTCTCGGATTGCGCAATAAGAGCCCTCAGAGAAGTAAAAAAATAAATAGAGAGCTGGTAAAGAACGAGGCAAGAAAGGAGCCACACAGCAAATTGTTAAAAATAATTTATATTAAAACGCAGCACAAAAAGACATTGCAATGAAAATTGTGCAAACAATTCGAGTCCAGAAAAAAAAGCAGGCGCAGAGATGCCAGGCAGATCCGGCCATCCAGATAAGCGAGGAGGAGCAGCCAGGCCGGGATGGACAGGAGGGATCCGGGAGCAAAAGCCGGAGCTGCAAACAAATGTCCAAATGATATTTTGTCATAATAAATGGCACAACTATGATTATTTATGACTCGAAATGCGATCGTTCCCTCCACCGGCTCGCTCAATTTAAGTCTCATAATCAAAGACGAGACGAGGAGCTCTGGTCATGATTTCGATTTCTTGCCCGTCCATGTAATTTATAGTGCCAAGAGTATTGAATACCGCTGGATTTTCAGCTTTTTTTATTTTCATTCTGTTTCTGCCCCTTTTTGTGGCAATCAAACCGAGACTTAGGCCACGAACTGACTGTGATAATGCCGTTTTTTCTTCGATTCCCCGATGTTGATTTGCTGACTTTGGCTTTAGCTCTGCGGCTTCGATTTCCTCTGTTTACGAGTATTGCTTCCAGCGGCTGGCCGAGGGTATTTCAGTATTTCTGTTCTAGGTCTCAATTGTGGCTGATTGTTGTGAGGCATCATTAGAAGAACGTAAATCAAATAGTTTTTCTTCGTTTTATGACTCCTTCGCTGAGAGTTGAGCCATTTATGGCTTGTAATGGAGGCAACAAATGTGAGACAGTTTCTGGCAAAGATTAGGGTCGGAATGTGGCAGGCCATTTTGGAGCGATCATATATAGTATGTTTGGAGCGATCATATATAGTATGTTGGTCTTACCTATGGATTTCAACAATTTTAGCCAACATAAATAACGAATAAATCCTTCCTGGAAATCGAGAAAAACGTTTTGTTTACATGCCATTTCTTGACTTTAAAGGATTCTTGTGGCCATTGATTGGCGTACATATTTCGGTATTTTCGTGGAACTGGCAACTGTCAATAAGTCCTTAAACTGTCGGCACACATGACACCCGTTCCCGGTTTCACTGCCATCACTTAACCTCCACCATCCATCCTCTGGCCCCGGCGTTTTCAAATTAAACTTAAACTTTTTTCATTTCCATTCAGCGCACACCACATAGAAAAACTCCCGACGAGCCCCTTGGTCCCGTAGATTTCGCTGCGCACATGCGTTTCAATTCCGATTTTTTTCCATTTTCATTTTCATTTTTTCTCGTTGTACCATATTTCGTATTTTTTTGTAGCTGGTGGGTCTGATTCCTGGTATGCCGCGTGCTCAGCGTGTTGTTTGCTTATTTGAAGTTTCCGCAGGGAGCTGAGTTTTCGGTTCAGTCGGGTTGAGTTGAGTAGAGTTGAGAGCTGAGATGTGCGGAGGGAGTTCCAGGGGAGTTCCAGGGGGCATTACGGAAAGTAAGGGGCGGATAGAGCCAACGAGCGCGCAATATTAAATCGTCTGTATTGTTTACAATCAGAAAGCGTTTTATAGACTTTATATAGACGAACGAGTCAACAGAACGAGTCAAACGAGAAGCGGGGAAACATATCGATTCAAGCTCCTATTCTCCAGAATTCAATGGACGCGACCACCAGGGAGTAAATCAATTTCTGCAGCTTTCGCCTTTGAGTCGGCAAAAGTCACGTTCTAATCGCCGTACATACTCGTATCACTCCAATCATTAATCAAAATTAAACAATAATTATTTGCCAAAAATCAGAGTCAGTGGGGCGCGGGGTAAATATTTCTTCAGGTGTTTCTTTTGCTCAGGTTTTTTGTGGTGGGTGCGTCGAAGGCTACAGAAATGGTATTTGAGCGGTTTTAATTGAGCTTTAATTATGCTTAATTAAGCGTGGAAACACAAACTCTTTTGCCTTCTTTTTTGCATATCACATCGCTTCTTTTTCAGCAGCGTGTGAACACCATTAACATGATGGCCATTGGTGGCTGGGAGCAAAATTAAGACGTTTGAGATGGTAATTAGTCAGTCTGGATAGGTTCCAAGAAAAACTTTGATTGAAAAGAAATGTGAAAAAAATCTATAAATATCTTAACAAAATTATTAAATTTAAGTTCCATAAAACCATAACTTCTAAAAACTCTAAGTAGTTTGCGAATTTCTTTCCTACCATCCAACTGTTATACTTAGTTTGAACTGAGTTTAATGACTGTTCTGATTCCCTACTGCCCAATACAATTGGTCTCCCATCACGTGCTTTCTATTTTTTAGTCACATTTAAAGTTCTGAAACTGCGTTCAGTGTGCCATAAATCCATAATCCATATAGCACATATCAACTATGACGGCCAACAAGAACTCGATTTTGTTTGATAAACAGAAAGGGATTGCCAACACAGACCCCTGGGACGAAAAACCAGAAGGGAGAGTGGAGTGTGGGGCCAACACAAAGTAATTGATTGTTTATGGTCGTACAATTTATGTGTGCCACAACATCGAGGCAGAAAGAGTAGTGGAAAATATTGACCATTTGCTAAACGATAATTCAAAATGTTAAATCGACAATTTCAATTTGAGGCGAGAAGTGTGGGGGCTGCCCCAGAGACTGCTGCACTCGGAAACTTCGCACATGACTCCCTTGCTGTAAATATAAACATAAACTCTCCACTTAATAAAGGCGAGTGCCCTGCCACGCCCCCTGCCCCTGTCCCATGCCCCAGCATTAACCCCATCTGGCCCCGCTGGAATCAATCGAACGTGTAATAAAATGCAATTTTTGCAACGTCGTCTCCAACTCGGCCGATAAAACTGACTGCCTGCGTTTTTTCCGCCCAATGCTCCTCTAGCTTTAAACGCATTTTATCGACCTCGGGGGTAAGGGCATAGCCCTTTGGCACTTTAGGGTTCAATTGCTGTGTAAATGCTACTGCTGTTTCTTCGCCAAGCCCCCGAAAGCCCCCTTCACCTTTTTGGCTGGCCAGTAAAAATTCAAACAGTTACAAGTTTATCGGCCAACAGGAAAAACAAGACCAAATTACACTCCATACTGCTAGTCATTGTTGTTGCCGCTTGTTTGTTATTATTATATACGAGCAATTTAAGCAATCTGTTTCCTCTCTGGTTTTTTTCCTACGTATTTGTTGTTAGTGAAAAATATTTTTCTTTTTGTGATGATATTCAAGATTATTAAGGTAGATTTCTATTTAAATAAATATATATAATAATAACTAAATATTTGATATTAATTATTTAGAATAATGTTTAGATAAGTGTATGATGTTAAGACACAAAAAGCTCGAAATGCGTAATTAACACATGCAAACTAGTTGTATTTTAACTTAAATATTTGTACCTTTCTGTGAATCAATTGATCTGTGTACAACTTGTAAGCATCATAAATGGTTTAACCCTCTTTAATAGCTGTTAGGATGCGAGTATAAATAATTGCTTTTAATTCCATGCCATTATTTCGCTTCGTTCTCCGCATCACAACAGTAAATTCGCAATATTTTGGCATATTACTCGTGTAGCCTTCCCGACTTGTCCGGTTATATAATCGATTAGTCACGGTCGATTTCATTAATTTTCATAAACAAATTTGTTCAAGTTGTCCGCCGTAACCCCCCAAACTCTCTCATTCACCCCTGCTCCTCTTGGCCATGTATTGTAAATAAATGCAATTTGCTACGCAAAAAATAAAACTCAAGAAAAGACCTTTTGTGCTTGACTTCTGAATCAGCTGCAGCTGAGCAATTATGTAATTTTTAATAGCCGCCACATCGGAGGCCAAAAGCGGTACGCATTTTATGATCGTCGAGAGGGTTTACTTGCCAAAGTATAATTTATTATTGTCAGTTGTTGAAGAGCAACCCTCGGCCGGAAAAGTGATGAAAAGCGATGTAACAAATCTTCATTGAAGGAAGCTTACAAGTTTTATTTTTTATTTTTTATTAAAATGATTGTTGCTGTTGTGCGAAAAACAGGTAGATAGCTTAGAAACTGCAATGTACACGAGGAAAAAAATTAAATAAATATAAAAACAATATATAGTATAAATAAATTTTCCACTTCAGTGCTCACAATAAATCGGCACACAAAATGCACGAAATTATGGGGGTTAGCGGAATATCCGAGTATCCAAGTATCCGACTTCATCTGGTGTGACGCATGACGCGTGCATCGCTCCACGGATTTGTCCGCACTGCTCACGTCCATCGACTAACCCACTTCAGGACTTTTGCCGGCCACATTTCACCCGCGGCCCACCCTACGTGTTAATTGTGGCAACTGCTCTGCTGTGACTTCTGTCCATTCGACTTGGCCACTTGTACGTGGGGCCAGCGGAAAAGCTGCAAAGAAAACTCGGAAATAAAATATGACTGGACCGAGCACATGGGACAGCGCACACATATAAACTCCGCGTAGTTGGGGGTTAAGCATTTTCGGAAAAGCGTTTAGTGCTCGATGCGCCATAAACTTGTGGATTTAACTGGCGGAGCAGAAAGGAATGGAAACTGGACGCATCGACCCTCCGCAGATGTTTCCCATCGCCTCAAGTCTTAAAAATGGTTAAACTAGTCGACTTTTATTTTGGCACCTTAAAAAACATGAAATGTACCAAATACATTGGACTTATATGATGGGCTTTTTTTATTACCTAAATTTTAATGGGAAAACATCCTTTCAATCCTTTATTTATATATTTATATAGAATTTTTATATTTATATAGAAGAGAGATATCACAATAACTTTTTCCACCGTCTTTAATTAGCGTTGGTGTTCCGGGGGATCATCCCTGCCACTTGAAGGACACTACACCTGTCGGCACCTCCCTCACGGAATCCTCTTCACTGGTCAGTCGCAGTGACCCAGGGTCGTTGCCCCATATACGAACTAAAAAAAAAGGATTGAAAATATAAAAAGTGAGCCACCGAACCCGAAACCGAAACCATTTCCGCCGACTGGAGGCTGCTCCACTTGAGCTGCGCTTTTTCAACTTTGTTGGCGGCGGACTCTTTTATGGCGGTGATGAGGATTAACTGGCCACCGGCTGCTCCCTGTTCCCAGTTAGCAGTGCCCAGTTCCTGTTCCATGGCTAGTTGCGTTCGCACTACTTGAAATGAAACCGCAACTTAATAATTTTCGCTTCTGCGGCAATTAAAAATTTTTACCTTATTTGCTCTAGTTTTTCTTTTTTGTGAGGCTTGTGAGGCCAGGACTTGTTATCTGTGCAACATTTTGTGCATGGTCATTTACTTTTCGCCCTCGGCCGACCGCTTCAGTCCGCCAACTTGCGATGTTACTAATTAAAAACGCAAATGGGTTTATGATGTTGCACAAGTTGCGGTTGCCGGTTGGGGGCGGCGGGTGTGGGGATATTATTTTTTACTGCTGTCGCTGCAGAATTGTAACATGACAAAAAAGCTGAAAAGAAGTTATAAAGAAAAGCATAAAAAGAGCGTGGCATTAAAACAAATTTTTGCTCTCCTCCTTTTTTCGGGACAAATACAAAACAAGTCCTGCTGGGCTCCCTGGGCTTTCCAGCTTTCTCCCTTGCGGTTGCTTGCGGCTGCTCCTTTTGTTGGCTTTTCCGGCCCAACTCCCACTGACACCCGACTCACTGGAAAAGTCCTGGACCCTCCCTGACTTTATCGCCATCCATCTCGGTGGTCTCCTTGCCGGGAACTGTGGACTCCTCCACGCTTTTCACGCTTTTCACATTGCCCTGGCATGTTTTGTGTTTTATTAGCGTGAAAATTTTTCAAAGGTGTCAGCACTTTATACCATCTTGTTTTTCCTTTTTTTTTTTAGTTTTCGTTCTTCGTTTGTTTTTCCAAGAAGGGGGCGACTTTATTTTAAATACCTTGCAAATTTTATATTTGTCACAGCACAAATGAGATGTTGAGTGCAACAAAAAAGTTTAAAATGCTTTTCTGGAAATTCTCGAGGAACAAGCTTAGCATTATAAATTACAATTTCTCATTTTCAACTTTGAATATGTAATAAATAATTTTTGGCAACTCTTTCCTTAATCCACGTACAGAAAAGGGAATACTATTAGCTGTTAGTTTCTCATTAAAGATTCCTCCATCGGCAATTCCCTTAATGGCCAGCAGCCCTTCGCCCCAAGGCCAAAACCCAAATCCTAGCGAACCGAGCTGACCGGAAATCCCCAACAGCAGCAGCCGCCCCCTTGCAGGTTCGCCCCTGGCCTGCCATTGTGTAATATCCGTTGACTATTATTCTAATTCATGCTGAAAATTAAAAAGCTGCCTATGAGCCCCTGACCAACCCCAACCCCAATCCCCTTGCCGACTTGTTTTTGTGCCAGTTCAGCGAAAATTTCATGCAAAATAAACCCCAAAAAACTGGGGGAAAAAAGGAAGAGCCAAACCAAAAACGCCTGTTTGAATAGACGATGGCATTATGTTGTTTTTGGGGGCTTTTGGCATCCTTTCTCGTTTTTGTATTCAAAATAAAGCGACCGCATCAACGAAATATGAAATAGCACAAAAATATTATCCAGTCTGTGTATGGAAATATGGGAAAAAAATTATCATATAAATTAGCAAAGCAGACAAAATGTTTGGGGGCGAAGGTTTCAAGGGAAAGACTCCTTTTGTTTTGAAATTAATTTTCGTGGCATAAATTTTAGGGCTGGCAATTAAAAATATTTTGTTATTCTTAGTTGCTGAATACGAGAAGGGAATAAAAATGGGGTAAAACTTTAATTAAATTTGATACAATGACTGTGAGATTTTTCAGCTGTTCTCGTCGCTTTGGTATTTATATTTAAGTTTATATTCTATATATACGTCTTTGTTATATCATTTTTGTCATGGAATATATATATTTATTCTTATCTCGAAACAATTCAACTTTGATCTCTTGCGCACCTTAATTTTAAAGCGATAAACGCACATCCCTGGCAACTTGCTGGCTTCCCGTTGTCCTTAACTCGGTATCCACATATTTACGGCCGCAACAATGTGCGCCTTGTGAAACAATATATAACTTTTGCGCTTTTGCCTAATAAGTTGGCATGTTGTGGCCAATAAGTTGCGGCAGCAGCAGCGGACATGCAGCGGAACTCGTTTCGAAACTAAATTACAAGTTCAGAAGCAACAACAGCCGCCGGCAGCGGAATAGATCCCCCATTCCCGTCGTCCTTCGAACGCCCACTTTCGCCCACTTTTACCCCTGTCGTCCTTGCTCACCGATGCACATCTTGCCAACAAGTTGAGCGTGTTGTTGTTGCCTTAACTACTGTTAATTCTTCTAATTGTGTGTACGTTGTTTGCGTGCACTAATGTCGCATATGCACAAGCAGCAACAACATCAGCAACACAAGCTGGAGGCATCCTGTGGCACGAGGGGCATGCAAATGCGCAACTGTTTATGCCGGGGCATCTCTGGATCCTCCAGCGATGGCACCGTGAGCGAAGCCCTCAGGACTTTTTATAATGTGTATAAGGTAGAGTTGATTTCAAATTATCAGCAAACCATGATCAGTTCGGGTTATTATTACTTGGAATAGTTATTAATCTAGAACACATACTAAAATTCATCCTAATATCAGTTCTAAATAAGCAGATTACATATATTTCAATATTTAAAAGTTTGAAATGAAAATACGGACTTATAAAGTGTTGGAAATATATCTTACAAGTCCGCAGTTCGTGACACGTACTCTGATCCACCAGTTCGTTCGAAATTTCAGCAAAGTGTCGCATCGCTTGACAGCTCGTGTTGCAGCAGCAGCAAAAGGGGTTGCAAAGGGCGTCGAAAAGGGTCTGTCCCTTATTAGCGCAAAACGCTGCACGTTGGGGCATGTGTGCGTGAGCGCGTGTTTTTGTTATTGTTAAATGTAATTAAATTATGCAGATGAGCGCCATACGCTCCCACTGCAGCTTCAACTCAGTCGCTGCGGCATTAACTAAACTGCCATGGAAAAGTGTTTTTAGGTATTTACATTTGACACCGACAAACAGTTGCCATGCCAGGCCTCATGCGCTATTTTCCCCAAAGTGCTTGCGACCGGGAATCGTTAGCAGATTGCTGAACAACTTGCAAATTTCGGAGAAATTTAAAATTGGAAACAAAAAAAGTGCTTTCGCTTGGCAGCGGTGGGATTCGAACCCACGCCTCCGAGGAGACTGGTGCCTTAAACCAGCGCCTTAGACCGCTCGGCCACGCTACCCCCTATATGCGGCTGGATAGAAATGTCAATCAAATGCGAAGAGCTTGCAACAAAATTGTGAAAAACACACAGGTAAATTAAACATTTTTTAGGCAATAATCAGAATAATTTAAAACAACACATCGTTTATTGTTAAATTTGTTCTTTATTTGATTTTATCCTCTAGTTCTTGAACACTGTTGAATTTTCAATTTTCTTCGCGTTTGCGATTATCCATTACATTAATAGAATTCCTTGCATGACTTGTTTTTGACTTCTTGTTTTAGTGATACGATTAGACGCTGATCCACAGATATTTTTTGCATTCGGCTACACCCTATATCTGGCTTATACTCATTTACCATTTTGTGTTTTCGCTTGTTTAACTATGCTTGTCCCTTGTAATTTGCTTAAATTGTAGTTCAAATTGATTTAATATATTTATAGTTGCGTTGTCGTATAACTAGATGAAAGATCTGCTTCGTTATGAAATATGAATATGAAATTTGCGTTTGAATAAGTTTTCAATTATATATGGTAATCTTAGCTTTTTTTTTTTATTTGTAGGTTACTTTTAACTCCCTTGTATTGGTTTTGCAATTTGTTCCATTAAGTTGTTAAATATGTACAATTGATCAAAATTGTGGCCGACTTGTTGCAGTCAAAAGAGTAAATGAAATCAAATGCTGAAATAAAAAACCTCAGCGAACGCTGGAAAAATGATAAATTCAAAATTAAAACAATGTAAAATGTATGTTTTTTTCGAGCACAGTTACTTTTTATTTACACGCATAATTCGTATATATAGATTTACTTTGTATTTTTGTATGTTGCATAATTGCTTATTCATATTTGTGAATGCGGCGTGGAGTCTACATGAATATTTCTGAGTTTTCAATAGTTATGCTATTTTCATTTTACATTGTGTAAACATCTTCTTTGTTTATATTCCGATGAGTAGTTTATTCTTTACTGAGTCTATTAACTATAAAAATCTGTTGTATTCTTTTTAGTTTCGGCATATTTATTTCCATTTTTATTTTTAGGCTCTTTCACTGTTTTTTGGAATATTTTGTGATAGCTTTAGGCTAAATACATACATAGTTTTAATGACTGGTGCTTAAGCGCGTAGCTTATTTGTTATATTATAAAGTAAATTAATTGCTTGCTTATTTTTTTGTTTAGAAATTGAATTTATTTTCTTTTTAAGTATTTATAAAAAAGCTTTTAATTATTTACAATGATTGAACTGCTTTTAACATAACCTAAATATTAAGATCACTGTATGCAAATTAAATGGCCGATCAGCAGGATGGTAAATGTAAAATAGATTTTATTTTTGCCCAATCCACACCGTCCGCCAAATTGTGCGCAAGATTTTCTTATATACACCTGCGATTTTCCTGCGCTTTTCCTGGTCGACAACCTCTCGAACTAAATACTAATTTATACAAAATGCTTTCGCTCGAATACACGTAACATAGGAATATACAACTAGAGTATGATTATACAGATTTACTGCGACTTTCACTTTTGAAGAAAATAAATCAAAGTGCATATATATCATACTTCCCAAAACTCTCTCCAAAAGTGAGAACCAAAGCAAACCCGATTAAATTAGATCGATTCCCTTGCTTTTCAAGTTTCCTCTTTAACCCTTGTAGAAGTAATGCAGCTCGATATCCGGATCCGGCCTGGTTTTGATGATGGTGCGGCCCAAAGTGCCGCACGTCTTGGCCGGATATCAGTGGTACCGCCTCAGACTCCCGTTGTTGTTGCCCACAGTGCCGCCGACTGCCACGCCCACTCCGCCGCCAATGCCATGATGATTGTTGTTGGACAGTGTAGACACATTGTTATTGTTGTTGAAGGATCTGCGCCCAGTGGTGTTGCCATGGATCAGGGCCATGCCCACTCCATTCCTCAGCGGCAGGGCGGGGGGTGGTGGTGTGGGCGTGGGACTGGGTGGCAAATCGTGATCTAATGGCAGCGAGTAATGCGAATTGTTGTGGATATATCCCGGTTCAGACATCGCATCACACGGCTTGGCATAAACTCCTCCGTAGTGCTGATTGTGGCTCTGGTTCTGGTTGTGGTTAAAGTGGTCCTGGGTGAGACGAATACCGTTGGCAAGCGGCTGGCTATAGTGTGACAGGGTGCTCTCCTGCACCACCGGTGGTCGGTGGCGCGGCAGCGAGGTAGCATTCAGTGGCTTCCCACCGTTGCAGGCCAACAAACGCATGTCCTGCTGCGAGTGGTGCATCTTCGAGGTCGATTGTTGCTGCGCCTGTTGCTGTTGGCCATTGTTAGTCATGTAGTGAATGTGGCTGAGCTGGGCGAAGGAGTTGGAGGCTTGGTCCACGGCACTGGGCACCTGGAGCTGCTGCACGGCGCCGCTGGCGGTGCTGGCGCCACCACCACCACCCCGACCCCGCAGCTGAGGCGGGGGTGGTGCTTCTAGCTAAAGCTCGGTGACCGGTATCGGCCGGCTGCTGCCAGCGAAGTAGGGGTAGCCCCCAGGATGAACTCCACCGCCACCGGGAGGTGGTCGCGACATGTACTCCTCATCGGAAAAGGTCTTCTGATATTCGCGCTCCTTACGCCCCAACGCCGAATGACCTTTTAGCATCTCCCGAATCCTGTGACGGCAGGTGTAGAGAACCAGGGCCAAAGTGGTTATCAGTGCGGCACAAGCCACCACCAGGATCCCTATGATCGCCTGCTTACTGGCTGCTCCATGGGCACAGCCTAAAAGTGGTTCTGCCAAATGGGCTAGTGGCAAGTCCCTCAGAGCCGTTGGATAGGCACAGATGACGGGCGCATACTGACCACTGGCATTCCTGCTGACCAGCAAATGACGCAGCCACAGAAGTCGGCAGTCACATTCAAATGGATTTTCCGAGAGATCAAGGGTTTGCAGATCAGCCCAGGGCACTAGACCTTCATCCAGGCTGCTCAACTGATTGGCCTTCAACACCACTGTGCTCAGATGGGGCAAGCCACCCAAGGCGATGGAGGATAATTCGTTCAACTGCTTGTTACTGGAGAGGTTAAGGTGCTCCAGGTTTGTGTTTCCACTGAAGGCACCGCTCTCCACGCGTCTCAGTCGCTGGGCACCTGTCAGTTCCAAGTGCCTTAGCTCACGGAGACCCGAAAAGGCGCCCGAGGAGATCACCTCAAAGTCATTCTGGCCAATGTTTAGCTGTTCCAGGCGTCCCAATCGCTGAAAGGCTGCTGTGGGTATCGCAGGAAGGCGATTATCTGACAGATCCAAAAAGCGAAGGGACTCCAGACCCTTGAGAGCATCTCCCGAGATGTTGAGCAAGCCAGCTCCGCGCAGATCCAATCGGGTTAGACCTTTGAGATCCTGGAAAGCTCCTCCGGGAATCGTCATAAAGGAATTGGTGCCCAAGTATAGTTCAGCCAGGGAGTGGAGTGCCTGGAAGGTTAGTTCCCCCGGCACTGTGGTCAGTGTATTATCATCCAGATAGAGCACCCTCAAGTTGTCCAAGCCATCCAGGGCATGTGGATCGATGTGGCTGATGCGGTTCTGGCCGAGATTAAGCTCAGCGAGCTTGACCATGGGCGAAAAAGTGCGGTACTCCAGTTCGGCAATCAAGTTGCCTCTCAGATTTAAAACACTGATGGTGGACAGTCCCAGGAAGGTCTTGTTCGACACCTGGCCAATCTTATTGTGGTCCAGATGCAGCTCCTGCAATTTTGCGTGATACGCAAACGAACGTTCCGGTATGGTGAGCATGTCATTGAATGACAGATCGAGGAAAGTGAGCTGGGCATAGAACTGCATGGATGAGTCGATGGTCTTTAGTTTGTTATTCTTGATCACCAGACGCTGGATGGCGGGATTCAGGGCTATGGGCAGGACGTCCAGCGTTCCCTCGCCGCAATTGACCATCAGGGTGTCGTCGTCGCACTCGCAGCCATTCGGGCAGTTGGCCAATCCCAGGGCCACTGGCAATGTGGCCAAAACCAGGCACAGGCAGAGGCTAAAAGCCTGGCCAAGATGGGGAGCCAACGACATGGTAATTGCCCGTCGTCTGCTCATTACACGCTCACTGTCTTTTGGCTCTTTGCACTCGTCGTCGCTTCGTTTGTGCCGCTCTCCTTTTCTACGTTAACTACGTTCTGGCCAAGTTCGCCAATGGCTTTCCAGTCCAGACTCCGGCATTCGCCTGCAAATAGATGAAGGAAACAAAAAGGTGCGGGGTTAGCCGGGCTTCGATTTAAATTGATTTTCCATTAGAGTTCAAAAATGCTTGGCTTTTGGATTTCCATTGGATTTGGCAGCTGCAGAGCTGCAGAGCAATCGCATTGCCCCCGTCGGGAGTTAATCGGTAGTTTTGTGGATTACTTTCAGCTCCAGCCCTCCATACACCCCCCACACTCGCCCCGAAGTCTACCCCCATTTGACTGTCGGGCAGTAAACAAATGAAGACAATTTAAATGGCCACGGCCTGGACATTAGAAACGGAATTAGCGACTGGCTAAAAGCAAATGGAAGTTGTTTCGAGTTTCACTTTAACAGTTGCCTGCCAGTCTGCTGCAGACCTAATGGTTGCCAGGCAGTTTAGCTTGAATTGGATCGGAACTCCGGGGTTGGGTTATCGATTGAATGAATGGAAGCAGATTGCACGGAACCGCACGATTTCCTCAGGAATTCTTCATTAAATCTGAAGTACACACTCCATGATTTACTACAGAGAGAACTGGCTAATATTTCTAAATATGCAGCTTATTTAAAATGGCTTTAATAATATTTTAATCATTTGAACACCAAAACCATGTAACATTGCCAAAGTCTGTTTCTTAACCCGGCCAAGTCGGCACACATGTCAGACAAAGGGCCAACGCCAGCAACCCTTTGTGTCAACTGGCAGGTCCCCAAAGTCAGACCCTGGCCCCAAAACTCAACCCCCATTTAAGCCCGGTTGCCTTAAAGCTACCACTTCCCAATGGATCTCCAAACAGGCCAAAGATATGCCGCATAGTTGGGGCCAAACTTAAAAACAACTTGCACTTTGTTTGCTTTGGGGACATTTATCAGCTCCGGGGCTGATGGGCAACATTGGACGGAGGTGGAGGAGCTGGGATCTGGGATCTGGGGACAACTGGCAAAACAAAACTTAATTTAGCGCGGCAACTGCGAGAAGTTCAAGGATGGGGCCCCGAAAAAGGATATCGGCAGTGGGCTCCCCAAACGGGCCATAAAATAAATAAAACAAAGGCGAAATTCTTCTTTCCTTTGTTGTTTTTTTTTTTCAGAGGATGGGAGAAGGCCAAAAAAGACAAAGGATGTATCGTTCCCCTTTTTCATATTTTTCAACTTTACGCAGCGTGGGCGTGGCTGGGCCCCAAAGGCGCTATGAAAATAATCATAGATGTGGGTCAAAACTTCAGAGCGGCGGGGAGCGGTCTTGGTCCTCCCCCATCCGACCAAAAGGATATAACTTCCATCCCCTGGAACTCTCGCTTTTTATTATGTAAATATCACATAAACACCCGGGAGCAGACATCATACGAACGAGGGCCACAAAAAATGGCACTCGTGGAGGGTCCTTCCTGGCCTTATCCCGGTCCCAGTTCCGACTCCTCATCATTATCATGCATATGCCATAAAGCAACTTGTTGAGGCAGGCATCTCCGCCTCGAAGAACAAACAACCGACAACATTTTCGGGCGAATAAAAACAACTGTGAAGTTTTCCTTTGTATATGCCGCCAGCCCAGCTGCTTGAAATGCATATGGCTGATGATGATGGGTATGGGAAAAATCATATTTAAATTGCTAAAATCCTGTTAAATGGCCAACGCGATACCGCAGGCCTGGTTTCAATGAGCTCGCAGCCACGACCTGTCGAGAAGTTCAGAAGCTATCAGTAGGGTTAGGATGGGTCGGGTGCTTTTCCTCACCAAAGGTTATGAGCTAAGGTGGCATATATGGAGTGAGAATCTCTGATAACGCTCCTTGTGGGTTATATACTTTCGAATTTTGAATACACCCACAATAATATGATTGCTTGATTTTGCCATTACAATTTAACAATGTGCTAACTAACGATTTAGTTTATCCGCAAATCGCGGTAGATTAAAAAAGGGTTTGAAATGAAATACTATAGCTACTCCTTTGGATCTTGTTTAATTAAATTCTTTACAGAGCTCTACTGACTTTCAGAACGCTCTTATAATCTAAAAAGCACTGGTCGAACTACACCATGGATGCAGTATTTAAATTGTCACCAAAAGTTTCCCTTCTCCCCTGGCAACCTTTCAATCCCCCCATCCATTGAAAGTATGCCCTTAATATTTTATGGTCTGGCGCTGAGATTTTATTCGGTTGCTTTTGTTGCCTTTTCAGGACATTTTTATTTGGTTTGCTGCTGTTGCTGAACTCATTTATTAGTTCCGTTCGTGTCCGACTTGCACTTTTTGACCCCTCTCGGTCACTTTTCCCCGCCCATGACGATATCTTTTCGACCATTGTTGCAAAATGTTTGCCGTTGGAACCTTGTACAGTGAACAAAAATTAGAACATAGCACCACTTATTAGTAATTATTTTGCTTTTGATAATATTTGATTTATTTAATTATACATATAGCCTGTTTCATACTCTAATGAACGTTCTTCTTTTCGTTCATATAACAACTCCTAATATAAATCCAAATGTGCTGATCATTTATATCACAAAAAGCAATTTAATTTAAGGAATTTATATGACCTTTAGGAAATCTATATATAGCTCCTGAATATAGCATTGATTTTCTTTGAGTGGTAGCGAGTCCAACAGCCTTGCGGCCATGGCCCAAAAAAAAGGGGGTTGCGGGTGGACAAACCTCTTTTTATTGTATCTGTCTGGTGCCGTTTTCTGGTGCGTCTTTTGTCGGTTTTTGGTCCCCGGATTTTAGTTTTGCTTTTGCTTTGGCCCAGCGCTATGACTTCCGCTTCACTGCCCCGCCCACCAGCCACCCCCTTTTAACACTTTCTGTTGTTGCTTTTTGTTTAGTCTAGAGATTGTTTTTTTTTTTGCTTTTTGAAATTTTGCCAGCACAAAAAAGAATCATTTGCCACAACTTTTCTGTTGCAGTTGGTGGAAATTGCTAAATAAATGCATGTTTCTGATTTAATGGTAGACAAAAAAAAAAAAGAGGGATGGGGGGGGGGAAATGGAAAAGAGTTGGCAAGTACAGTTGTGCCCGTGGCGAACTCAGTTTTCCCCTTTTATCTGTGGCGGGCGGAAAAAGTTTGACGGTGCTTAAAAATAGCATAGGAATCGACGGGTCCATAATGGTTTCCAGGTTTCAGCTGGCCTGGCCCAATTTCCTTCTTCCTCCCATTTTCCACCGGGCCCCCCTTTACACAAAAAACTTGCTCAACTCGAGCCATCAACGTCGGCAATAAACTTCAACTTTGCCTGTTTGCCAAATGTTTAATATTTCAAAGTAACGCCAGCCAATATCCTAAAACCTTAAACCAGAAACCCCCGGGGCCCACAAAAACAACCCCTTCCCTGGGCGTTATTTATATGACAATTTCGCTTGAGCGCGCGTTAAAATATCGCCGACAATATTTTATGCTCAATGCCCTGGCTCATGTTTTGCCAACAGCCCCCCCTCTCTCCCTTCACCCCACCCCCCGTCCAGCCGCTCCACACGAGAGTCCTGTACCGCCCGGCAACGCCCCCATCCGCTTGCTATGATAAACTTGGCAAATTTATCCTGCTTTGTACCATACGTCTTTTGGCACAGTTTCCGCTCGAGACATGTACGGAGCAGCCTCCACCCCATTTGCACTATTTGCACAGTTTACAGTTTCAGTTTTAGCAGCTACGACTTCTTCGTCTTCGACGAGATACTTTTTGTGTGCATCTGCAAGATACTTTTTCCTGCCGACGCGGGCAGACCAAATATTTGCCATCGCAGGGAGACAAAACAAAGACATGGCAGGCTCACGCACAGCCAGCTCCAAATTGGAAGCGGTATTTGGGGCACCGCCGTGGCAACCAGCATCCAGTATCCAGCAGCACCACACACTCAACCAACCACCCAGCCACCTAGTTCCCCAGTGGAGGCCAAAGCTGAAGGCTGTGTGCCAGTGAAAGTCGCCGCGGCAACAGCCACTCGTCTGTGAAATAGAAAACGAAACAATAGATGGGTGGTTTCTGTATCTGAGTGGGTGGGTGGGGCGTAACAGCTTACAGAGAGTGGCCGCCAGGGGGCGCTTGCCAATTGCGCATCGTCACACATGTTACTTCAATTTTCAGTAATGGTAATCGGGCACAAGTTTCAGTCCCATTCCCATTCCTATTCTCCATTCCACATTCACTGCCCCACTCACCCAACCGCCCACTCCTCCAATCAGCAATTGAATCGGGCTTGGGCTTGGATTTCGATTCGGAATTTGGCGCACGAACTGAACGCTTTCTGCTTCTCCATTTCTGCAGCTGATTTGTGTTTATGAACCGCAAAACCTACACGGATATGGAGTAGATGTGATTGGGAAAAGGGGCACACTATAATCAGCTCGGAGAAGCTAATTTTAGGGGGAGTCAGGTTTAATGGATACATGTGTGCGGGGCCACTTTCAAGT
Source organism: Drosophila sechellia (assembly GCF_004382195.2). Taxonomy (NCBI): domain Eukaryota; kingdom Metazoa; phylum Arthropoda; class Insecta; order Diptera; family Drosophilidae; genus Drosophila; species Drosophila sechellia. Next base: position 12,963,490 of record NC_045951.1, on the reverse strand, counting down.
GCTGAAAAAGAACTTGTTATGGGTAAGATGCTCATGGGAGAGGTGAGGTGACCTCAATTCGAGTACACCCAGAGTTAGGTACAAGAAAAGATTAGATTAATCTAAGGCGCTATGTTTCTCTATGTTATACCACAAGTTTTAATTCACTTTTCAAACAAATATCCCCCAGGAAAGGTGAATATGCTATCGATTGCCTAGCAAAATATTGTTTAATAAATGATCAATGCATAATTATAGGTCCGAAACATAATATGCCTTAATGCATTGTTGAAATTTCCACTAGGTTATCAGGCAAAAGTTGTACTCTACTTTGTAAATTTCCAAAACTGTCTGGTGGTCACTTCCACACCTCCAGGGGATTCCCCCACTTGGCATTCTCCGGATGTAATCCATTGCAGGTTCAACACCCCGAAATGAGCGGTTAAAGAGGCGCCCCAGTGAGTTGGCTCATTTGTTGGTTTTGTTCTGGCTCGGTGATGGTGGGAAGATGTCCCTAGCCGGTAATCTCCTCTGCCCGCCATATTATCCGCCAAACGCTTCGGATTCAAAAAGTATTTTATGGCCCCCTTGAACATTGAGACTAGGCGACGGCGACGGCGTTGAAGACCGCGGTGGTTGGGAAAAACCGGAGGATGACAAAGAGGATGATGTCGACGACAAGCCAAGAATTTGGCAAAGTTGGAACTACGACGATGCTTTTATGGCATAATTCCTAGCACCTCCATCGCCGTTGCCCGCATCGCTGTTTGTCTTTACAGCCTGGCCAAAAAGTTGGCCCAAAGACGAAGAGAACGAGCGAGAATTGGCACTGCAAGAAAGTAAAGAGTAATACCCAAAGCAGTCATAAAGTAAACCAAATATTTTACATATAAACGACCGCAAGACGACGTCGTCGTGGAGGTTTTCTCCTCGGCCCCAGACGACGTCGCCATTTTAGCCATAATTTTCTAGCCATCTCGTTTGCCGTGGCTTTTCTCCCTTGGCTTTCTGCCCAGAAAGCGGCGACAGTCGAAAGTAGGTAAAAAAGTTTCGCCCATCGACCTTGCCATCCAGCAGTGCCCGCCCTTTTAGCACTTCCGTGTCTGGGAGTTTAAAGCCAAGACAAAGTTATATGTGGCAGACAATAAATCCCGAGCTATTGATCCTTGCTATATGTCTTAAACAAATTTATACGGCAAGCGGAAAACTAACCCATATATCCCAGACTTATTCAGGAATCTAGAGCAGAGTGGGGTGTGCCCTTTTTTTTTGATAAACGCGCATATGGCGCCATTACAGCATGTCGAACATAAACTTTGCCAACGAATGCAGATGGCGGCAAGACCCACAAAAAAGGGGGCTTTGGCTCCGGTTTCTAGGTTCCGGCAGACCATTTAGCGTCGAGGGCTTTAAAATTAAGGCGCGATAGTGGAGGTTTTACTACAAACATGGCTTAGGCAAGTCGAGACATAAATTCTGTGTATGAAGTGGAGTTGGAAGGAAGAAGGAGGTGGTTCACTGAGGTTGCCAGAAAATGCTGGGTTAAAGGCGCACTTTGGGCAGACTAGAGACAGAGGAAATATAATGGGTTTGATATCACTGAGTTCAAGAGTAAGCAGCTAGTTGGCAGATGCATTTTTACCATATAATACCTTAAAAATTTAAAGTTTAATTATATTAAATACAGTGAAAGTATGATTTGATAGGACCTAATAGGATCTTATGGAACACTCTTATAGATTTTATAAGTACCAGTGGTAATTTAATGAATCTCAATCCACTGCCATCACCACCACCCCCATTTTCATACTGATGTTGTGTGCACAGGACTTAGAACCATTAGGAAGCCTCGTAACTCTAGACACCAGAATCCTTTTGGCCGAACTCTCATTTCAAGTGCCGAAAAGTTGGCCGAGCTTCTAAGCCAAAGCAAATTAAATTGCCATTGCCAAGGCAAAATGATTTTTTCTGCTTCCGCTTTCGTTTCTTTTCTCCATTAGATGGCCAACTTTGGCCATCATTTCTGCTGCCGCTTATCGACAAAAGTCAGCAAACAGATCGGATTTGTATTTAAATTAAGCATTAAATAGTGAAAAGGTAAAGGGCGCTAAATGAAAACGAGCCAACTTGATAAGGACGAAAATGAATGCACTTGAGAAAAATACTGTACTCCTATTGTAAATCTTATTGACATCCTTGGTGTAAAGAAAATTTAATTCACGTTCAAATATTTATTATAGTATATTAGTTATAAATTAATTTATAATTAATTATCCTCTGAATTGTCAACAATTTTTGGCATTGTTTCTAACATTTTCCGCTGTAAAAAGGACTTGGGGCTTGAGCTCCTTACAACGGCATTTGCTGACAGGCATTAGGAAAGGACTATTCGCGACAATGCCTTCCCACCCTCAGCCCCTTTGTTGCTGACTCAACAGAAGCAGAAGGATGTTGGGTGGTGGGTGGTGCTTAGGTCGTGGATGGTGGGTGGTGTTTGGTGCATACCTGCAGCTGGACTTAGTGGCCTGGACAGCAGCGCTTCCGCTTCCATGTCGTGGCCCATAAATCTTTTGCAAAATCGCGGCCGGGCGCAAAGTGCACCACAAAATGGTGAAAATTGCACGGCAAGGATATAGCAAAGGGAAAGGGACAGAGACAGCCGGAGTAGAAGAGCGAGACAAGGATCTAAGCGGGCAGCATACACTGCTCCACTCGGTTTGGGGTTAACTGGGGTTCAGGCTGCTCTCTCAGTTTCGCTCGGGTTTAGTTGGCTGTGCGTAAATTTAGTGCCCTGGAAATTTAGTTTCACAGTTGCGGTGATTTACTCGGCCGCTGCTGTCCTACGAAAAAAAGAACACAGTGTGGCAGGAGTATCAAGGTAATTTCAAATTTGTAAATAATATATAAGTGGGAACCCGCTAGCTTTAGTGAAATCTAAATATTACATTGCTTTTTACCAAAATTGGTTACTTTTTTTTTTGTTCAACGAGAGATAGGAGTTGAGATTTGTCTTGTTAGTAATTCATTCCACTGTGCATTTAAAATGTTCCATATTGTTTGCATTTGCTTTTAAATTTCCACGCTCAACATTGTACGGCCATGAAGTACAAAAAAGTATAAAATAAGTCTCAACTTTTTGCCTACTGCCCCGTGCTCTTCCCCATCCCCTTCCCCCATCGGCGCTGCGTTCCCCGGTGAATTTAACATGAGGCAAGGCCGTTGGGAGGTGGGTCTCGGTGGGCGGTGGGTGCAGCGGGACAGCGACACATGTGTGCAGAACTCTACGTGGCTGAAGGCGATGGTGAGGGGGGTCTGAATGGGAATGGGCACGGAGCGTGTGGCAAGGGGCAGCGTGTTTTTTTGCTTTAAGCAGCACCATTGTTTATGCTCCGTGCTCAAAGCGAGCGGGAACGAGAAGTAGATAACTACACAAAGAAAAATAATATAATATAATTATATATTCCACCACTTAGAAAGACAAAACATATTTTTCTAAGAAGTGATAAGCATTTTTTACGATTTAGTAATCATCATGAGCTAATAGGTAAGAGCTTCTGGCTTAAATGCAAAATTTCTTATTTGTGACAATCTATCTCAAGAGGTAGTGAACTCGGCTTTTCTCTCAGTGCAAGAATGGCGAGAGCTAACCAGACTCATTTAAAGAGAGACCCCGAGACATGAGTTAAGTGCGATGGCGAAATTTATGCGAAGAATGCAGCAATATGTGCAACGGCAGCAGCAGCAGCAGCAACTCTGCAACACTGCAACAGCAGCAGCAGCAGCAGCAACATCAAGTGAACCACATGGTCGGCAAGCATTTTTCTTCGTCCTGTTTGTTTTTGGCACCCCAAAAAGGACCAACAGGGGCAGCAGGACGATATTTTTCCTCATTTTTTCCTGGCCGGTGAATAATGCTTAACGTGTGCGTCTGTGTGTGCTGGAGACAGGAAAAGTATTTGCGAGTGAAAAGTCTGCAGTTGCCTGTGTGATGTGTGAATAAGTAAGCTTTGTAAGAAGTTTTTCATTTCCCGCTTTTTCCTCTTTGTCCGCCGCCGCTCATCTCATCTCTCATTCGCCACCATTCTCGGCAATTTTTCAGTTTTCCCCCATTGTTTCAAAGGGAATCGTGTTGGCTGGAAAGAAGGGGCACGGTGGCTAGGCATACGGGAACTTAATAAGATTTTAATTGAAGCGCAAGAATTTAATTAATTTAATTATGAATACATAAGCTGAAGACGGTCAGAGGAATGATATATGTATTTATGTGGAGGAAGACGCGGAGCGCAAAAATACTTGGTCGCTGAGGAATGCAATAAAATGGCAGATTTGATTAAATCATTTAACATTTTTAAGAAAACCCAAAGGGGTAAGTTCCCCTAAGATTTCTTAAGAATAAATTATATAGAAATATTGTGAGGAAATCAGAAAAGAGGGAAGTATTTTCCTGAGGTCTGCTTTGTTATAAAAAAAAAGAAAAGTCGATATTTAAGGACTGAAACCTTAGCACTCAATATTTAATGATACACATAAATACGCCATAATTAATTATCATTTATTAAGTGATATCTGTAGTGTATTGTACACAAAGGTCACGTTCTGGAGCGGCTTTGTCAGCTAAATTCGATGAGCGCGTTTCAGGGGCTGTTTTAACGCGATGCCATGGCTCAGTATTTACTTTTTTGGCGCGTTTTCAAGTTGCCATACAAAAAATACATTTTAACTTCCGCATTCTGAATTGAATGAGTGAGTGCATTGGCCTGGGCGAAGAAGAAGAATTGCGTGACAATTATGTTGCACATGCCAGAGTGTCTACTGTTGTCTAGTAAGATTTGCGAACCCGTCATTCCTTGACTTAATTAAAACCAGACTTTTCGCCGGACGGCGAGTCATTAATTTAATTACTGCTTTCAATTAAATGCGAACGAAATGCCATCCTCAAAGGCAACTGCAGCTGCATAAATCAATTGATTTGGCTCGCATGTCTTCTATATCATCGTCATTGAGCTTGATTCATTCATTTGAACACTTGTACATCTGTTCGCCCATGTTCGTTTATCAATTATTGCTTTTCCGAAAACGGGGAGTGCAAAATCAACAGACTTTTCCCCTGCACAGTTGACCGACTTTGAGTTATTGTTGCTGCGCGCAGCTTGTTTTGTTTGATTTTCATTAAGTGCAGCCCCCTTGCAGTTTTGAGATCTTGTTGCAACTTCCCAGTTGCAAGTTGCCAGTTGCCAGTTGCCGGTTGCTCTTGCAATTACTTGCGTCATTAAACCGGCGACCATTCAGCCCAAGTTCTTGGGTTCGAGTTCGAGTTCTCCCCGGGTCATTCTCCTGATCCCTTGGGTGATTTATATTACTTTGCCAAGTTTTTACAGTCGCCAACGATTTTCAATTGAGTTGCTCGCTCGCTCTGTTTTGCCAACATTAACAACTTGCAATTAGTGTGCATATGTTGCTGCTGCCGCTGGATTTAAGTAGTTCTGGTTAACCCCAAAAAGGCACGTAATTTGCGCAGTCAAAGTCCCAGTGGTTGGGTAAAAGTTTGGAAAACTTGTATTTGATTACTTGGAAGAAAAAATGGGCAATATAAGTAAATAAGCTGGTATTACTGGATGGGAGCAGACTTGAGGAATCAAGGAATAACTTAGAAACTTTTTAGTCCATAACTATACATTTAAGTTTTAAATTATGTAATTTTTCCATCTCCATTATTGATGTATGCATTAGATTGATAGCTCATATGATTATGTTTTTTTATTCATTTTTTCGTATCCAATTACAATCAACACAGTTGGTGCACAGTCTGGTTTACTATTTGTATGATATGGCTTAACTCATAAGCCCCTTAACATAACAAATCCTAACCGTAATCCTCAAATATGAATGCATTTGCTAAAAAACCAAACTGAATCCGAAACCAAAACACTCGAAGCGAAACGGTGAAAAAACGCAGTGGCGACAAAAACCGCGCAATCTCGTCAGATGGCGCGTTTAAAACCGCAATGCGACAGCAGAAACGCAGTTGGGGCTGGAAAATGTAAAGAGGGGAGGGGAGGGGCTTAGGATTGACAGGGAGCTGTGCCCAATTAATTGTTGGATTTAGCAGAAAATGAAATGGAATAAGTGACGACATCAATGCGAATTAAAATTATTGTCGCCGGTGTTGTAATGCAATCAGTTTCGATTTGATTACCTTTAATTGACTTTTCAGCACCGTTGAATCAGCAGCGACTGCGGCGTCTGCAGAGGCGCAGCGTCATCAGCATTTAACACTTTTTGCCGCCGCTCATTAACAATTCAAACTGTGTGCTTTTGACCCACTCCGACTGCCTGGTGGCTTAATTTATTTTATTAAATTCAATTCCAATGCCGGAACTTGTTGTCAAACATATTGTTGATGGAGGGCCGCCTGCAACGAGAGAAATGTGCAAAAAACCATAAATTATTTAATCCAGCTGCAGCGGCATCGTAAATTGTTAATAATATGGCAAAGAGGTTTGTATGTCGCCAATTTATGATTTGCTTAAAATATTCATTTAAATGCTTTCCGAATAAAATCGCTCTGGGGACACTCACTTTTTACATAATATCAATATATTTTTTGCGATCCTATTTTTTTTTTGCCAGCAATTTTCTTTTATAATTTCAATTTTAATTATTTATTTATACTTCTGCCTTAATGGTTCGATGGTATTGATTTTCCATATATTTCCCGAAACACTTGATTACATTTAAAATCATGCATTAATTAGATTTTTTCACTTAATACGTTCCTACGTTAATTCCCGCCCGAATTCGACTAGATAAACTCTAGATAATTATTTAATATTCAATTACTCAAACAGCAATTTTGCATTTGAATAGGTTCCCAATCGGTGGTAAAAAAGCGTTTAACAAATTGTTCGCTCTTAATTAATAAATTGTTTGCTCTGCAATTTGGCTGTGCAACTGTTTTCGCAAGTGAAATATTTCAGCAATTTAATATGCTGCAAAAGGAGCCACAGAGGTGAGGCACCATAAAGCAAATGTGAGCGTTGGCCGAAGCATAAAAAAAATATATATGTATATATGTGAAAATGTGGGGAAATGGCAAGGAGCATACAAGGGAAAATGCCTATTGCCACTGGGAAACTGTCCCTTGTCTGGGAGCCGCCCGACCGCCCAATTCCCCCGACTCCCGATCCTTTTCTCCTGGACCAGCCTGTGTCCCTTGTCTTTTGGGCTCCTGGCCATCGGGCTCCATACATGGCAAGTGTTGTAAGTATGTGCTTAAATACGCATTTATTCATACAAATATGGCCAGAAGGCGTCTGCGGCAACCGCAGAAAGCATCAGCAACAGCAGTCGAGAGCAGTTGGAGTCGCAGCCGGCAGAACAATAAAAGCAAGTTGGGAATGCTTCAACCAAACTGGCTGTCGAATGTGGAACATCCTATCATTATTCACTAATGCCATTTGTTAATATTAAATGAGTCGCATCAATTCTAAACTTAGCTTATTGAATAGATGGTGGAGCTGGTTCTTGAGCGTACAAAACGTATTTCAATTGACTATACTTGCCAGCTATAATAACTTTTAGTTTGATCCTTAAGTTAATATTTTTATTGCTTTTTTTTTGTGATCTCTAAATCTCCTACGTTTCATCATGCCCCATGCTACCCCGCGGTCACTTGAAATGGCAAAACGCAGAGCGAACGAATTTCCATGTCGTCGTCGTTGTCGTTGTCGTGGTTGTTGCTCGTTAGTTGCGCATCTGATTTGCCCGTCGAGGGAAGAGCCATGGAACGGGAGCTGGGGGATTGGGGGCTGCAGGATGCGGACCCAGTGCTGGACCCCTGGCTGGTAGCCCCTTGGCCACGCGAACATGGCGCAAATGTGACAAATATGGTCATGAAGTGTGCAAGTGACAAGTCCAACATACTTACAAATTTTCATGAGGACCCACTAAGCCCGCCGACCGAGGGCCAGAGCGGAATTCCTCTGCGTTTTCAAATATATGTTAATGATGCCGCAGGAGGGAGTGGGGGCGGGGCACACAATGATTTCCAGTTTTTCTCCACGGCATTTTCCCTGTTTAGTTGGCCAAACGTATTTCCTGCCTTACCACCGCTTGCCCAACACCTCTTCAACTGTTTTTATTTTAACGATTTTCCCCGTTTCTTTCGCAGCCTTTGTTCGGCAAATAAAAAACTGATTTGAATATGTGCAAACTAATGCCGCCGTTGATGAGCTGGCGCTTTTTTTGCCAGCTCGCTTTAAAATTAAATTTCAATTTTCAACGGAAGCGGTTTGAACAGGGATTTCTCTCTTTCATTCTTCGGGTCTAATGTGATTTAGATAGCTTTGGGTTTTTAATTGGCGGGAACATAAAAAACGGGGTAGCATGAGTGAAGAGCTGTACGCTATTGGTTATGGGAAATTTATGAAAGTGAAATCTTGTTACTAGATTTCAAGAAGTATTTGTGCAGTGTTTTTTATTCCAACTCCTATCGAAGATTCTTTCCCACAATGCTTAATCGATTGACTTGTCGCAATCCTTGTTAATCCCAGCAGGAAGTGCGTGTCTCAGCTCCAAACGAGAACATCTTAAAGGGGTTAAAATAAACGGCTGGAAAATCAGCCATCTCGCTGCATCCTCATGCCGTATGTCCATTTTCCAACCTCGGACAGGAAATGACAACGAGCTGACCGAGCACACAAGAAATCAACACCACTTGCGAGCCAGCAAAAACAAGGAGCAACTCCAGCCAAGATTTCCAGCCATGGTCAACGGCAACGTTGCATGCCACATGCAAGGGGCTCCTAAAAATCAGATGTCGAAGTTTTCCGATCCGAAAATTCATTTAAAGTAGGTACGCATCGAGCGAGGTAAGGTGATTTAATATGTACTTTCGAACACAGAAAATAATAATCGTCTAGTAATGTAACCAATGTATATTGTTTACGATAGATTTGTATTTTTGAACCAAAAAACAACTTACTAAAAAGTAATAGTGGTATTTTTGATCAACGATTAGCTAATACATTTTGAGATGTAAATCTTCAATTATTTCTCGCTGTGTACGCACGCACTTAGCTTGTCTCCCCTCGTTGAAACTCTAAACAACAAAATCCGTCACGAAAATTACATAATTACCTGCAATAAATTGTAATTACGGACTTCGGTAACATTTTGCTTAGATAAACGCTTTTCCATGTCGCTGTCGTCTGGGTGCCCAGTGTTCGTTGGTGTGTTTATTTTCGTTTTGGTCGCTTTTCCATTTCGGTTTCATTTTGCCCAGTACGACGACATTGACTTTGCTCCGTCCGCTGGCATAAATTAGACTAAGCAATTACAAAAACAGACAGTCTGAGGTGACAATGTCAAGGGGCGGGGCGAAGGGAGTTGCACGTTTTTGGATCCACAAAGTAGCACTCCATACACGTTATCCAACATTCAACATTCAACGCCCCCAGGCACTAAAGTCATTTATACCGATTTGTGGGTGGGTGGTGTTCGGAGATTTGGCCAAGCGGCCAGAATCATGCCCAGAGGACTTTGCCAGAATAAATCTGTGTAAATTTATAATTTAATTTCCACGCGAGTGTCCTCGAAGTCTTAGACGCTTGGACATTACTAACCTCATTTGATGCGGAGCAAGTTTTAGATGGAATCTAAGCCTCCATGAATCATGCATTGGATGGAATGCCAAATTATAACACTGGCTCAGTGGAGAGCAGAGCAAAATATGTATATATATTTGACAAATTGAGTTGGAATCGATAAATAATAATTGAAGTCGGGTGTGCAGAGGCCAGAAAATGACTGTAGATTGAAGAGATACCATTGGGGGACGAAAGCGAGGTAGACACTGTGTCTCGGCTCACCCATAAAAGCAATTTCAATAAATAAACAAATTGGGTCAATGCAACCGAGAGAAATGCTCGCACACAAAAATAAATACTGAAATATAACGACAGCGTAAAGTATCTGCGAAAAAAAAACATTCGAGACTGACCAAATCCGCCTTTTTTGGGCCTCATTAGGGTGAACCAAAATCGCAGCCACCCCCACTTTGCTCTCATTTGTTATGAGCTCGAAATGAGTGAGCCGAATAAAAGTCATTTGGTCAGCTATTTCGAGCGAATTATGCATCCGAAAAAAAATGCGTTGACCATAAACTAGTTTTTGGCTCTTTGACCGGCTGCATATTAAAGTTTATCAAGCACCAGATTTGCATATTTAAATCATGTCGAGTAATCAACTTTGAACTATATAAATTTACGCTCCACATTTCCTACATAACAATCTATTTCATTGGGAGCTCACAAATAAAATCACGAACGAAATTTAAAATGCAAAATCAATGGGAAATAAATGCGCATAACGTTTAGCGTAATTACAGATCGGCAGCCAATGCAAATCCACCATATGAATCTGTGTAAACATGCATCTATATATTTAAACACGCTGGAATGTTTCCCTTGATAAGCAAAGTAAAATTTTTTTATATAAATTTATTGCTAAGGTTAATTGGCTGCTGATGTTTGTGCGAAGCGATGACATAACGATCTCTATTTATATATAAAGACACAAAGTTTAATCTTTATAAATTTCTGGTTTCCCCTAGCGCTCTTTCCACAGAATTCATGCATAATCTTAAAAATCCTAAGGTGCGCTTGTCGTTAAACAATGATTAATTTTAACTTTAAGCCTTTTTCAGATGCCAAACAGCATTGCTGATTTGCATCTTTTGCGTTTGAATGTATCTTAGGTCTTTGCATATGCTTAAAATTTGCAAAAGTTAGTAAATCAGCTTAGCTCGGAGTTTTTTAGCAGAGTATTTATTGTAGTATATATCTTTGGGAAGTGTAGAACAGCACTCGTTACTTCTGCCAGTCATATGTGATTTGGGCTAATTATACCCTTACTATTACCGCTAAGCCTCAAATGAGTTGGGGCTTATCAGCGGATTTCCATTTCCTCCGCGTGTTTTTTGCCCGATATAATCTTCCGCTTCGTTAATGTCCGCAGCCTGCCATCCTGGATGGGATGGCATAACTTTTATTTGCAGGCCATTAAACATTTAGGACCACGCCCCTTAATGTCACTAAAAGCGCTGTTTGCTCCAAGGGGGGTGAGGTGGGGGAGCTTTGCATAAATCGATCTGAGGTCTGAGCCTGTCTCCGGCTATTTACTTATTTATCACAATGACCCAGCCCTATTCCCCCAGTCCATTCCCGTCGAGGAGACCACACACAGCGTAATAGTTCCCGAGCTCGTCTCACTTTTTTTAGTCCTTAGGCTGGTCCTCCATTATGCCGCTGTTTGCCTTGATAATGTTTCCAGGGGGGGCAGGGGCAGAGTGGGACTCCAGTTGGTCAAGACATCGCTGCCTTTTTGTCATTTCAGTTGTGTTTACTAAGCGGAAACACGAAAAAATAAATATATATATGGGGCTGTGGGTATTTATATATGTATATATATTTGCACACCTCCCCCAGTTGCTAAAATAAGGCCTAGTTCTGACTTCCGACTCCTGATTCTTTCCCACTGCTGACGCTGACTTCTGCCGAGTGCTCCTAAGCAAATAATTTATTTATGGGCTTGTTTACTTGTTTCGGCTCGGGATCTGAGTCGGCTTCTTTTGTCATGTTTGCCAAGGGCTTAGTAGGTGGCAGTTCTCGAATTCGCTTTATAAATAAGAAATCAATTGATTTTATTTACAACTCTTAAGGCGCTTAGCCATTCGGGCTTTTCGGAAATTGAAACACTCTATGATAAAGTCGATTCCACATAAATATTGTTCCATCGAGTCGGGAATTTAATAAGAGTGTTTACATACGATTCTGCTGCATTCGCAAACGCAGTTCGCAGTTCCCATTGAGTAATCAAATGACGGCTGGGTGCAAAATGTTTACTCCGGGGTTTTCTGGGAATAACTGGTTGCGAAGTGTTGAAAATTTATCTGCAGGGCCATGCAAATTTTTCCCTTTTATTTGCCACGTTTAGGTTCACTGCAGAAAAGGGGGCCAAACCAAAAAAAAACGAACGAGCGGGGAAATGGAAAAGGGCCAGCACAGTTTTCCATTAGCAAATGCAACCACAAAAGCTTGGCTGTATCTCCCCTGTTCTATATCTGCATCTCGCCTGCTCTCGGCTCTCTCGCTCTACTAATTCCGAACCAATAATTTGCACTTAACTGCCAGAGTTTCTGGCTGGGTCCTCGTTCCTGGTCTCAGTTACTTTCATACAAAATTCCCTTTCATAAAACATTTTTCCCCAGTCCCCTTTTCTGTTCCACTGACAAATTCTGGCAGAAAGTTTGTGTTTTTTGAGGGCTTAACATTATGTGCTTGACTCTGTGGTTAGAGTTGACTGCATTCGAGGGTTACAAATATCCGACTGATGAAAGTCTATCAGCCGGAGCGTGAATCGAAGTTAAAGTTCGACTATCTTTGCATTTACATTTGCCCATCTGCCATCGTTGGGGCAGGAAGAGCGAACACAGCTAGGATTTCCGTGGCCATCCTGCTCCATTTTGGCCCCGACACCATACACACAAGTTATTTTTTACTCTGACAATAGTGGAATAGTGGAGAGTGTTCGGGGGACAGGATGTAGAGCTCCTCCAGCTCCAGTTTGCCACTCAATTGACGCTCGATGGAGTCCGTCGCCCATCCTACAGAATTTCCCCCGGGCTGTTGTCGGCCTGCCAAGTGTTGTCGTGTTGACTTGGCTCCCCAAACTGACTTTATCCCTCACTCTGACTCTGACTTCACTCCCGATTCCGCTCCTTTTCGAGTTCCTTCTCCTTTACCATTTCAGTTTTCCACTTTATAGTTCCCTCAAGTCCACAGGGTTGTTCCTAGTTATTTTCATGTATTATTTTTAGGTACAGAGAAAGAATGGATATCGAAATTTGTCCTCGTTTTCAACATAGCTAGGCCAAAAAGATATATGTATGCCAATAAAAATTAAAAAACTTCAATGCTAACTAGCAAAATATAAAATATTTTTGCACTAAAATCTATTTTATAGTATATAATAATAAATGTTTCAAATAACATTTATATTTTCTCTGAACTTCAATCATTCTTTAGTTTGCAATTCCCCCAACTTTTTGCATTCAAGTTCTCTAGAATTTGGCTTTGTTTATTTTTTCTAAGGACACTCCCCCTTTTTTAAGGCTTAAATAATGGTTTCATCTTGATTCCAACCCATAATTCAAAAGCAAACGGCAGAAATCGAAGTTTGGCGTGGCCAACTGCATCTGGATGGCCAAATGTATCTAACCCAGCAAAGTGCTGTCCAAGGCCGGAGGGATCTTGTATCTGCTGGTTGCTCGAACTATCAGTATCTGTCGGGCTTGTTCGCTCTTACGAGTGGCGCTACGTTGACCATTTTTGGGTGGCCCCGCCAACGTTGTCGGAGTCGGAGTTTCAGAGTTGGGGGTACAGACGGTGTCTATAGAATCTATAGCCTGGAAGCTGCCAGCACGCGTTGATGCCGTTGTTGTCGTTGTGTTGCCCATAAAAAGACAGACAAGTTCCAGGGCGACGCGTTGCCATTGCAACTTGGGATGGCTTTTTGTGGTGTTCTGCTTCTCCGGCTTGTCAAACGTAGCTGTTAGATACAATTACAGTTAGCTGAAGTAGCTATGCGAACGGCGGCACTCGTTTGAAGTCCGCTCGACCGCCTCCAGGTATGTATCTTCATCTTCATCTTCATCTTCTCGCATCTCACATCTCCATCTTTGAGTCAGTCATGTGCGGTCGCCAAATGCTATCGGATACCAGTCGAGACTTTTTGATTTCCATTGTCTGAAGTGCAAAGATTTCTGCTCTGGTCGTAGATCTGCATCGGCATCGAGGCATGTGGAATTCGCTACATATCTAAATGCCTGGGAGGCGTGTGAATCATCGGATACGGTCGTATGGCCACTGGCAACTGGCCATTAAAGTGCGACAAGTGCTCGGGATCGGTGGAAAATTGCATAATTGCCATGTTGGGGATAATTGCCGACGATGAATCATCCCACGGATTGCCGCCCGGCTTCGAAATCAAAAAAGATGTAGATGCAGAAAACTGGTTGCGGATTAATGGCCGTAATCAAAGGGGAGGTTCCAAAATTTTGCATAATTCTTGTTTTCAACGCTCAGTGAAGACATAACAAAAGTTAAAAGCTTTTTCATCTTAGGCTGCTGAACATAAAAACTAAAGTCTTTTTAAATTTATATGATTTTCTTAATTTTTTCCCGAACTTCATTTAAGTTTGAAAGTCTCTGTTACCGTGCATCAGTTCTGCACTTTTACTCTAAATTATCCACAAATCTCAGCCTTTTTTGTTTTTTTTACCTTGATCTTCCCAAATCGCTTGGGTAAACACAAACTAAGCCAAAACAAACGCACATCCTTGGACGTGGATAGCCACCCTCAAAAGCCCTCAGAAAGGCAATTAAAGATTAAAGTCTCCAGGGTGGGGGAAATAAAACCAAAGTCACTGGAAATGGATGACCAGCACGTGTTAAGCTTATTAGGAACCCTGATTTCTTTTGCAACATGAAGCTTCGTAAGACCTTCCTTCCGCTCCAAACTCTTTGCAACCGAAAATTCAAGACATAAATCCCGAACTCAAAACACACAGCTTGGCAGCAGAAATGGCAACAACTAATAACCAATAAAAAGTCTTAAGCCTTCCTGAGCTCATAAATGTTATTTTCAAATACAGATATAAGCATGACACAGCGGTGGTCTGGGGTCAAAGGGCAGCCAGTTGGTTCTATGGCCACAAAATAATCCAACTACGTGTGAGTGTAAGTGTAAGTTGCTCCGTAAAGAAACCCATTCGAGTTGAAAAGCCCTTTTAATAAGCATTTTTACCAGACTCGAGCAAAATAAAAATAAAAATAAAAACTTGCATTCGAGCGAGCGGCAACAAGTGGAAAACGAGGGGCCCAGATGGAGTGTGGCAGGGTTAAGGAGAAACCACTTCAGCTGATGTTTGAGTGAATGAAGTCGAAAGATGAGCAGCGCAAGCCTCGGCCAATGATTGGCAGCAGAAAAGGTTGGCTATAGCGGTGTGACAGAGAGGGGAAAACGCCGCAGAACGGGATGTAAAATAAAGCAACAGTCGGCGGCAACAGTTGTTGCCTCAGAGCTGCGGTCATGTTGCATGTTCAAGATGACAGCCTGGCTGCCAGAAAACGAGGGCTGACTTTAAAGTTTATAAAGCTGCAAAACTAGAGCTTAAACTCTTTATAAGTTAAATATCTTCTAGTATATATTTTATATTTTATATATATATAAAATATTTAAACTTAATACACCAAAATCATTGTGGATTTTAAAGATATATACTTTTTCAGTTAGGCACTTTAGTTTTGCAGTCCAAATTGCAGAATGATTTAGATTTTGTACAGCTTTTTAGCCAGCTATTTATGTTAAGGCCTATACTTGTTTATCACAAGCTTAAGAACTGTATCTTAAATTTATAGGCACCTAAAAGAGGATGTGCAATGGAAAGAATGAGGTTAACTGTGATATATCGATATCAATCACCCATTCGCTTTTGCCAGAACTTGCGAAGCCACCCGTTTATCAATTTAACTCACGGCTGGCAGACAGGCAGTCAGAGCTGAGGAGTCAGGCCCGGCCGGCTGGCAAAACGCTGCAATGCAGTTGAACTTTTAATTTGATGAATGATATATATTTGTCTCGAGTGCGAGGCAAACCCCCCTGCGGCTGCCCCTGATCCCTGTGTACCCTCTTGCGTTAACCCTCTCGCAGGCCTTGGTCTGCCACAGAGATTGCCGCAAGTCAGCCGGTAATTGCTGTGGACTGCAGCTGGAAGGGAGCACAGAGAGTCCGTCCAGTCCAAAGACCGATAGCCTGGAAATATTTGCACAGACAAGCTGAGACCCCTCCACACACATGCTGCTCTTTTCTCTCTGTGTGCTGATCTGGATCTCGACTTGACTTGGGCTATATAATTTTGCTTAGCTGCAATTATGAGATGTGCGGGGCTGATCTTGAACCAAACGAGCCAGAAGAATTGGCCGGGGAGGGGTGCTCACATGAGGAGAAACCTGAACTGCACCGGAAGCTTCGTCTCTGTGCGCGGGTCTTTTGTGAATCAAAAGCAGAGCAGAGCAGAGCGGGCAGTAAAAAATGAAAAAAAAAGAATAACTCGTTCTTACGGTTATCTGTTGGTTTTACAAGTGCGTCGAGTGCTGCAGAAGTCTCTCCCCCGGCACCATTCTTCTCCATGCGTCTGGCAGATGCCAACATCCAACATCCAGCATCCTTAATTATGACAATCATCTCAGCTTGATGTTCATTTCTTGACTTGCTCTTCTTTTTCGCGGCTGCTGATCGCCGATCCAGATCGGTTGTATCCGCCAGTGTGTGTGTGTGTTGGTATGGGGTCACTTCTCGATATAATCGACTTGGGAGAGGAAAGGCGAAAGATCGCAGTAAAAGATCTTTGGCACAGTTTTCGAAAACACTTCGGAATGCCGTGCACTGGGGGTTGATTTGGGTTGCTCGCCAAGGATGGGAACCAAGTGGGGGAGATTGTTCTTTTGAAGGTACAGGGAGCGTGAGAGCTTTTTGTTCTGGGATTCCGGATAACTTGGATAGGTTGGGAATTATGACCGCATGGGGCTGATCGTGGAATATGTAATTATTTCCAAGGGATATTTATTTCATGCTTATATCTCTTATTTTTCGTCAGTCCATGCAATTATCAAATATAATACTCCCTGAGACGTAGCTAACTTTAAGTGGCTGGCATTCCATTATAATTCCAATGTTAAAGGTCAACCCTTTCTCTGACCTCTGACCTGACCAGAATTTTCCAACGGATCACTTTCGTTTTAATGCCTACATGTGTACACATAAGACCCCAATTACACAACCAGCTGATTGATTATGCGGCAACAGCAGCGACAGCTGCGCAATTAAAAGCTCGGCTTTCACCCTAAGGCCAGTTTCCAGTGGCTGGCGAGCCACTAATTACTTTCACTGGACCAGGGCCCGTCATCAAATCCAAATTGCAAATAAGCCAAGTCAAAGTCAGAGGCGCAGTTACAACTCGAGCACGCAGCCGGACTTTGGTTATCATCGTCATCATCATCGCAGGGGGCCAGGGCCAAAAGGTTAATACGGCAATTAGCCAACTTGGCCAAAAGAAAGCCGAGTGAGAGAGAAAAAAGCCAGCTCAGGAAAGTCGAAACTCTCTGACAATTAACAGTGGCATAGCTTTCGTAGATGCTATAACTTTCAAACGCGATTAGGGTCGATGAGCTGCCAACTGAATCCAAATCGACAGGTTCTAACAAAAGATGCTTCTCTCTCCGATTCTGTTGTTTTTTTGTCTGCTGAAGATGAGCCAACGATGGGACTTTTGAAAGTATCTCAACAGGTTCACGCCTCTATCGAAATCTCAGGCACACATTATATGTAATTTCGAACCAAAAAATGGGCAGGGGAGGAGACAAGTGAGGCCTACAGAAAACCTTTCGATCCACTTGTCAGTGGTACAACAGAAATTTCCAACACTTTTTCAAGTGTTTACGATGGGTAGTGAGGGCATTGGTTTTTGGTGTGATTACCGCAAGTAAACTATCTCTCGCAGCTGGATGTTTTGCTCTTTCGTTTGTTGGGGGAACTGGCTGCCGGTTTTCATATGTGTCGGTCCGCGTCTGTTTTTGTTTTCCCTTTTTCGCTGTGTTTTATGTTTTTATGAAGATGAATTTATTTTTTATAAGTGATTTAGACGTGCCTGCCGCTCGGAGTCCCCTGCTGTTGCGTAGCTCCAATTACCTCGCAACTCGGCTGATTGATTCCGCCGCAACGAGCCGAGTTCAATATCAAGGTAAGTTCAGCTCCACTAAGCCCACAAGCTAATCCGAAATCGAGCACCTTTTGTCACAAGACCCAAACAGTACGTCATCATCGGTTTACCTTCAATCGAAGCCAGCTTACGAAAAATAAACCGAACCGAATGCGATACAGATGGAGAGCCGGATGACAAATCCGTTCAACTAGTGGCACTTGGTTAGATCTCTTAAGAGCGCTGTTACACCTGTCGGGGTGCTTCTGCTTACATCAATGCCAGCATCCAAATCTTTATCTGCGGCTCATCATCATTATGTGCGTCTGGCATTTGCATACAATTCCCATCGATGCGCATTTCCTATATGCTCGTATAGTATATCATTTCCCCTATCGCCAGTGACAATCTGGTGGGCATAAATCAGGGGGCCGCATCTCGGCTTAGATCTCCAGTATATAAATTTAAATTAGCCAGTTCAACTTTTACCTCCAGTCTGGCGGCGGGCAGGTGATTTAGCACTTGGAATATGCAAAGAATCGCTTGCCTTGCAGGTGTTTCAATGCCAAAACGAGTTTACATGCGACTTGACTTATTTGCCTGCTAATTTCTGGTTATTTATGCGACCGAAGCCGTTGGAAAAAGTCAAACAATAGACGTCTGTTGCTTTTTAGGGTGGGGCCGCAAGTTGGGTTTTTGGCCGATCTGTTTGTTTTTCTGCGAGCGCGCTTTTCGGGCTGCCTTTTCGTGAGTCCATTGTTTGCCCGACAACATGACAATTACACGTTAAGAATTTTTTGAAAAACAAATTGCGTTGTCAGCTTTTGGCTGGAAGTAATCAGCATGGCAAATTATGGAATTATTTCCACCTGAAATCGAGCGCCTCAAGGTCGCCGCTATAATTCATTCCACTTAGTCAAGTGCAGGCTTGGATTACGTCTAAGGTGAGCTCAGCCGAAAACAAATTTTGTAAAAAGCAAACGGAGAAATAATGATTTTAGCAAAGTTAAATATTTGATTATTTTTATGATGATGTCAGATAGTAATTTCGATGTTATTAACCAGAAGATTTAATTTTGCAATACTTTTTTTTTTAGATGTGTACAGATGAATATTAAGCAACACAGCTAAATTGGATTTTAAATAAGTAAAAAATATTTCTTTAAAATACATGGAGTAAAGCGTTTGCAAGTGATTAAAGTTCTTTAAGTACCGAAATATTCACTTGTGTTTTCGCCATTCCGAGCTTCGTCACAATTGTGAGGCCTATGCGCTTAATTTGTGGTTGCAACCCATGAGATACTTTTAGACTGAGTGGCTTTTAGCCCCAGGACTTCCAGCGACGGAATCCTCTCAACAGACTACAAAGGATACTCAAAAAGTTGTCGTCGGCAGTTTCGGTATTTTTAAAGGAAAAAGTTGGATGAGAGGAAAGGCCTGTTTGTTATTTACCGACAACTTTATGGCCACATGTCGACGACAACAACAACGCCAAATTGTCATCATAAACAATGTGAGTAAAGCAAAAAAAAAAGCCACGATTTTGTTGCTTAAATTTCTGCCTCTCGCTGGCTTTGTTTTTTTTTTATATTTTTTGTTGACGCGCATGTGTGAAAAATAAGCAAGTTTCCCGAGCTCAGCCCCCAAGTAATGTGGGGGGTGTGGTCGTCAACGAATTTTTTCCATTTGGATTTTTCTTCATTTTGTTTTTTTTTTTTGCGCTGTGTTTTTGTGGGGAAAAGCGCCGCCACGGCGTCTATTTAATGAAGTGCCAGAGCGCCAACGATTTTTGGGGACGTATGCGCGGCTCTACATTTTTTGTGTCCGGCGAGGATAGTGTGAATTTTCACATCAAGTCAGCTGCAGTTTTGGGCTGGCTGGCATTCAGCGATTGCACCAAGTTGAGCCCCGAGCTGAGCCAAGTTGAGTTATCTGCTGGGCTGAAGGTGCCAACGGCCCGGTTGACAGGTGGGTGGAGGTTCAGTTGATTTAAGTACGGATTGAATGGGGTTAACGTTGGGTTTATGTTCGAGTCCAGGGCACGTTTAGTGGCACTTGGGAGCCCGTTTTGAAGCACTCGAACACAAAGTGAATGGTCCACTAAGAGGTGATTATGTATTAATTATAGAGAGTAGTTTAGTGTATTTTAAAATGTGTACTTTAGTATATTTTTTTACGCATCCCATAGTTATGATCTCGCACTTAACAGATATTTCCCAAGATTACCCTCCCAATAGCTTTTAAATCCCTTGCAAATAGACTAAAATGCTCCAAAACAGACTGACACATGTGCGAGATCATGAGGAATTAACCTAAGCCCCCGTTTCCGAAGCTCTTTAATCCGACATATCGTATCGTATCGATATAGCCAAAGCCCATTCATCCGAGCACTTACCCGCTAACACATGTGTATCCAATCACTCGCTGCCCCACTGACGTTCTGCCGGTATAATCTGTAATGAAGAGCAAACATATAAATTTAATAAGCTGTCACATAAATTTTCCGCTCTCTCATGAGCACTTAAATCTATATACTAGAGCCGGCCCCCAAAAAAATCATTCGAGCTGAACACTAAATTAGATAGAGAGTCACCAGAAAAAAAAAAGAATTGAAAGCCTAAAAATAGCGGACAACAAAAGCAAAAACAGATGCGGGGGGAATCTCGGAAACAAATTAAATCCACTTAAAAACCGTTGCCAATGGCAAAATGAAAATGTTTTGGCATCTGTTTCGATTTAAAGGATTGAGTGGAAACTGAATACTTTCCCAAGAACGCTGACTAAGTGAAAATTAATAGTCGTAAAGAAAAAAATTGGGAAACCAGGGGAAAACTTTCACTGGAAACTGTAACAAGAAACTTGAAATGACTTTTTGAACTGTGAACCATGGAACATGGAGTTATCGATGGCCCTGAAGTGCCACGGATTGGAGTGTTTGGATTGTGTGTTGTTCGGTCAGAGCGAGCAAACATCATAAATATTTGAAATGTGTCTCCGTAACTGACACGATGATGGTTCCATCGGGGGATCTTCGGCGGAGCCAGCATGCCACATGGCAGCAACAACATTTTGACACACTTAAGTGTCGGACAGCCCCCATCATCAACGGATCGCATCCCAAACGATCCGATCCGATGCGATCCTCAGCCAGCTCGAAGTGAAGAAGCGAAGATGTGCGACAATATATTTGGAAATTATGAACATAATTCTTCATTAACAGCGCGCCTCCGTGTTGCCATTGATAAATTGGAAAATGCGATAGAGCAGAGGCGTCTGTGACCGGCTGGCTCCCCACCGATTTTCTTCCCTTCCGAATCTGAATTCGAAACGAAAGTGAAATGTGAACTGCCCACATTTGCTTTCGTTTTATGCGTCCAGCTGGTGGGTTGGCGAACGGAGCTCCGGGTTTTGGGATTGGGCCCAATGGTCCAGTGATAAATTGGCGATATTACGGCAGCAGATTATTCAAATTTCTGGCCGTGGGCGTTAACCCACAAAAAGGCATTTGGAGAATGCCAAACCAGGCCAGAGATAGACCCATTTCTGATAGTAGTGCCCGCCCGGCGATTGTTTGGCATTCAAATTGAAATAACGTGATTTTTGTGGTCCACTGGCCGCTGGTCACTTTTCTTGCAGGGTAGGTGGTTGAGATTTTCCGCTCACTGTAGCTATTGTTTTGCGGTTTTGCGCAGATTTCTGGGCTTGACTGAATCGAAACGCACTTTTTTCCGCTCTCTATTATTTAGTGGGCGTTGGCGCGACTTTCTGACAGTTTAGTCGTTTTTTAGGGCCTAATGCCTGGGGGAATTTAATGGTAATTGACCACTAGTGGTCGAGGTGGTTTTGTTATTATTTTTGAAAAATATTGGTTTTGTTTTGTATAACCCGTTAATTTAAGTTGGTTAATCATTTTGCAGATACAACTATGGTTTTATTCCACAAGTAAATAATTGCCTATTAAAAAAAAAATAGTAACAAAAAAAGAATAACATCTCCCCGACGGGGAATTGAACCCCGGTCTCCCGCGTGACAGGCGGGGATACTAACCACTATACTATCGAGGATGTTGACTTATGATTGTCAAATTATACTCATACACATAAGCCCACTTTTTATCTGAGAAATGAGAACTTTTAAATAGAAAAACTAAGCAATATCAGACGCCCGTTCTCCACTCGCTTGCGACAACTTTAAACAATTTAATTTACAGATTTTGTTGTAATTACTGATCCGGATTTTTCGCATATCTTATACATTTTCCACCGCAATCAATTGATTTTAATGCGTTCGCAGCATAGTAATCTCCGTGCTGCCCCACTTTATGGCGCATACCAGAGCGCGTTCTCTCTTTTTTTTCTGGGGCCCCAGAGACGAGACCAGTGAAGTGCAGTCGGGAGTGGGTCTGTGCCACAGCGGTTTCGAAATCATTCCCACCTCATAACAGCCAGCACCAGGTGAACCACCTGCCCCTGCTCCCATACAACCCTCCCCTCACCCAAGCAAACCGAATCCGCATGCAACGCGTTCGGCTTTCACAGCCCAATTCACTTGCCGCAAAAACCGCAAGGTGCGTTGTTATAGTTGCTCAAAAGCATTCAAAGCGAAAAATGCCTGCACAAAAAAACAAAGGAAAAGCAATTACGCAAGCAAGATGGATTGCAGCGCGATCTATTTCGCTATCTCCATAAAAAAGAGGATCAATAAAAACGAGCGTTGCAACACAACAATTTATTCCACCACATATACATCTTGCAATATTTTAACTTTCTTTAAGCCTCTAAAAAGTTAAAAAAAGTTATCATTATTAATGTTATGTTTAATTTCCGTGCTTCAAAAATATTTCCCTTAACAATCTTTGCTTTAGCCATCAACCCTACAGAAATAGTTTTCCTCTACAAATTCTGATGTTTAAAATTTGTTAGATCCAGAAATATTTAAAATTAGTTTATTAAAAAAATTCCATTTCATGTCTGGGCGAAGGTGTGTCATCTGTGGCGAGGAGCCACCGGCAAAGGATGCGCAGGGCAACGAGGCGTATGCGTATCCCAAAACAGAGGAGGAGGCCAGGATCTGGCAGTCCAGCATGGCGGCGAAGAACTGCTGCCTGGAGAGCATTCAAAACCAATGTTGCGTCTGCGTGGAGCACATTCCCGACTTTGTGAAGCGGGCCAAGAAAATCGGAAAGAGGCTGCGAAATCTGGAGCGCGAGAAGGAGAAGCGCCGCCATGAAAAGAAGGATGGTGAAGGATGCAAATGTCCGGATGATGGTAAGCCGGGTCGGGAACGTCCATCGGTTAATGTTCTCCTCCTGAATGGCGCTTCGTTGCCCACGTATTGCGGCAAGGGACAGTCCTGTGTGGATTTGAAACCACAACCGGCGGAAGAAGGCGATTCCGAATTAAAGATAACCAAGAGGCTAGATTCCAAGGAATCGGACACGGAGATCTTTGTGCAGGAATCCGAATTTAAAGACACCGGCAGTAACTTTCCCGATATCGATGGCACCGAGGTCACCGTTCTCCGCACTCCCATGCAAGAGGATGAGCAGCTGGAAGAGGAGATGCAGGCGCTGCAGGAAGAGGAACAGGAGCAGGATCCGAGTGTTAGGTCAGAAAAATCATGGCATTTGTGTCGATTATTTTCTACTTTCTGTCACTTTAGGCGGCGGCGCAACAACTGCCTCCCAGGCTGCACGGATGTCCTGCTCCTGGGCCGCGGACACCATGCCACAGACGAGTGTCCCTGCAAATGTGAGCAGTGCTCGAAGCCTTCCGGCTTGCCACAGGACGAACCCGGCTGTTATCCAGAATGCTGTCCCAAATCCCATACGGAGTACTTCACCCAACCGCCATGCGGCTGTGAGTGCGAGCAGCAGGTGCGGCGTGAGCTCACAAAGGTTATTAAGACTCAGGGTCAAAGAATTCGGGAGCTGGAGGAGATACTCTGCCGGCAGAACAATCTACGCAATTGTCTGCAGAGAAAGTTGGACGAGTTGTACTGCGAATTCGGCCGTTTGGAGGAGGATGATGAGGGTGATCGGACGCGATTAACTTGCCCGGGCAACCAACGTGGTGGCCCTGACTGTGCTGGTGTGTTGCATCCAGCTCCGACACCATCTCCCCCAGAGCCGAAGGTGCAGCTTCCCCCAAGACGAAGACTATCTTATCGTCGGTCAGTGCTGCGTAAGTCTAATCGCGAGGTGGACCTGGTTGAAGCAGAAGAGGAGCGGACCGAGTTGGACGAGAATGGGGATCGGGTCCACTGGCTCGCGGAGAAGAGAACCCAATCCGAGAAATTTACCCATCGACCTGTGTGGATAAATGTGCCAGGGGAGGAGGAGATGGAGTCGGAAAGCAGGATGGCGATTCGATTTGGAAGGAACAGCACCTACGTGGTTCCCGAGAAGTCAAACCATTCCAATTTGTCCTACTCCATCTCCGATTCCAGCCACTCCTTGACCAACAGAAAACGCACTTGATGCGCCATCCAATGTCATCCGTATCCCATGTCCCATATACGCCTATGCCCTTTTGGATCTTTCCGTGCTGTGCAATCATGCAAATACAAATATATACTCTTTTTTTCCGGCTCTGTGCAAATGTTTTAACCCAAATATTTTGTAGACATGCAACATTTATGTAGACAGGCTGCAAACAATTTGCAGCTGACTGAGCGACAGGGCACTGAAAAAATTCATAGTTCATTTAATATCTCTGAAAGCGTGCAAAAGTAAAGATGTGAATTTCTTTTAATTAACTTAAAGTGATGTCTGGAATTAATACATATTCAATATTTGCAGTTAATACATTTTTTTAAGCAATTTTCCAGGTGAAAAGTTATATTTCCAGTGACTGGAGGGAAGGAGAGAATGGTGCGAATAAAACCCATTCCCGGACTCAATGCGAACCACTTGAACACCCCTCGCCGGCGACAGCTGTGTGCAAATTGTTGCCATTTTATGGCATTGCAGTGCAAACGAATGCAGCTGTCCCACCTCCGCCCCCTCGGCACTTTAAGCCACCCCACTGCAATTTAGGGAGCAATTTTCGCTTACTATTCTAAATGTTCATAAACACATTAAAATGATAATTAAAAGAATTTCGCTCTCTTTTCATTTTTCGCACATCAGCGGCAAAGTTAATGCTGCAATTTTGCGTCTGCATTATTTATTTATTATGTATGCAAATGCATTTAATTGCATGGCGCAGGCAGAGAGAGACAAAAACGGAAAGAGCGAGAGGCAGATAGGAGAGGAGCTGCAGGCGAGGCAACGTCAAACAATTTGCATATTTTAGCATGTAATGAAATTTGTAATAATTCTGCAATTAATTGCGTACGTGTCCTTGTTTATAGCCCACGTAGCAGTTCAGGATGTTCGGAGTCCAGTTTCATTTTCATCTTGTGTGTGTGGGTTTTTGGCTTTTCGCCCCCAAGGGCCATGAAAATACAGGGCAAAATAGTGTGCCGGGCATTATTGTTCACGTTTTTGGTGTATTACGTAATGGAATATGCATTTAAGCGTGTGTAAGCTACCTTTATTAAAGCCACACATATGCAGAACTGTGTTCTGTCAGATTTCTATGGATCTCACTTCAAAACTATTATCATATATATCATATTAAATTTTTTATCATATATAATATTAAATATTTTTAATCTTTTCCAGCTAAATGGTTTAAATGATTGAATTTCTATTAAAGATTATTACAAGTTATTAGCTCTTATTTTTCATTTAATAATTAGTTATAAGAAAATCTTGATAATTTCATATGTATGTGTGTATATTTCATATATCCCCATCACAGATATTTTTAAATGTTATAATCTATCCCCTGCAGTTGTTTTGTATACTCTCAGCCCCGTTTGCATTACGCAATTATGTTTTCATAAATATTTGAAACTAGCAAGACCATTACAATTGAACATGGCTTGTTCCATTTGGGCACCTCTCTCGAAACTGCCACATTTTAGGATCCCCCCGACTTTGACCTGCACTTGAAAAGTGGGAAAACAAAGCAATCGACTGTGAATCCACCCCTGTGATATTTGCCAAAAGTCCTTCATTGGCGGCGGCTGCTTTACAATTTGCGTGTTTACAAGTAAATTTCCAACATGAATATTTATTTATTTTACCATTGCAACGCAGCAAATGGAGTTGTGTGTGTGTGTTGTTGCGGCAGTGCATTGTTGTTGCCATGTTGATGTTGATAGGTTGTATACCTTTGGCTAGGTGTTCGACATGGTATTGTTGTTTTAATCCCTGCCCCGCAACCCGCCCCCATCGAAATCCACCCACCGAAGCCACCTTAACCCCTTGGTGGATTTTCAATAACAAGCTGCCAGGGTTGCCATTGCCATTGTTGTTGTTGGTCATTTTGTTGTTTGTTTTTAATTGTTTTGCATGTTTTCATTTCATTTGCAGTAGAGTCCCATGTAAAAAGGGATAAAAACAGGGGCGGGTAGGGGGGACTACGACACCGTCATTATGGCGAGAATAACAACAAATACTTATGCTGATTTTCATGCTACTTGGGCGCTTAAAAGTGTATTTAAATTTCAAAGATGTCAGTTGGGCTGCATTCGATTATTGCCCATCTGACAGGCATGTACTTTGATTTTCATTTCGATTTGATGTTTTTCAATTATGTTAAGGGTCCTGAAACCATACCACCCCCACCCCCCGCCAGGCATCATTTGTTGGCCCGATTTGATTTTTTCTCATAGCTGTTTTTTCGGCAGTTTTCATGTTTGTTTATTCTGCAATTGTCTGGACGGCCAGACAGACAATAGATTTCAAGGATGGTTTCATTTCAGCTGCGTCCATTTGTGTTTCATTTTCATTTCTCCTTTTACGGCTTGCAATAATCATTTGGCGAGCAAAGGAAGCGGAAGCCCCTAAAAGGAAAAAGGAAGCGGGCCAAAAAGGAAAAGTGGCAAAGAAGAAAGGTATCATAAAATTAGTAGCAATGACTTTAAAACGTTGTTTTCCAACACTCCACCCCATTCGATGTATCCATTCATTGCCTTTTTTCTAGGTTCTTTGATGATAATTTTTTCATTAGTTTCGCGCCGTTTGAGGCCGCCAATTAAAATAGAAAGAGACGACGTTCAATATTCGAAATACAAATATTCCGACATTTCTACAAGCATTAATAGAAAAAGTTGTCGGTACACTTGGAACATTTATTGTATATCTATATGTTCCCTATTGAATGCAAATTAAGTTAAAAGGACATGGGGTTGCAAATTCCGAGTTATTTCACGAGTTTTGCTTAAATATTCCACTGCCTAAGTACATGTTTTATAGTTAATATGGTTCTTGCATAAATATTTCCATTTTTACTGTGTAGCGGGATAGACATGCCGTCATGATGATAAATGAGCTGGGGCTGAACAGAAATGCGTGCTAAATGTTATAATTGCCGCCATTCATTGGGGCTTACGAGTGGCGGGAAATCGAAGGGAACAAGCCATGTGCAAAACATTCGAAACGCTTTGAATGAGCGGCATTTTCGTTAATTTAAAAGGTTAAACATGCTGTTTGAATTTAGCAAAATTTGAGAGAAGTACTGGCGAGGAGCATGACAAAGCTTAACAACGATTGTGCCAACTTTAAAATGATGCCTTGCAAATAATTTAAATTCAGCCATAAATTTCCTCATAATTTGGCAATTTCCAGCGCTCTTCCTATTGAATTTCCTGCTTCGTTTGCACAAGCAAACTCAGCTCTAGGAGAACATAAATGCCATTCTGAGTTTTTTCTCGGCTTTTCCTCATATTTATCCGGCAGTGCGGAATTGCGCAACAAAAATATGTACGCATATATGGTGTGTATCGGGAAAAACACAGCCAAAATAAACCCTTGAGAGGAAAATAGACGGAGACCCTGAAGGATTCGCACACAGAACAATAAGGACAAGGACGGCCGAATCGAACGGAACTGAAACGCAACTCGAGAGCAGGCAGAATAATAGTCAATAAAATATTTGCACGAACCAAAAATCATTCAAGCGCATCTCGGAACTCTTATTTCAATACAATCCGCCCAGATAGAAACGGAGGGCTTACGACAAAAAAGTGGCCCAGGCATTGAAATAACATTTGGCGAGTGCAAAAAGTTCCTCAAGTGCAGCAGCAGCAGCAGCGGCATCATCCGAAGAAAAAGATGACAGCCAAGGAAAATTTAGCAAAAATAAAAGCAAATACAGACAGTCCTGGGAAAAGTGGCAAAAAAAAAAAGGAAAAGAAAACAATTTTCAATGTTTTTGCTTCTAGTTGAGGACGCCTTATTCAATGCCAGCGGTGGGCGGCTAAAATGAAAAACAAAAAAGAAAGCACACTTTGAGCCAAGTTACTTGAGAGTTTCAGGCACAAAAATTTTTACCCATGACTGGACAACAGTGGCGGCAAAAAGTGTTCGACCTTTCCCAGCAAAACAAAGCAGGAAATGGCTGCCAGGATATTGACAATGGCGAAGGCGGCTGGGGGCGTGGCCATGGCCGCTGTGCATCCAGCGTGAAATGCGACAACCCTGGCCGGCGAAGAAAGCGAGATAAAAGAGTTCGCAGCCATTTAAAGCGCATCTTCTTCAGCCATAGAAAAGTTTCAAATTTACTTCTCCCACTTGTGGATCCTTTACTTACTCACCCCAACCATTTCGCCCCCCTTTAAGCACTTGAGCTACTTAAGGACATTTTAGTTAAATTTTATGTCGATTTCCGCTGGACTCAGATTTCAGTTTGCCAATCTATTGGAATTGCGGTCGAGCATCGAGGGAAAAAAGGTCAAGCCCATTAAATTTATAATGCGCTGGAGAGAGAATCAGAAACCCAGCAAGGACGAAATGGGCGTGGCAGCTGTGTCCCGGGTGTGTGTGTGTGTGTGTGTGGTTGTGTGCGTAGGAGAGAGCCTTAAGTAGGTCAGTTTTGTTTGTCATAAAATGCAATTGGAGCGCATAAAAGTGCCCCGCGAATCGCAAGTGAAATGTCAAGTTGTAAATAATCAGGACAGCGAAAGGGGGCGTAGGGCCGAAGGACGTGGCCGGTTAAGGGATCTCAAGGAGCTGGTCCTGCGGCAGGCGTTGTCGTCAAGTGTCGAAATGACCCAAGAGGTTTGACGTTCGATATCTGCAATCATGTCAATTGAGATGGGCTCAAAGAAGGTTATTTAAATCGAAGCGTTAAAACATGGAAGTAAAGGAACGTTTTACTAGCGTGCAAAATTATTTCGAAGGACTATGTAATAGTAGCTGTGAATTTTTATGCGGATCTTACCAGAAAAATAGTCAGTTACGTTTTTATCTAATATTAATATAGTTTAAAAGTATATGTACAATTCGCATACATACACAACAGTTTTGTATGTATTCCGCATATTTTTAAGTTCAGACTAAAATCTTTCCAGCTGCGAAAACCCAAATGCTCCCCAGCCACTCGCTGTGGAATCATTTGAATCAGTTATCTGCTCGCTGTCCGCACTATCTGCACTCAAATTCCCCGACACTTTCGGGCCTTTGTTACTATGCAAATGGGCAAACATTTTGGCTTAAAAGCTTTGTTACGACCACCACCGAATAGCATCGCGTACTTGGTCTAGACGTCTGTTCAGCCACTTCAATTTGGCCCGAAAGCCGAGCGGAGGAGGCATCTGACAGAACTGGGGGCGTGGCCCTTGAGTTTCGATTACGGCCATGATCCTCATGGCCCCATGGTCCCCACCTCTCATAATTGATATTCATATGCAGCGCGGATGCCGTTTGCTTGCATCTCATTAGTGGCAGTCGCTGAATCCCGCATTTATCCTTATGTGTACCTGGCTCTTATAAATAAGCACATAATCAGGCGACAAACGCGGCTGTGGATGCCACGTGCATAAATAAATAAATAATTTGCAACAATTTCCATAACTCGGTCTGACATCTCCACTAGGCAGACCTTCGGCCGCATTGCTCCCAAGTGTTATGACCAACTTGGCTCTTACCAGCGGACGCAGCTTCTCCATCTGATGATGATGATGTCAGTTGCCAGCCGGCAAGAGCAGCAGCCCAACCAGTCAATAAACATAAATATCGGACTGAAGATGCTCGTGGAGCATCGTTAAGTGTTTGGCTTTATGGCCAAAATGGGCGAGAGACTTGGCGGCCCGGCTTGGACTTTAATTAGCGCCTGGCCTGACAATTAAATAATATTTTCGCCAACTCACAGCTCACAGCTCATCCCCGCTGCCCCCCATTTCCACTGTGGAGCCGCCGACTTGTTAACTCGCTGCCTGACAGTCTGCCAACAAGTTTTAATTACAACCCAAACGACAGTGCAAAAATGAACATAAAAAAACGCTGAAATAAGACGAGTAGGAAACGAGCAAATGATTAAGTCGAGCCTTGAAAATACCCTATTTTTTAAATGAAATAAGTGGCTTTGCAAAATTGCTAACCAAATGAACTGAAATAATATTCCTATTTTTATTTTGATAGCTTTTTTATTTTGATTTGTGCTGCTTAAATAATGACACAATCTGACACCTAATGACAAATGAACAAAATAAAGTGTAGTTTTTTACCATCGCGTTTTAAGCACTTAGCTGCCAATTTTATGGTATAAACTTTGTTCTATCAAACTTCAGGCTTCACTGAGTTTAATGTGATCGTTAATATTAATAGGGAAAACAGGCGAATGATATAATAAATGGTAATTACCAATTTTAACGCATTTTAAATTGTAAACTGAGTTTGACATCAATTCCTTAAATATAAACAAAGTGTTTTAAAGCTACTAGAAAAAACAGGCTTATCAATATAGTTGGGTTACCCATTTGATTACCACGACTGGAGCAAAAAGTGTCCCCTGGCCAGTTAGTTTTTGATAGTCGCTGGCTTGTTTTAATGACTCCAACTAGCCTGCAGCAGCATCCAACTTTTTTTTATGGCTGTATGCAAATATTTTTTCAACACAGTTTATGGTCTGTGATTGTTATCCGGCTCTCTAGGTTGGTTGGTAGTCAGTTTCGCATAGCTTTTGTTCAACTTTTATGGCTCCCTGGTCCTACATACCCAACTACACCCCCCTTTTTGGCCAACTGGCCAGTGGTGGGGTCAGTCCATCTTCATTGCTGATGACACATTTTTGATATGTCGCTAATTTGAATTTGAAA
Source organism: Drosophila sechellia (assembly GCF_004382195.2). Classification (NCBI taxonomy): domain Eukaryota; kingdom Metazoa; phylum Arthropoda; class Insecta; order Diptera; family Drosophilidae; genus Drosophila; species Drosophila sechellia. Next base: position 12,932,544 of record NC_045951.1, on the reverse strand, counting down.
ATGAATCGAACGGCAGCCCTTTTTATTATTTATTTATTTATTATTGCCATCACAAGAATTTATGGCATTTCAGGCGTTGTAAAATTTTCCGGTTTCGCTTTGATTTTCATTCTCGTTTTCGAGTGTTGATTGCTCGCCTGACATATTGACTTGCATTTTGTCAATAACGTTTTGTCCCATTTGATTCGATTTGATGAAGGTTGTATCTATTAGCGGCCATTAAACAGCGGAAATTTGAATCACAGTCAACCTTCCCCACTTTGATTTGCGCAGATATTCGATTGCTGAGAACATTTTTGGTAGAATGTGGTGGGGGAAGGTTGACCATGGCAAAGGTTCAAATTAAATGGAAAATGTTGAATCAGTGCCATTATGTATTAAGCCGTATAAACATGATACATTTTTGAAAAACAAATATGTTACACTTTTAGTATGACATGGCAACTAAATATTAAATATTCTAGATGAAAAATCCAATTTAATTAAATCCTTTGATAATTTTTAATATTTCCTGTAGACTTTTAGAATTACAACATCGAAATTAACATTATTTTAGGTATTTCTTTTAATCGAATCACCTCATTCCGATAGCTCCACCCTGGGCAATTACCTCAACCACCTTTTGCTGGTCTCTCCAATTAGTTGGCCAAACCTGAACCCGATACGAAGTTTGTTTTATCAAGTATCTGGAAGACACTCAAACACTCGATGCAATTTAAACAAATATATGCAGACACTGCCTCAAAAGAAATGGCGCACACGCCCCTTTGCTGGCAGGGGGGCGTGGCAGGGAGGTGGTAAGCGATAGCCCAGACAGATACTTTATGCCGTACGTGCCAAACAAAACTCCACAGCCACTGACCCATCCAGTTATTGAAATGCAAAAGCCAGAAAGGAAAATTGCAGTAGCGAAGACAATTTTCCTGGCACGCAAAGCGGTGCGGGAAAACTGGAGAGGATGGCGAAAATGCAGACAGGAACATGGATGGACCCATGTGTGTGCATGACTTGGGAGACCCGCGATCGCAGGACTGGGACTGGACGCAAACCTGGACCAGGATTGGATTTCTAATGTGCATTCGGTGTCTGCCGTCAATCCATTAAAAATCGTACCGGCGACAACAAAAACAGCACCAGCAAATGCGGCACGTACGGTTTTTATTTCTAGGTATGGACTCCTCTCCTCGGTTTTTCACGGTAGATAACATTTGTATTTAAAAGACACTTTACGGATTGCTTTTGAGCGCCGGCGAACCGGTATGCTGCCCAACTTCTTCGCTGTGCAACCATTTGTAGTTTATCGGAGGCGAATCTTGAGGTACCGCCCGGCATACAAGCCGCATGTCAAAATGTCAATTTTTGTTTCGGTTTCTTTTCCCCAGTGCGCTGTGCGCTGTGTGGCACGTCCTCTGTGGCCTCTTGTGGCATGCAAAATTGCCACATGTTGCGTAAACTAGTTTCGTGAGTCGTGAGATATATCACCTGAGTCTGGAGTCTAACTGCACTTGCAGAATATCTACATAAATAAGTATGGAAATTTCCACGGCGATCTCAGACTCAACCATTCTGTCATGTCCCCACTTTTCCAAATGTGTTCGCTATGATCGGTGGCCTGAATGGCCAATGGACAACGTTGCGGACTACCAGGGAATATGTAGAATATGTAGTTTATCCCCCGGCAAACGGCCAACTTGTTCGACAACAGCCTTGGACGGCTGAGATGCCATTAGATGGCTGGGAATTGGCGTGGAATTCAGTCTTGGGTCTGAACTTACCCTTATTTAAGCGGCAGGTGTTTCGAGATGTTATTTTATCTGTAAAAATTTTAAAGTGAGAAAATGTAATTAGCTAACTAGCATATATAATATATTATTATATTTATGTCATGTTAAAGAAACACAATTTCTGCTTGTCAAACTTAGCCCGATAAGGTTGCCCTTTATACTTTCTAGCCACAAAAGCAAGGACCATCTTAGCCGCATTAACTTGGTTTAAATGCCAATCTGCTTCTAAGAATCCCACCCACCTCGAATACTTCTTACACCATATAACATAGACGACTTTGTTGATTACCCCAGAAGCGAAGGCAAATAAAGTTTATTACCCAATAGCCGTCTGCCTTTTTAGAATTTCTGGCAGTTTTTTCGGCATTAATGCGAAGTTTATTTCGTCTTCGTTTTTGCGGGCATAATTAAGCGCACTTTTAAATATTTCGACCTATGTTGTGTTTGTGTGTGTGATTGGTTGAATCGTAAAACGAACTGGAGTACCGACTTGGTCGTAAAAACCAAGTCTTTTGGACCACCCAAGATGGGCTGGGAAACTTTTGCATGAGTGACGAGACGCGTGTGCCAAAAAAGAAAGTATGATGATGAGCAGCGGGAAAAAAAGGTCAACAATTTTATAGCCATTTCCCGCTTAGGTTTCTAGGTGTTAAATAATAAATACGCCCAGGAATCGCTCTCTCTCCCAGTCGATAAAACCGGGCGCCTTGGAGGCCCAAGAATTGCGTGCTCTGCCTTATCGTGCTTACAGTTCACTTGGTGTTGGCCCACACAACTCTCCATTTTCCATCCTGGCCGATGCATGATGACATTTTAATAGCTAGCCCAATCCTCAAGGATGGAAACAAAAAAGAAAGCAATAAGAGCATTTCCCGTCCGTTTACGAGCACTCATAAAACATTGAAACAATGACGAAAGCCCAACACTTTTCCTGTTTGAATTTTTTTTTTTTCGCTGTGCATGTGTAAGGATCTTTGCCCTGTGGAACCATAAACAAATTCCTCATTAATTGCTTAATTTTGCTAGCCACCTTATCGTCCGAGTCCACAGTTCGGCTTTAAAGACTCATCACAAAAGCAATTAAAGGCCCACCAACAGCACTGCCGCCACTGGAAAAACCTTTTTCTGCAGACTAAACTAATTTAATTAGTTCAGGTTGGGGCTGTAGTAAGCTATTTAGTCCCTGTCTGGGGTTCCTTTCCTTAGTTAGACGCGCCAAATGAAATCAGACTTCAAGCGATACAATGTTTAATATTGCCCTGCGCACAAAGGGAGCACGCACGGCGAAGACAAAAGGTGCGCGAAATAAGTATATAGATTATAAGTAGAAATAAATATAAGAATTTTATGTTAAAATATTAGCAGTTTTTATCAATGTGATTTAAGATTGATTTTTTATAGGAATTTTTATAGGTTTTATAATAACTCTGATACATAGAAATAAACACTGTATAAGACTAAAAATTGTATTCAGCTTTCATAAATACTTGTTGGTCCTCTAGATACCTAAAACAGACTTATGTCTATGCCGCACACCTTCAGACCCAAAATCCCTGAGGAAGCTAGTTCTTTTCGTACATGTCATTGACTCACACTCATGGAAAGAAACAGATAGAGAACGAGCGAGAGAGAGGGAGAGACAGTACGGTATGGAACAGAAACATAAAATTTGCGGCAATTTCTAGGGCGTCGTCATCGCCGTCGTCGTCTCGTTTTGTAGGTGACTTTGGCTGTGCGGCATATAAATAAATATTATATTACCCTCAGCGAGCAGGAAACCTTAGACCCGCGACGCAAACGTGAGATATATTTCCAAGCACCACCTCCGCCCCTTGCCATTTGTTTGCCTGCTGAGTTGTTAATTAAATATTTACCCTGCTTATTTGCAAAATGAATAACTTTAGCATTTTATTTCACATGGCGCAGTGTGTGTATATTTTCTATGTAGCTTCTAGGGATTTCCTGTCCGCACTCTAACCTTTTAGCACATTTACGCTTGACTTCGGAGACACTTTAAGTTCGCCTTTGGCATCGGCTTTAATTGCCTTTATTGTCGAGTTTAAGTACATGCAGAAGAATGTCTGCAAAGTTGGCAAATCTTGCACAATTACTTACGATTCTTACTATATAACTATGGAATTAGAATGAAGGTTCCAGTGTTCAGTTTAACTGACTTTCGTTAGTCACTTCGCTAACTGAGCTCACCCATCCACAAATTACATCATTCAGATTCTCTCACAACCTTCTAGCAAAAAAAAGCCAGTCGAATTTGCATTTAACTTTTCATTTTTTCTTCTCACATAGTTATTTATTTACTTTTTTTTAGCGTTTTGTTACGCTTCACATTTACGTGTTGAGCGAAACTTGTTTCGCAAAATGCCATTCAAATACTCGCAGTAGTCTGAATCTTGGCCCAGCTAATGACTTCATTTCTGTTATTGTTTCCCAAGGTGAATTGGACGAATCTCAAATATTTCAACAGCTGAAGTTCCGCGCTGAAGTCGCAGTTTAACCCAGAGAACTTTGCATAATTGATTAATAATTTTGCCGGACAGGTGGCGCCCCCCAAGCGACCACGCCCCCTTGGCGACCGCTGAACGCCAATCGTTAAATATTCAAATGAACTATCCAGACCGCCCTAACCCATTAATTAGCCCGACTTGAGCACACATTAGATAAATGTTGTGAAACTTGATTAAAAGCAAACAGCTCGAGCTTAGGATAGAAACAATTTCACTCTCTCGCTTTAAAAGGGTTGCATCCACAATCCAACGATAGATAAAGATAGTTAGAGATAGAGATAGGGGGGAAAATATATAGAAGAGGGGGCGTCTCCCTAAACATATTATTGATTTTACTTACATTCGAGTTTTTGCTGATTTGTTGTTCATTTTGTTTGTTTGGCCTGCGCTTGTTTGTCTGTTTGTTTGTTTGTTGATTTTCTGTTTGCTTGACTCGAAAATTATTTGGGTTAAATCAACAGCAACAAGCAATCAATGCAATAGTCGAAGCTCGTAGAAAAGACTTCAAATGGGATTTGAGTACTGGTATTTTCCGAAATTGCTTCCTGGTATGAAAGTTTCTTTCATAAAATTATGAAATTCCAAGTTTCAGTGAGGAAGTGCAATTCTCACTTAAAGCTATCCCCATTTCACTGCCTTTTCTTGTTTCAGTTTGTATAGTTTCTAATCTCATTAATTCGTCTTCAAACACCTGACTAATCCAATAAGTTGTTCAACTTCTCAGAACCAACTTTAACCACAGAAACTTTAACACGAAGCAAGTTAATTTGTCGCAGCTGGCAAACTAGCTTATAGGTAAACAACGAACATGTCAACAAAACTTAACAGAAATTAACTGGGTAAACACGAAAAGAAGCGGAAAATACTTGCTTAATTAACTGGCAAAACTTTCGGGTGAAAGGACACGGGGAGATGGGGAAAATGTGAGCGTGGGAACCCTTTTATTAAAAGGATAAATTGCCGCAACGTGGCGTATGCGCAATTAACATTTATGGCAATTAATTATACGATTATGCATACGCCGTGTGGCACACCGCCGAAGTTTCTGTCTATTCTATTCTGTCTCCTAATGAAGGCATCAAATCCGAAGGCGACAAAATGTTTACCACCGTCATTTTTTTGCCTCCACTTTCGGTAAGCTATAATTATGGGTAATCAAACTGTTTTATTTGATGCTCTAACTAATGATCTTTTTGTCTAGGCAGTCAGCAAGGTCGAGACCGTAAACGAGCCATTCAGCGACTTGAGGCTTTAATTAATCGTTGTATCGCCAACAACTCTGATTAACCGAACAGACCCAAAATAGTGCCCCCGAGGCAGCTCAATCTCGTTAATTGATATGCAAAATCAAATGGCCACTAAATGGTGCGAACCAAAGAATTACGCAGAAGTGCCAAACCAGGTGAAGGTTTGACGGTTTTTCCAAGGAATCCAGGACAGAAGTTCGTTGAACTAACATATGGGAGTGACATAGTATATTAAGCCTGAAAAGTTAATTAAATATATTCCAAATTTGCAGCCAGAATATTACATAGTTCACCCCTTTATTTATATTCATATGACTACTATATATATATATAACATTTTTGTTAAACCAGCTTTTGAATATTGTATGCATTTCGTGTACTCAACAATACTAGTACACAAAGAACTGGAACAAAAAATTTATTTTCATTATCACGTAAATTTTTCGACGTCTTTTGTGTTCTACACAAGTTCAGCCAATTTGTTTTGACATATTATTGCTCGACTAGGCAGAATTGTTCAAAACACCGAGCGAAAACACAATGAGAATCTGAGAGATGCGGTGCTAACAGAGATACAGATAGAAAGCTAAATCATTTCGCTGAGAACATTTTTACAGATTGCGGTTTGGGGCTTTCTTGCTCGCCTTTCCGACATGCTGATAAAGCAAATTTTGAATTCCGTTCCTGCCCCCGAGAGTATCAATAAACCCATAAATTTAAAAGCGAACCGCACCAAATAAATGTATATATATATATATATATATAAATTTGTTGTTGTCAGCCCAATTTTCATATTTATTTCCCAGCTCTGCCTCACATTTCATGTGACGTTTGCTCTTATTTATGCTCAGACTTTTTTGTGGGCGTCTCTAGTGCGGTCACAACACAATCTATCTATCTATCTATCTATCTATCTTGTATCTCATATCTGGTGTCTTGTAACTTTAAGCTTTTGCATATTTGTCGTAAATTGCTCGCTGCTGTACCGCACGATCTCGATTTTATGGATCATGTTCTGTTTGTCGTCATGCTAGTTTTTCGGACTATTAAATGGTTCCGCGTTATATTAATGGATTTTGGCTGTTTTGTTTGGCCAACGCGAGTGATTATATACATATATTTTCAGCAAAGTTTACATTTTGACACTCGGCACAGATGTTTCTGGCGGAACTTGGCCTTTGTGGCCCTGAACTTTTTTGAAAACGTGTGAGTTTAGTTAATGCGAAATTAGCTAAACGACTATCTCTTGAGCAATTAGTTCATTAATCAGCTCATGTTGGGAAAATAAATTGTACCGTTGAAAAATGTGTTTATTTAACTTAAAATTATTTTTAGACATTAATACCTTTGTGTGAATATATTTAGGAACCAAAATATAAGCAAATGAGTGCTTATATGTGCTGATGAATAGAAACTGCAATGGCAAAAGTGTGCTTTCGAAATAGAAAATAAAATACGTGAATCATCAGCCCTCTTCTGTCGAAGTACTCTTAATCAACGAATTCTTTCTTTACGGGCTTATCCTATCTATAAACTATTTCCACATTATATGCCCCCACACTCCACTCCATTCCCCATCAAGAACAGTAAGCGAGCTTTGACGTCTTTCCATTCAGCTCCTCTCGGTGAGTTGGCTTTGTTCCCTGTGGCCGCCCCTCAACGCCCGGGCAAACCACAAATATTGACCAACATTCAGGGCCCATAAATAAGTAAACAGTCCATTAGTTCCACAACTCCCCCAAGCCGTTCCATTTCCATGGCAGCAGCAGCAGCTTGCACAACAGCACACACTGAATGCAGCGAATTACTTTTGTGTGGAAAATCAGAAATCGAAGCCAAGTCACACCCTATCGAGGCATAGATCCAGAGTAGCTCTATCTTATCGGGTTGGCGCCTTATCGCCCCAAAGGTAAACACAAGATAACCGGCGTTCCACAGAGCGACTCCACTCATTTGCCAAATGACGCATAGAATATTATTATTGGGGCAGAGGAAGTGAGAATGGAAAATGAAATACTATTTTATATGGTTCATCAGCTGAGGCTATTTCAAAATATAAACAATAACGAATAATTTAGAAAACGGGTCGAGTTTATTTTGATTTCAATATTTCAATTTTATTGGCAAGTTCTGGATATGTTTATAAACTCGCACTCGAAAGTGTCAATGGCACGTTCCACCAGCTGTTGCCAGCTTTTCTCACACCTTTCTCCTCGCATTTCCCGCACCTGATCTTCAATATTTTTTGGCCTGATGAGGTAGGCGTAACTGCGCATATGGCACCGAAAAGCTGCCAGCACATTTTTAATTGCCACTACGTGAGCGAAATTTTGAAAACCCAAATCGAAAACGAACATCCGTTCTTGCGGAGTCAATTATGCTAATTAAATTTATGATTGAGCCGATAGTTATGGGCAGGCAGATAATGCCCATATAATGGAGCTGGTTCTCTCGCATTTCGATTCGGTTCATTTGCAGTTTGTTGCTGATTTAATTGCAAAGTATATCTCTCGAGATATTTATATTTAATGGACTTGGCCTGGCCACGCTGCCTAGTTATTAAAATAGAAATTACTTTGACTTTGGCTCTGATCGCTAAAAAAAAAAAACAAACACAAAAAAATCACATAATTGGTGTTGTAAAATGTTTTGATTTCAGGCCTAATGGCGGTCATTCGGGGTAACTTATTTTCGTACTTGTAATTTGGGGTGATTTTCTGGGGTTATTAGAGTTTCAAGTATTTGCTTGGCATCATAAATGTCAAGGCAGCAGAATCTCGATTCTATCTTGATGATGGGGTTGCCAAATGGTGGTTAAATTGAAAAGTGAAAAGCGAACAAGGGTTATAAAAATATCAGTGGCATGATTGGCTAAATCTGATAACATTAAATGATCGGGGTTTTAAGTTTTTTATTCCTTTGTGTTAGATTATACTGGTCATTATGAGGTAGTTCCCTTTCTATTCCCTAGCTATAAATCATTATTCGATTTATCAACATTTTCGCTCTCAATTTTTCTCTGTCCAATTAGCTGCCATTTATGTATGTTTACCACTACAATTACCTCATCCCCAAAAATATTACACCATGTTAGCCAACATAATTTGCCCAATCCTTGCATAACTTTTCCTAATCTTACCAAATTTCAGTCATCGCAATATGTTTATGTTTATGTCTAACGTGGAAGACATCGTCGGCGTCAATAATTACAGAATCGAATATATATATACATATACCATATATACCACACATAAAAAGAGAGAGATAGAGCGGGATGCCAACTCCCGCATCTCTTGAGTTTTCCTCGACTTTTTTGGGGCAGGCACGCCACATGCTTTTTAACCTTGATTAAGTTGACGTTCTAATGATGCTGCTAATGGTAGCAATGATGTTCTTAATGATGATGCCACTGATGATGATGCCGCCGATGGGATAGGGCTGTTGAAGATGCTGCCGCAACATCATTAACAACATTATCAGCAACAACAAAGACGGAGGAAAACTTCACGAGTATTTTTTGTTTTTAATTGCCGCCTGGCACTTAGCTAATGTAATTTATATTACATCTAGCTGCCGCTCTAAAAGCTTTAAGTAGCTGAAAAGGAAGAACCAAAAAACCAGAAAACAGCCAAAGTGCAGCATCTAAAAGTCTGGAAGGTTGTAAAAAGAAGTGTGAGCTCCAAAGACGTAAAGTTTTGTTTATATTTACCTAACATTGTACTTGAAAGATATTTTCGTTCTTTTCTTTTCTCTTCTACCTCTGGTTCTGCCCCTTCTATTTGTTTATCTAATGGCTAAAAAATATTTAAGCTGTAAAATTTGTAGCTCTCAGATGGCTTAAACCTGCTGCTTATTCCTTCGGTTTCCTATTTACGAAGGTCATAAATACCTTCGGGTCAGTGAGTGAGAAGTAAAAGGTTCGATTTCGACTCGGACTCTTCTTCATCCTGAAGTCTGGAACAGTTGCCGTAATTTCAATTTATGCAAAAGAGGGTGGGGGTGGGGGCGGAGTGGCCTCTCCCACCTGCCCCATGTTACCTGGCTTTTATCTTAAATGTTTTTTTCCTGTTGGTAATTAAAAAGTTTTCTGTTTCAGACCCAGCTAGCTTCCCTGCTCAGTTGTCTGCTTAGCTAATGCAGGTTGGAAGTTTTCGGCTTCGGCCTTGGCGTTTTCGGTGGGCATTTTCGGGCCTGATAACAACAGAGGCGCTGCGAGCTTTAATGAGTGTGGACTTGCTTTAAGATTTCGCCTCCAGGTTGTTCTCAGATGGAGATAATGAAGGTCACCGGTTGAAGCTGGTAGAAGCACAGAGTGGAAGGCGCAACATAAAGATAAGCATGTATTTAAAAAAAAAACGTTTCTATGGGTGATAATCTTTGAAATAGTTTATAGTGTCGGAATATAGTCTATAGAATACTGAAACCCATAAAGTTACTATGCATATTTGGTTTAAAAATGTTCTCCTACTGCCATTTCCTTGAAGTCTTCTTGATTTCGGCCCAAACTCTATTCACCGTTCGAATTCCTCGAACTTTAGTACATCCCAGCATCTTAGACTTACGCCAGCTCACGTCTAACCCATTCCCAGTTGGCCAGGCCAGTGGGGCCAAGCGGACATTCCTCAAAAGTGTCAACGAGAAAGGCCCACAACACGAGACATTCGGACCGCTCAGCCGCTCAGCTGCCCAGCTGCCTGAGCCTCCGAACTGAGCAGCCCCACCTCGTTCATTCATAAAGATCCACATCTCCATAAAGAGGGGCGAGCAAACACGAGTCCACCAGGCAGCACCTAACAAGTTCCCGGAATCGCACAAACCTCGAAAAGTTCTTTAAGTTTTTCGCTCTAACGAAACCTGTTCCCCAGACAGAAACCCCAAAATGAGACGGCTGGGGACCTGGACGGAAACTCCGAGCGAGTCTGACGCCCGAGACATAATTAATGATTTCAAAATTTCACAACGAAAACTCATAAAACTTATCGATCGAACATTGAAACAACGGCAATGAAAGAAAAGAGAATGTCATGCTGCTGTCAAGGCGTTTTTTCGGGCCTTAAAGAGCTTCTTCATTAAATGTAACTGTAATATCTGATAAGGTCAATCCTTAGTTAGGGATTTTACCTTACTTACACACTATTTTAAACAAATAATAGTAAAACATCCAAATCTACGCTTTAAACTAAGCTTTTTAGCTATGCATGTAGCTATAAAGATGTTCATATGTAAGGTAACAAATTTGCTTGGATTATTGATTAAAATTCGATCGTTATCAATCAAAATATTACTAAAGTTCTCTTATTTCTATTTAGTTCTATATAAGCCAGTTTCTTTCTTTCTGCATATTAACTACAAATGCTTATTAGCTTTTTTTTCTAAACCAATGTATATTTACTAATACGACACACACCAAAAACAAAGAACTAAATATTAGGTATCAACTAAACCAATTAATATCAGTACTAAACTTAGTAACATTACAGCACAGAGTAATAATTAGGCACCAATCGAAGGACTTACCGCGATAATTTTGGCAATTCTGGGCTGGTTTGTTAGCACGCACTGTTGTCAAAACAAAAATGTTGGCCCAAACACAACGTTAACCGAAAGCACAGCTACAAATCTTTGAGATACTATTTGTCGGATAGTCTCCTCGCTTTTTGTTTTCATTGATGAAGCGGCGCGGGCATTTCATTAATTCTGCACACACGTTTCGCCGATGACGATTGACGATTTTGCTATTTGCGATGACCCGCGTGCCCCGCCCCCAAAAAGCAAGTTGCCCGCACAACAACAACAGCGACCGATGGCGGTGGTGGGTGGGAGAGGAGGATGAAGAGAAGGGTGAGAATTTGCACGCGCGAATCTGCTGAGCTGTCTGCTATAGGAAATAACGGTGAGCTCCACAACGTGTCCAAACACGTTCACGATTTTTTTCGAACTAACGCTGTATTGTATCTGTGTACGCCACGAACTTCAAAACCTCGATTCTCAGACGCTGTTAAGTGCCGAAGCGAGCTAACAGTGAACGAGAGCGGGAGAGCGAGACCACGAGGCAAACACGTACACATACGAAGAGAGTGCGATTGTGTGCAACAGCACGAGCGCATACTTCGGCGTTTTGTGCAAATATCATATGGGATGCTCTCTCGCTCAGATAACGGGGCTTATCTGAGCCGGCAAGACTCAAGTTGGATTCTCATTGAGTCAGATAAAGTGAAACTGGATGGTTGGTTTGAAACCACGCTAACTGCAATATCAACTCCATGCAATTGAGCAAACAAGCGACTGAGTTTTGAAAGGATCTGAAGTTATATTGTGTTAGTATTGGTATCAAGATTAATTTAACATCCGATCAAATTTTTTCGTTCGATATATACAGCTTTTCAATAAGAAAATAGAGAAATTTTCACCTTTATAAAGTACTCAAGAAAACCTTCAGTGGCTATAAATTCATTGCAGAGCCTAATACAATTTCTTATCAAACCGTAAACAAAAGAAAATCTTTGATTTTCCATTAGTCCTATCTCTACATTTCCCATCCAATAAGATGTCGTACTTCCGCCGCCCACAGCTAATTAGCCTTCACCGCTCGCATTGACCGGTCCCAATTAGCCCTGCCTACAGGGGCTCCAATAAGTTCATTGCTCGCCCAGCACACATAACTTTCTTATCAGATGCGATGCTAAGTAAAATAAATAAATAAAAAAGAACCAACAACAACGACATGTAAATCTGATTTTTTGGGAGCGGTTGCAGCAGAGACACCAATAACGCCTTAAATGAATGCAAATGCAGCAGTCAAAGATAAACAGAGAGGAAAATTGAACTGAGAACCGACAACACTCTCTCTCGCTCTTAGATAAAATTCCCAACTAGATTGGGCTTCCACCAATTTTCTCTCTCGGAAAAACACCCGCGTTATCTGGCTCTCTTTCATAGTTCGCCTAAGCGCGGCTAGATGGCGCCATTGTGCTGCCGAAGTGCGAATTGCATTTCAGATGCTTTTTGTTTACCAACGAAAAAGTGGGTGGTGTTTGAGCGCTTAAGGGGGGGCGGGGGGAGTATCGAGGTGACGGCAAATGCGGTTGCATTCTTGGAAATGTTTGCAAAAACCGTCGCCGGTTTGCTGCTGCCGTGTAATGCCGCGTAATCACTTTTTGCGACTACGTCGACGTCACCGGAAGTTGCAACACGTCGCCGTCTACGCACACAAACGTAAAAACCTACATACGGTGCATATGCCGTTAATGCCGAACTGCAACACCCCAGCAATTGCAAATTTCACCCACCCCATCCAATTGCCTTGCAAATTTTCAAAAAAAGAAAATCGAGGGGGAAAGAAAGTTGGGAACCTTCGGTGGAGTTGAGTTATCGCTCGCAGTTCCCGTTGTCCGCCCCCCACAACCCCCAATCTTTGCACTCTTTTTTGTGAACATGTGTGAACAACTGCAGTCGGCAAACCACCCTTTTACGTACACTGATAACAATATCAGGTATATATTGCAAATTTGTATTGGGCGTGGAAATTATACATATATATTTCAAAATGTATTATAATGAAAGGAAAATTCTGTAGTTAAAGTAAAATCAGTTCTTTGTTAGTGTAACTAGTTAGCACATCATTCAGAGTGTAGTTTTTGTTTCAGTGTGATTGCTGTCCCCCCTGCACCCTCGGGCGGCGATTAATCATGAAAATTCACACAGAAAATATCCATTAGATACGAATTAAGACATAATTGAGAGTGCAGGCTTCGCACACGTACACTCAAGAACCTGCACCGAAAATGTAGTGGAATGGGGTGGCACGGGGTTGGTTTTCCTCCGTGTGCAGCGACATAAATGCGAGAGGCTGCCTCAAGTGCCTGCGACATATTTATGATCCCTGTTCGGGCACAAAAAATGATTATGCGATGAAAATGCCCCAGGCCCGCACATTAAACACCCATTGTTGAGCGAACGGATTGCAAACGGCTTCAAGAGTCGATGAGCAGCAGCGTTGGCTTTAATTACAGTTTGAGTGGCACTGGAGAAGGTCCTTGAAGGAGTTTTTGATACGCTGGCGTTGTTCTACATAGCAGTGCCACATTTTTTGGGGGTTGCACTGCACCGATCGCACGAGCAAATAGCTGAAAAATTAACTGCTAACGAGGCATTCTTACAAAATAATTGTAATTAGAGTAAACTAATAAAAATAGGTGGTATTTGATATTTAGGTGTAAATTGTGCTATGCTTTCCTATGCTTTCAACGATCTTACCAAGCTAAAAAGTAGTGTTGGTTAATGCCATCTAATTCGAACACCTGTTGGAATGCCACCCACTCCACCGCCCACATCAATGCCAATTTGTCGCTGCGACACGTGACAGCTACAAGAATTTTGTAAATGCCAAAAAAATGAGCACTAAACACGAAACAAAAATGAAAATGTGGAAAAACAAGCCATTTCTGCGGTTTGTATGCGGCCATGCAGGCAAGAAAATGCCCAACAAGTGAGGCGAACAAGTGTTTAAATGACAGGTCTCCGACATCCAACTGTGATTTTCGGATTTTTCCCCAACTCAATTGTTTGTTGCTCGCTTGCACAAAAGCTACGTCTGTTTGCCGGATTGTAATGTGGAATGTAAGTTTTGTATGTTAATTTGATTTCGGTGTCAAATTGGAGGTTTTTTTTCTTTGGGCCTTTTGTGTGTTTTGTTATTTCCATTTTTTATGGCCTGCACTTGGGCTGCGCTTTTATGGCCCCATTGTTGGTGTTCCAGCTGGTATACCATCGAGTTTGTAGCATATAGCATATAGTAATTGCTCGACCCGATTCCCCCTAGCAATTTGATCCCCCGCTCGGTGTCAATCCGCTTGGGGTTTCGCTTTTGATTGTGCGCACTTATGTCTTTATTGACAACGCCGCAATAACATAAATAATTTATTACAGCCAACATTGAGCAATTTGTAAATGGCCAAAAGAAATCTCGGCCTGCAGCACACGGCAACCTCAAAGATACTCGACAGTGGGCATGTGTATCCGTTGGATATGCACAAGTGTCTCGCTGGTTTTCCAATGCGCTACTCACTACTGATTTGCATTTATAGAGTGCATTTGAGGTAAACGAAATCAATCGAGCGGGGGGCAAAAAGCCAAAATGGATCTGGGCAGAGTTCAAAGCTCTTTCAAGGACTCTTCGGGTAGTTGATGCACTTCAATGATGGCGAATTTAATTGAGTTAGTTTCCGATTATTTGTGTCTGGCGAGATTCTTCTATTCATTTCGCAAATAAATCGCTTTAATTGATGTAAATATTTGCATTTGAAATATGCACAGCAAATGCATCAACTCGTTGAGTCGATGAAGTGGTCATAGGTCATAAATGTTGAATTCGATATTAGTACTTGGAAACTTTTCTTTGTTTACTTAGTGCAGGCATTGTTTTGGACTGTTTGAATATTTATTAAAAAGTGTAAAATCTAAGTTTCTTTTTGAGCATATGATGCATTTTTAATTTATTTGTTGAATGATAATAGTTATTCATATATTTCAAAATTATAATTGGTGGCTGTTTGATTGATTTTATTTACCGTTCGTTTTAATAATTAAAGTTTTCGTTTATACAGCTGCTTTTTAGATTGATATATGCATTGGTTGGCTAAAATATACAAAACTGATATCTAAATGTTACATAAGCTGCCAAATAAAATAGACATTATCCAATAAGCTACATTTTCAATTAACCGCCAGGTGAATTAATCTATCCAATTTCGATTCAACTCCATCGGCCCATTTGTATATTGCTCCACATCTTTCACTTCTTTCACCTAGTTTTGTGCATGGCATAATCAATTATTTCGCATGGACAGGCCAAAAACAAAGTCATTTATTATGCTGGCCAAAAAAAATTTGTCACTATTCTGCACTGGTTTTGTTCGTTGTTGCTGTTGCTTATCAGCCCAGAACCGAGTTTGTTGGGGCCATAATTAATTTGGCCAAACAAGAACGGCAAAAAGATACACACACACACACTCACAAGCGGTCCCAAACAATGGCAAACAAATTGATTAATGACAGCGTATTAAACAATAATCGAGATAGGCCTCCGGTCAGATCAGAAAAATAAAAAAGGAGCAGTTTTCACCGAAGCTGCGATGGTAAGTGTAACCCATCGAATTTTGTGCGCCCACGCAGAAACAGAACTTTTTCCACGTGCGGCGGAAAAAAGTGTTTTTATCGCCATCGTTGGTGGCTAAAAACAATTCATTTAAATAATATCTGAACCACTTTGCCCGAACAGGAGGAAACAAATCATTTTTCATATCCTTCGTGTTCATCGCGCTACGTCCGCAAAAGCTGGCAAATTAATAATGTGTAATTAATATTTTTTGGGACCACATCGTGGGCTAAACGCAGGGTTAAGGGAATTCGGTTGATGGGATCAGCCAATTCAGAAATATGGCTCTGAGTCATTGAGAAATTTGGGATAAAAACAAATGAAATATAATTTGAATATCTCAATTTAAGAGCTAAACAAAGTGCGTGACTGTTGAAGTAGATAAGTGTCAAATAAATATATATATAACACCAAGGGTGAAGGGCCTAAATGAATAATAAACTTTGTTAAACTCAATTTAAAGGTGCGTTGATTATTTTTAATTTAACGGTACATCCCCATCAATCAAACAAAAATTATAACTTTGACTTATGCTGTCGCCTGTCATTTAATATATTTAATGAAAAGAAAACTATTTCACTTTCAACGTAACAGAACATAACACAACGTAACGCAACGCTTAACGTAATAGCCTTTCATGTTTGCTTAGTAACATCAATTCTAATCTCTTGAAGCCGAAAACAGTACCCTCGCCCCCTCGACACCACGCCCATCCAACACTATCACGCTGCCCAACACACACACTAACACACAAACTCCCCCACAACAAGGCGGGCGATTTATGGCATGCTTTCACATACTTTACCTGGGGAATATTCTCCTGTGGTTACTGGACGGATCCTGCTTCTTTCTTTTCTATGTGCACTGAGAAAAAAAATAATGTGGCCAATTTATGCACATTCGTTTATGCAATCCCATTTCTCTCAGTGCATCATTGTGTGAGCAGGGAAATATAGTGCACAGTCCGCCCCATTCATGTAGTTTATGGGAGCATATTAATTTTGGCATTGAAATGGAGTCCAAATGCATTCACAATTGTTTTAATGTGGAGTGGCTTCCGTTACTATTTCGAGGAGGGCTTGACCAGCTACGTTGATTTAATGGGATTTTTCAATGGACAGCAGGACAAACACTTACGATAACAAATAGTGAGAGTAAATTAGAGGAATTGTAAATATTTGCTTTTTACTCAGGTTATATAATTTACAAACACACTTAGTTTCCAATTAAAAATAATGTAACTATTGATTGTTGCAACTATTTATATCTGTGCAAAAATGATGGTAATGTTGGAAAACCTTCTCTGCTTGTGCCCCACATTTTCGGCAATCATTTTAAATTAGTCCCTTAGATTTTGGAAAACATTGTTTCTAGTTTGTTTAAACGGTAGAACGCCAGCACCTGCTGCCCCAAAAAAGTTCTCGATTCCCAACTTGTACGGAACCTTTATGCGATTCTGTGCTTTGCGTCGAGTGCATTCCATATGGATTAGCCGGCACAGCCTGACAATCTTTATACTTTTGTCATTAGCAAGCTTCTTTTTTACGCCAGCTTTAATTCCACCTCCCCCATCCCCTTTGCCATAAAACTTTCGCATATGAAACTATTAGAAATAAAAGATTGCTTTTGCTTTGCAAACTTTAATTTCTAAATCATAACTTTTTTTCGCCCCACTTTGGACGAGAGTTTTTAAAGGGTTTGTGGGGGAAGCTGTTAACAGATGGGGAGCCATCATATATACTATCATATATGTATGTACAAATGTATGTATGTACTGAGGTGGCATAGGTATAACCTTTCCCTCTTTAAACTTGCACTAACTCACAATCTACTCTGCATGGAAAAGAAAAAGCTATTTACACCCTATAAAGGGGGCATTGTATGGGCACATAAACAAGGTTTGCATAATAGAAAAATATTTTAAATATTTTACAGAGATAGAAGATGATGTAAATCATTTAAAATTGAAAGGAAATATAAGCAAACTCGCATTAAATTAAAGCTTAACTAACATTTTTTTTAATATATGTAAGAATTAAAATACATACATATGCTCTTAAAAATCTTACAATGTTTGATACAAACTTGTAATAATATTGAAATCTTTGCTATCTAAAGTATTAGTTTATAACATTTGAAGTTCGAGTTTATATAGTATAATATATCATATCATATATAGTATATATACTGATATCACCAGACTTTTCGATTAAGGTATCGTTCTGAACTCTACCGCTTTCTTGCTCTAAGTAAATTTCTGTTTTATTATATTTGGGTCAAAGTTTCTAATAGTTTGCCATGCTCTTGCCGGTGAGTACCGCCCCCTCACCCTACCCCTCCGCAGAGAAGACTTTATGGATGGCCCGACTCTGACCTCCGTTGACCCACAGAAGGCACGTGTTTGCACGTGCTACTCTCCTGCGAGAGTGCTGGCCAGATAATGGAAAAGATTTGTTTATAAGAAATTTAAATGTTAGCCTGCCGGCAGCTTCACTTCTTTGGTCGCCGGCTGAGCCAATATTTAATTCAATTTTGGGCAGCTTTTATTTACCCACCTACATGGCAAATCAATTACAAAAAAGTGCCCCAAAAACTATTTTCACTCGGCGAAAAAGAGTTAAGTTGTGTTAATTTGTTGGCCAAGAGCAAGCACTTTTATGCACTTTATGTATGTTGAAATCGGCTCATGAACTAATAATAGTATAAACATAATATTATTAATAACTGCAACTTATATATACCATTTTTTTCAGTGCAGGCTCAGTTTCAGATCGAAGTTCACTGGGCTGGCTTCAAGTGCTTCTAATTGCAATGGAACCGCACGAAATGTCAACGCTTTTGGCATATTTCTGTTGGCCTGGTTGTTGGCCGCAGGTGCCTTCCTTTCCCCCTCCCGCCTTTCCCTCTGCCAGTTCATGTGACTAACCTAGAAAAGGAGGCAAAAAAAAACCTCGGCTGACTGGAGTCTTTTTGGCCACGTACTCCATTCAGGTTTCTTTTTCGGTTTTTCGTTTGTGAAAGGCACCGCAAAAAAGAGCCCAAAAAAGTATCTACTGGATGTCGCTTGGAGATTAGTTACACTTGTGCTCCATTTAAATGGCAAAGCGACTAAATTATGCGAAGTTCTTTTTTTATGCTTTCGGCTTTTTGTCTTTGGGAAAGTGAAAGACCAAGAGCACACAAAATAATTGCAATCAAAGCCGCCCTTTCCCTGGGTGAATGTCGGATGTTGAATGTTGGATGTTGAATGTTGAATGTTCCTCGATCTAAACCCGGCGAAAGTTGGACTGCATGTTGCACTGCACTTTTCTGGGTGGGTCAGTCGCCCGATGGGAGGGTATGGCGAATTTTAATGCGGTTCAATGAAAATTGCAAATTTCAAAGGAGCCAGCCGCTCGAAAGCCTCCAAATAACTCAAATGCCAGAAAGGAAAGGTTTTGATTATATATGTATGTAGTACAAAAATAAACAGCAAAAGCAGGAACTTAAAGATATATTTTAGATTCCTTAAAGCCTTTTCTTATGTTTATAAAATATTTATTATTTTTTTATATTTTATAAGCCAAAAGCGAAGAGTTAGGCAATACATTATCTATAATATGAATATTTCTATCACAAAGTTTATTAAATTATTGGTCTCCTTAAGGCTGCCACATGACACTATCTCAATGCTCCCTTTCCAAGGAATCCTTTATATCCCTTACCTATTCCCTTTCCTACCGACTTTACATAACTAGCTATCACTTTTCTCGTCTCAGTACAGCATAATTTAATTTATGACGGAGCCAACCAGCCGTTCACAAGTCTTTGGGCTCGCCTTGGGTTTATAGTTTCGCTTGGAACATGCTTCATTAACATATCTGCATATTTTGCCATTGTCTACACTGGCATCAAGAACTGGAAATATCGACGGATATTGGCAATCTCGGGGCACACGTGCGTTCAGCTGGGTTCACATCAAAGCTCGGATGGGAAACGCTGCTAATGGCAACCGTTTCATAAACTTTTGATGTGAGAGGAAAGGTCTCCTCGTTGGCTTTTTTCTGTTTTATCTTAAAGCTAAAACTCATTAAAATACCAGAAGTAACGAAACGAAATCAAAAAGATAAACCCGCACGCCAAATACTTTTGGTTCCTGTAAGGGAAGCAGCAGCAGCAGCAAAAAAAATAAATAAGAGAAAAAAAAAAACGGCTCCCACAGAGGCAGATTTTCGTCTGGAGGAATGCCACTTCTCGTGTCTGTCCCCTGATTTTCCCGGCTTCCCACCTCCCCACCCACTTTTGGCGGCATTGATTACAGCGATGCAGAGCGGCGGAATGGCAAACAAATTATTACAAGTGCAGTTGGGAAATATGTGGCGGCCACTTATCAACATGATCAACAACAAATACCTGGACACGCCTGAGTGCCAGCGGTTCGCTTTTGCGAGGGAATCCTATTGACAGCACCCTAGGCGTTTTTTTCTTAAAGGGCTAGGGGTCGCCTCACAGATACCTAGTAAATGCTGAGCGATCTTAAAAACCGTTCTTAAATATTAACCAAGCTATCAATGCGTTATAATTAAGTTATATGTTAATGTTTTTACTACTGCATGTTATATTCTATTTCCAAGAAAAGTTATGACAAACAAATGAAAGAATGCTTCAAACTAAGGTTCCTCCATTTGAGTTCCAGGGTATTCCAGGGTACCATGCCCGCAAAAAGCGAACCCCAAGAGGTCCGGACCCAAAGACATCCCAGAGTTAGCTTCGAATGACAGCGGCGTAGACGAAGACGTCGCCTCCGATTCTGAGATCCCGACAACCGCTGAAAGACCGACTGTGGGGTCTCCGGTCCACGGCTAAGCCAAACCAGAAGTGAGCTGTTGTCCGGGGCTGGGATTGAGATTGGGAACTCTGGAACTGTGCAGTTCAAGCTGGGGAATTGCGAAAGGGAATAGATATACTAGTAGGTATGGTACGGGGAATGAGGGAGGAAGTTAGACCCAGTGGCTCCCATCCTGTGGCCGTTCCATTGCCGCTCTGTCAAATGTTTGGCTTAATGATGGCATTGATGGATGGATCACACGTAAGCGACAGTCATTTAGTAATTTATCTCGGGCCATTTCAAATTAATAGACTCGGGTCTTAAGGAAGACGCTCCTCCGGCCTTTGATTTTGCGATTTTTATCTCACATTAGAAATTATGTGCGATTTTTTCCCTCGTTTTTGTTTTGTCAAATTACATAAATTTATGAGCGGGAAACTTTCGACTGTGAGAGTCCGACTAATTAAGGCAGCTGCCATCAACTTGATGAGTGTGCTGCTTTCCTAGCTGCAGTTTCAAGCTCGATTAAGTATTCAATTAGGCGCAGTTTAGTTAATTGGCCGACTGACTCTTTATCCACATGCAGATCGAGTTGAAAGAAGGGCCAGACGATCTCGTGTCATGTGTGCAACGACACTTGTTCGTCGAGGGTCGGTGACCCTAGAAGGGCAGGGTTGTGTAACAAAGGTTAGGGGTCAAGGCCCTCAGCAGTAAGTTAAACCTGCCAGTTAGCACTACTGATCTTTTCCAAATCATAGTAAAGGTTTATATATATAAAATTGTTCCTTTTTCTCTAGAATATATTACTTTCCAAATACGACGATAATTTCCCAGTTGCCTTACATCCCGGCCACGTAAATTCCTCGGAGCTCCATCAATGCTTAAGCCAAAAATATTTTCACAAACATAGAAAAAATGTCTGCCATGCTTTGTCTATGCCACAAAACTCGAAGAAATAGAGCGCGGAGCATATGAAAAAATTGGCGCTGACACTGACAAGTCGTGTGAAGCACACCTGCAAGAGTCAAGCGCCAAGCGGCAAGCGACGGATTTCAAGATTTCGAGAGACCGCAATCCAAAAACCAGATCGGTGAAGGGGAGCGCAGGTGGGGGAATTGCGGCTTGAGGCATGGCATTGCATTCGGGACACCGAAACATGTTGCAAAATGCAGCTCAGCTGTGCGTCGTGGCCTTAAAACTGGTGCAACACATTGGCCTCCTCCGCCAACTCGAAAACAAAATCCCCCGACATGTGTACCACCTCCTGTCCTGAAACCTGGCAGAGCGCCAAACTAGCCGACTTGAAGTAGCAAAAGGGGTCTTCGCCATCCGCTGGGGATCCAATAGAAAAATGAAACTAACAGGTGGCCTATGGAATTATAGAATACCCTTTAAGTGCTTTCAAATGATTTAAAAAATCAATATTAATATGGCTCATCATAAATGATTTTCAAATAATTATTTTTGTATCTCCACAAAATAAAATAACATTTTCCAGGTGCAAGTAAATTGTCAGAAATAATTGTAATCCCCTTTTCAAGAGTACTACCGCCAAATGGGAAAAACAAATGTTGCACCGCTTGATTTTCTTGCCGGAGGCCTTTCGCTACTTGAGCACACACACGCGTAAGTGGAACGAGGGCGGCTGCAGCAGTTGCAGCTCCCCTCCTGCCTCCGCCCCTTGTGGTGGGGCATTGTCCTTAGCCTCACCGCAGGCTGAAAAGCAAAGCGTGCGCAACAACAATCGCCAGCGAGACGCCGCAACAAGGCGAAAAAGAGAGGGTAATAGACAGGGACTTGGACTTGATTGTAACAATGTTGCACACTCAAGATGCGCCAGGTATTCGGCTAAGGCGATAATGTGGCAAGGATAACAAGGCATTCGGACGGCGGAGTGCTGCACTCGAAAATTAAACCCCCATTCAAAGGCAACTTTTTAATAATGTTCTTTGATCTTAAAAAATTAAATAATTGTAGAAAATAATGTTAAGCAGCTAATACATATTTTACATAGAATATTGAATTTATGTTGTCAGAAACGATACTAATCTTCAAATTGTGTTTCTGGCTTTCCTTTCGAACTTGCTTACAATGCACTTTCGCCCACTTATTTTTCCGCGTGTAAAGGTGGCAAATAAGGCAGGTTGTAAGGGCTGTCTTGTTATCAGGCAGCTCCTGGCTTGGTCCCCTCGACTGCCTCGGAGTGCGTAATGCGCTCATTACGTGCCGGCATCCACATGCCACACCGGTGGCGACTCCGACTCAGACCCCAACGCCATGGCTGAACTATTCCATCAGCACTAGCTTGCAGTCCCACTCCTTGGTTTTCAATTCGGTTTTCGGGCTTTGTCCCAGCTGGAACATGGCAATGTCATGCCAATTGCATGCCTTTTCCATCGCCGCCTTCTCTGAAAAGTCTGAGGAGGATTGGGGAATGGGTGAATCTGTGAATCGGTGAATTGGTGAATTGGTGAATCCGCTATGACCAGTCGGGGGACGTCTGGGAGTCAGCCAGTCAGCGGCTAATTAGAGAACCGCCTTTTGTGCCGGGTGATAAGGCAAAAATTGGAACTGGTGGCAAGATTGCGGGCTGGCTTTGATTCATTCCCTGACCGAATGCTCTGGCATGGCAGAGTCGTGTCTGGCAAATTGATGAAATTGTCAGCGATTTGGCTGGCTGGTCACTGGGATGGGAAAATAGCTAAGGGTTTAGGTGAATCGATGGGGCTGAGTTTAATTGGATAAATAAAAAATAATTGGATTTAGCAATGATGATTATACTCGATATTAAAAATGCTGAAAAAAGTACGAATAATTGAATTGAAAGGTTTATTTTCTCAAAAACTAAGCTGTAGATGACCCTTGTAGACTGACACTTTCAACCCACCTCCCCTCACTTAACCTTGCAAAAAGTTAATCAACCTAAATAGCTACAATTCATATGAGTGGCAGCAAAATAAGCAAAAATAGTGATGAGTAGTTATCAGTTTTGTACATTTTTATAGTCCTGCATATAAAAGCCATGGAAAATGTGTACCTAAGTACCCCAAAGGGAACTCCCTTCATTGGCAGCACGGACACCAGTGCAACAACATCGGCAACAGCAGCGCATCAAAATTAATGATGCAGTGCAAACCGCTAAATACTCCGAACTGCAACAGGGTCCAACACTGCACCTCCTCTCTCACCTGACAACCCTCTTTATATCATGGCCTTCAAATTGAGGTGCGAGGCAGGTGTTTTTGGCCCTGTGATGTTTTTAGACACGTGCAACGATGTCCGGCGGTCGATGGAAGCGGAACAAAAGGCTTGCGGTCGCTGGCTGTTGGTAACATGCCGCCGGTCATGTCGGTTATGGCCGTTGCTGTACTGTGGTCGTTGTCAATGAAAGTCCATATGTCAAGGGACTTAGCAGCAGCAACGGCTCAAACGAGACAAAATCAATTTCCCTGCCCAGTTAACCAAGCAACAACAGCAACACGAGTCACATTTAAAACGGATTTGTAACGCCAACCAATTATTCACGCTAGGAAAAAAATAGAAGGAAAGAAGCCAAATGCAGGTGGCAAACAAAAAATTCATTTCTATAGTTTCTTAGTGGATAAATAAACTGAGCAAATATTTAAAAATTCGTAACAAACTATTTCGAAGTTCATTTGAATATGCCTTAAAAGTTATAATGCCCATCGAGAGGGTACTTGCACATCCAAGGCCAATAAGTGGAACAGGAAAAGTCGAGCTCGAGAACGACGGAACGCGTAGGCGACGCTGAAGATGTAGATTACAGGGTTAGAACGGAGGAGGCAAGAGCTGGAACACTTGGCCAGAAGAAGGAGAAAACTGGGAAACGAACGACGAGCGCGAGGAAGTGGGCTAACACAATTGGTCTCTTGGCAAACGCATTATGGGTCACTAAGCCGCACGGCCATTGTCAGACGTTGGCTTTGTCACTTCCCACTCTTTCTATATCCTCCGTCTTATTCCTCCGCTCTGCCCCTTAACAAGTGCATTCCGCGATTGACATGCAACACGCGTTGGGGCGCCCACTTTCCGGACTTTCGTGGGGGGCGCTGCGGCAACTGGGGGCGTGGCACGCACCGTTGTCGCTTGGCTTAGGTTATAAAACTTGTTATCGCAGAGGGAGAATGAGAAAAATCATTTTTTTTCTTTCATTCTCGATTGAACACTTGAGAAAATATTTAAATTTTTAAAAAAAGAGCTACTCTTTTAAAACATTGAATTCGTTATTTATTGACTTTTGGTAGTGATATAAATTTTAGAATTATTATTTTAATATTTATATATATTTTTTTTCAAACTATTTAAGGACGTAATTCTTAAATTAATTTCAAAATTCTTCAAACATTTCAACTGCTGCTGTATATTTTTCCCAGTGCAAGTGTCTCTGTCTTTGAAGCTGTGTAATTGAAATTACGTGACACTTTGCATATGCACTGGATATAAATCGAGTTTCCAGTTGGCCATCAAAGGCAGAATGTGGGGTGAGTGCGGAGGGGCACAGTGGTGCCTGCCTATTATGGCACGCGTGGCTTACGGTTGGGATTCCCCCCTTGTTCGATTTTGTCTGTGGCTTCGAAAGTAAAATGCATCGGACCAACGTAGGCGACGGCTCAGAACTTTGACAAGTGCATTCAAGTGCAGTCAGCGGGAAGGGGAAATTAAGGGCATGAAAAACGAGGAAGGAGGCCCAAACACGTGTTGGAAAAACCATAAAGAAATATATAAAAACGAAAACCTAATTAGAAGCAGACATGCTGCGAGAGAAAATGAGAGGAAAAGAACGCAAGTTGGGGTTTATGAGGTGCGGAATCAGACTTAAGGCTTAGTGGGGATATCCACGGACAGCTGAATTAAATCAGGTGAAAAGCAATTGGACTAAGGATATAACATTATTTAGGAGAGGAGATAGTAAAAAATAGGGAAACAGACATAAATGTCTATGTAATGCAAAAGAATAAAGCAAAGAGGGCTTTTTACAGCATAGAATGAGGGGAATTGTGGATACAGCAAGTGTACAAAAACTTTACGATTTATGCATATAAAATTATTATCGTTGACATTGAGTAAACTGTGAATAATTAAAAAAAAATAATTTGTCAGAAGTGGGATTCGAACCCACGCCCTCAGAGAGGACCAGAACGCTCAATCGAACCTTGCTGTGAAAGGTAAGAGACTTTCGCTCTTGAGTCTGGCGCCTTAGACCGCTCGGCCATCCTGACTTTGGCAATTCGGCGACACTTTATCCTCATGCGCTGCGGGCTATTTATGGAAAAGCAATTAGATAAGCAATGATGAGAGAGGAAAGTTCGCATTACCAAGCAATAAAAATATATATATTCAAGTGCGGGGAAATGGAAAATGGAAATACCATCACCATCCACACATTCGGCCAAAAAAGGTGATAAAAGCTCGGCGGCATCTGGTGTTTCTGCTGGTGTCACTGTTGCCGGTTGCTATGTGGTTAAGTGCTGCAGTTGCCATTTCACGCTCGGCTAAATCGCTGCTAAATCGTAACCTGAGCACCGTTTCCGGCAGGGCAATCAAAACCGAATCGAGCCTTGTCCTCTGTTGCCCGGGGGCCTCATCATAAAAATCACCCAAACCGCAGCCCAGCAACAACAAAAAACCACACTCGACAAACTCATGCACATGAAAAAACACTGTAGTGAAAGTGAGAATATGTGTATAATTATAATAAGTGTCAACTTATTTAAATGTTTACTTTTTTAATTAATATACACACAATTAAGTACGTCTGTCAATATTTAAAATTAAAAAAAAAAAAACAGTCAATGGTAAGGGAGTATCCGCATTGGTTGTGGATTCACATTTTACTATTTCGCTTATAGTTATATCATATTTAGCCCTTATCTTTCTCAGTGCACACACCCAATACACACACACTCGATTGATGCGCCACGAGTCCAAGTCAATTGCAGAGCCCGCTGGCTGTGGATAAGGAGTGAAGCGAGTTGTTCCTCTTTGTCGCCGGGTGCTGAAACCACAGACTTTATTCAGCCCCTCGCCAACTGCTGTGATGTACATATTTGTCAGAAAAAAATCTTAAAAGAGCTATAACTTTAAAGGGAATTCGAATAGGAGATACCGATTAATTAAAACCATTAGTGCTATGTAAAAACAAAAAACATACTCTAAAATTACCAAGTAAATGTAACAAAATATAATTTGAAACAACTCACAATTTAATATTTTTATTTTTTCATTAATAAAAATTTAACAATTCTTTTCTCCTTACGCTAAAATGGACCTGCAGGAATTTACTTACACAATTTATTTAAAAACAATTTTAGTATATGTCGTCTAATTTAAACATCAACCCGCGCACTTGACCGCTTATTTAGCAATGGGTATCTCAATATGGTTTACGAAAAGTAACTCCCGATGCGGAGGCAGGCTTTCAAATGCAGGCTTCTTGGGGCAGGGAGATGGGTATGGTGATGGGCGGAGGAGCGAGAGGATTGGGGCAGACGCCGGCATTGACATCGAAATCGGAATCGACAACCAGACACTTCAAACGCATGCAAAACGCATCGAAACAATGAGATTTACGTGCTTCCAGCTGTTATGGACTGCAATCGGATACATGGGACGGCGAACGAGAAGGGGCCGGGCTGAGTGCCATATTATTACAATGCGAAAGAGATCTGGCCCAGCCAAAACCCCTCGAGCCCCGGGGGGCGCAAATGGATTTCGGGTAATGACAGCCATGAGCCTTGGTCTGCCGGTGTCTGCTTGGTCAGCCAAGCCGAAAAGTTTGTTGTGTTAATTTCCAATGCATAAAATTCATTCGCTGGGCAGTGCCAGTCTGGACACTGAGAAAAATACTCTCCAAAATATAAATATTCGGTAGATTTGATTAAACACAAAAATGTCATTGCAATTACAAAAAACGTAAATAACTTGGGCTCGTCCGGGATTTGAACCCGGGACCTCCCGCACCCTAAGCGGAAATCATACCCCTAGACCAACGAGCCAGGTGAATACTGGCCGCCAAACTACTGTTTATAAAAGAAATGTTCGAAATTCGAACTTGACTGTAGGACTGATCAAAGGTAAGCTGCATATGTCTGAACTTAATGGCTTTTGACTTCAAACGGGTTTACTGTATAATGTTTCGAACTGTAAAGCTACTTTTGAAGTATTGAAGATCTTAAAAATATATTTAAACATTTACCATTTTCTTTTCCTAAAGGCTTAAAATGATTTAAAACTTATAGTGTATCTCGCACCCTTTTCCAAAGTTCGTCGGTATTCCATTAAGAGCTCAAAGAGTCACAGACACATGCATTTAATGCTTCAGTCTGCAATTTCTGTGGCTCCCGTCTGACAATCCGTCTACTGCATTGTGTTCTCGCCTTCTCGAATGAAACTGTAATCGAGCCGACTCGGCTTACCTTTTAACCAATTTGGTCTGAACCAAGTAATTGTTATTATTTAAAGGATCGAATATCTTTGCAACCTCGATGACTTTGAAAACGGCGTAAGCCTTAAAAAAGTTGTAGCAATTTAAAATATACAAAACTTTAAACGTTTGATATTGAATTTTTTGCACTCCTATGTGTATTTAAATTCATTTGGTTCTGATTAAATTATAAATTATAACTTTTCTTCGTAATACATATATTTTGAATACTATTAATAGGCTGATATATTACGCTGCAAAATACTAATTTCCTTGGGCTCGTCCGGGATTTGAACCCGGAACCTCCCGCACCCTAAGCGGAAATCATACCCCTAGACCAACGAGCCAGTTGGAAGTCAAAATACCACACTAATTTATATCACTTTCAGAAACAAACAAATACAATAAGATTAAGTTTATTTTAAATATTAATAAATTTGCATGCATATCCTTAAACATTGATGCGGTGACCCTTAAATTTACATAGGCATATACATTAAAAGACATAAATGCCAGGCTAGAAATCACACTTAAATATGATCACAACGATTTTAATCAAACAAGGTAGTCCAAATATATAGGTAAAATAAAACTGTAAAATATTTACTGTACTTGGGCTCGTCCGGGATTTGAACCCGGGACCTCCCGCACCCTAAGCGGAAATCATACCCCTAGACCAACGAGCCAGTTGACCATCGGCCGCGAAAGTACTTTTTATAAACGGAATGTTCGAAATTCGATTTCGAGTTTAATACTGTATCAAACGTGATATGCATGTGGTCTTAAGTTAAAAAGCGAAAGTTTTCTTATTTAAACTGGTTTTGTGTATAATGTCAATTTTTGGAACTCTCATTAATGGCTATCTCACAAATCCCCTATTGTCACTCAGTTTATAGAGGCTTTTAGCTGGCCATAAATGTTCTCAATTAACTGTTAATAGCTCATGTTACCCTCCTTGCCGATTTATTAGAAACCCTTGCCTCAATGCATTTTATTCAACATATGCCCAAGTACATTTTCGTTGATTGCTTATGGACATATGGTGGTGGACCCTGAAAAAATCCGCCAACAGGTCAGACACTGGACCTTGCAAATCTCTCTGGGTTTTTGGGAGATTAGATCGTTTTCGGGGTTGGGTTTGCCTTCTGTCACTGATTGTAATCGCACGAACCGCGGGCTCGTTAACATTATTTGTTGTGGTCTCTACTCACAAAGTGCATTGGTCTTTTATTTTTTAGGGATTTCTGTTGCTTCTTTTTAACAGGGGTGACCCGCATTGATTTTTGTGATTTTTCTCCGTCTTTTGCAGCCCTTTAAAGTTTTCAATTTGTACCTTGAGAGCCACCCTGAATGGATTGGATCTCCGGGCAAATATTTGCCAAAATGCTTAGGCAACATCAAAAGCCTCTCCTAGTTATCCTTATATGGTCAAAAACACACTCGCACACAGCAAGGGAAGAAACTTTTGGTGGCAACTGTGGCAAGTTACGTGGGCTGATGGCTTCATTAAGGGTTGACGGGGTCGCCGGAAACCCGCACGGGAATGTTTTATGTCTTAATTCTGGCTGGCATAAAAAAGAATTTCAAGTGGTTGATTTCTGGGCTGCCTTGGAACCCCCCGTTGTTGCCATTTGTTACGTCACAGCTGTTATGATTTTAGCGCTGCCTTGTTTTAACTGCGAACCATCAGAAACGATGTAAGTGGTTCTCCTAATTAATACGGCACGATATCCTCAATCGCAGTAAGTGAAAGCCTTGGGGCCGTGAACTTTGCTAGCTCATTTGAATTCATTAGGTTTTCGAGAGCTTTATTCTATGGCTATTTTACTCTTCAATGGCTCGTTTTCTTGGGAAATTGTATTCTTTTCATTCGGTGGAAACTGCGCATTTGGTTTAAGGGTTGATGCTGATCATCCTGGTGCCCTGTAGGTGACAGCTCCGTGGCATTGTTAATGGTCCAAGTCACTGGGGGATTTCCGTCCCAGAGCCAGAAGAGACTTAATAATGATGACGTAATTATATATTAAATGTTTAAATGGTCTATGCCAAGCCCAGACCTAATGGATTTATCATGGGATTTGACTAACGGAGGTCGCTGAGAAGGATAAATGATTGGAGAAGCCGGAGTTCCGGCTTCTCCAATCATAATATACATTTTAATAAATATATTCGCATTTTCAAAGCAAATTTCAAGCAACTTTGAATGCTTTGAATCGTGCTCGATGCCAGTTTGCTGCTCCTACATACAAACTTTTATTTTCTGAAATTCTTCTGGTCCCAACCTGCATTTCAAACTAATATTTTGCCCTTCCCAAGACCTGGCCTCCTCCAAATTTCCCACTCGCTGCCATGCATGACTCAACCACCTCCCGAGGCATCTGCCACTTTCTGCATCCCGTGGCCAAAAGCCACCAGAATGGCGGCTTCTAAGGCAAACATGCCTGACACGTTGCACAACGTTGGCAAATGCAGAGACTACAACTACAGTGCTGCAGAATGCGAGTCAACAAAGGCTCACAATCTATAAAGTACAATCACTTTCAACAACAAAGCCAACAGACAGGACTGGGCCGTCTGCCCTTTAAATCATGCTCGGATCTGCCAGAAAACGTGGCTAGATCTCCGCACGCCTGCCCTCAACAATTTTCTATATATATACATATATATATAGATATATACATATTTGCACACACAGCCCGGTAATTATGGGTTCGAAAAATCTACACCAGCATCTTGGGCTCGATGATCGACATTGGTGGCTGGCGAATGGAAATATATGGCCAAAACCCGATGAAAGGCCAGTTTACTTAGCGTAGGGAAGGCGCAGCCTTCTCTACCGGTCGTGCATTAATTTTAACACAAATTTTATACTTTTTTCTTATTTTTTGTATTAATAGTATTTTCTTCTTTTACGTTTTGCAGCACGCCCACTAAAGTGGCACGCCGCCTTGGTTATGTAAACAGCCAGAAGAGGAGGCTCGCCAAAGGAAGGTGAATTGATAAAGGCCGCAGATGACGCCGGGCGTTGATTATGCCGATGATGATGATGATAATGATGATGGAGGAGCTGGAGCTGGCACACATCACAACGTGTGATGCCAGGGGCCAAAGGTTGCCTCCAGAGGAGGAGGGTGATGGCGGCAGTGGTAGTGCTTGGCCGAGGACGTGTGCAGTAAGTGTTAATTTTGCAATCTTTTTCGAGGAGCCAAGACACTGCGAGTGGCTCAATGGGTGGCTTTGTGGGCAATAAGCCGGTGGAGAAGTGAAGGTAGAGCTTCGGGAATCTACGGAAAGTGAAATGAGATTATGTCATGTTCAGCGAATTACTCAAGATTTTTATAAATATTTGGAAGTTGTGTTGTATTTTGGCACAATCTTCCTTTTTTGATTGCCCTCATTTTTATAGCTTTTATTAAATCAGATTAATATTCTGGTAATTTTCATATTTTTATATTTTTTCATATGCTAAAGTCTTTTGTCTAGTCCATCAGTCAATTTAAAACCGCATTTAAACGAATTGTACAGCTGTGTCGATTCCACTTTTGCCACCGTTTAACTCTTTTTGGGACACCAACTGCTTTCGGGGTCTCGAGGACCCTTCCACGTCCACAACCACAGTCATCCAGTGCAAAGTCCAGCAAATCCCGCACATTAAGCGGCAACACGTTGCGCCACGAAGCCGGGCACAAATGAGCAGCAATCCTCACACATATCATCAAAATTTATAAAGCTTTACCCCCAGCCGAAGCGTAAAATGGCCAGGATAGCTTAACGCTCATAATGCTCAATGTCTCCCCTCGGCGAGCGGTAAATATATGAATTGGATTTTGAGCTGCCAGGGATTAGGAGAACTGGGGAGCCGACAAAGGAGGACGGCGAACGGCCAAATGGCTTTATGTTCGTCAGTAAATTTACACCTCGTAATCGAGATGAGTGGACACAGGACACTCGCCGAGGGCCAAACGACCCCTAGCAGCTGTTGTCCAAGATTAGTCCCTCGCAAAAAATCTGTCGCACAAATTTTCATTTTTACGAGCCAGAGCCGCGTTGGCATTAAGGTTCGGTATTTGTTTGCCTTTGAATTATTGCAGGCCAGAAAAATAAAACAGCCTGGTGTCGCAAGCTTAGCCAATTAGATAATAACAGCTAGCAAGGGAAGGTACAGTATAAGTATGAGTCCTTCATCAAGTCTCAAATAAAGCCCTATCTATCAATGGACTAAAAGTCGTAGATTAGAGTTACGAGTTAAATATAATCATCCATACATTTATATTTCGGAACTATTTATTTTGTTATAAATAACCTCTAGGTTAAATCACTTTGCTGACATTTAGTGGCAGGGCACACCAATATAATTTTCAATCCTCTCCATTCGCCAAGGATTTTTGAGTAGCCCCAGAAACATTAACTGATTTGCATTTCAATCTTGGCGGCATGTGTTTAGTTTCGGCCCAAGCAAACCTGTTCGCTGAAATGGGGAAGCCACCGCCGCAACAGCTGCTGCTGTTGTGAATTTCGCTTCTGCTGCTGCTGCTGCTGATGTTGCTGCTGCTAATGCTGCTGCTGTTGCCAGTTGGCTATTGGCAGCAACAACAACACTTGCCAAGTGAGATCTCGACCCCTCTGACTTCTTATGCCTTGCTTTGCTTTGCTTGCACCGTGACTTAAAATGCAAATGAAAATGCAATCATTGTTTAATCTCGAACAGCGCCGCAGCAACAACAGCAGCAGCAACAGTTGTGGATGTTGCAGTTATCATACCCAATCATAAGGTATCTTTACTGAGCCATTAACATCAAACCTTAAACTAGTTGGATACGTAAGCTATAGCCATAGGTATAAAGCTTCGCTTTTGTTTCGCTTAGTTTTACGATGAAGGGATTTCACTACTCAGGGCAGACTTAAAGTATAATTTTATAGACTTCCCAATTTAAAAAAAAAATATATTTCAATCTAAAAGATCGAGATCCCAACTCTCAGTGTTGTAATGTATTTGTTTTTTTTAGGAAATCGAAAAACCAACGCACTTTGTGTTACTTCCTTATATTTGTATCTTTTTAAACTATTGTTTGAACAGCTGAAGATCCGCAGGGTATTTGCAAGTTCGTGGTCTCCTAGGATTCCAGTTCTCCTTTCCTGTTGCTGCGATCGCCAGTGAAGCGTCCCTGCGGCAACAACTGTGAGCATGTTTGCTATGCCCAGTCGATCCAACAAGCCCCGACAGAATCATGAAGCTTCCGAGCCCCGAGATACACAGTTTTTGATAATATTTAACAGGCAAGAGTGTCGGAGCCAGGGCAGCAACTGCAGCATCGGCATCTGCAACTGCAACATCGGATGTCGAGGGAGTGCAGATGCAGTGTGCTGTGTGATAAATTCCTGCCTTGTAGCGACTGCAGTACAAGACTTTTCTATCAAACAACATGAAAATTAGATCGGCTAGTGCTGTCATAAGGAAGAGGAAGCAACCAGCAGATATCGAAAGCCATTGTATTGCTGATGGGGGAATAATTTTGGGAGTGGAGATGCTGTAGTTGATCGATGTGGTTCCGTTGACTTGGTAATGTTGCATGCCATCGCTTTTGATTATATGGGAATGCCAACAAGGAAGTTTTGCTTGCATTAAGATTGGAATTCATGCTAATATCAAGTTTAATATAGAAACTTAGTCTGTTCTTAAAGATCTGTTCTTGAAATCTGTTCAGATTTTCAAGATTTCAAGCCCACTTGAATGCGAATTTCATTAGGCGCGAGCTGGCACACATCTTGGCCCAAACTCCGGGTCGGCACGCTTTTAATTTCCAGCTAATTTGGAGGCCCCAAATCCGCGCTCACACAGCGAAAAAGCGAAAACTTCCCGAGCCAATCGACAGCGCCAAGGTCAAAACTGTCTGTCCACAGAAGCAGCAAGACCTAATTGGCAACGCCTTTTGCCACTGCAAGTGACAGGAAACTTTCAGGCCAAGCGGCACCGGCAAACTAATTAGCCTTAAAATAAAACCAACACACACAGGAAAAAATGGACCGAAAAGAGATGTTTTTTTTCCGAGGAAATGATACAATTTCGCGCGCTTGAAAATGGGTCCTGGGCGAGGCGGTTGGTGGAAGAATTCCGGACAGTTGGAGACCGGCAAGCACTGGGAACTGAAAAAACAAAAAATTTTAATTTAAAGGAGGATAGCTGGAAAAAAATGAAAAAATAAACAAGCGTAGGTTCGCCCAATCCAGAGATGGACCAAGGTCAATGTGGATGGTAATTAACCAGAAGGACATTTATATGGAGCGCATTGCCTAACACTTATCATCTGTTTCATTCGAATTTAGTAAGCTAGCTATTTATTTAAAATTAAATGATATATATTAAGGTCGTGACTACATTATTTGTTGTAGTTCCACACACTCTTATTACGAAATATTAAGGAGTATCATATTGTTGGTACAGTAGATTTAGAAATTCAATTAGAAAAATAAAACGAATAATTTTTACATCATGATGAAGTGGTAATAAAATATAAAAATACGTTTAATTGGGCGCATTAAGTCCTGAACCTGGTTTTGCTATGCGGAGTATTGTTGTGATAGGATAACCATCTGAAGTGACCAAGCTGAAGTGGGTCCTCTCATTCCCTCATTCCCTCATCCTTTTGTCCTTTTCCTTATTCAAGGCCACTGCAGAATCCAGAGATGGCCAGAAACGGAGGTAGATACTTAACTTCTAATAATAAAGTCAGCTTGGAGAATGTATTATATGTATAAAATGTATATTTTTATTGTGGATATCCACTACTTTTAGTTTCTTGAACTACATTCTTAATGCCTTCGAGATTAGAGTGCCAACACTGGGCGTCATCATCGTATTCGTCGGACTGGTTTGTCGTTTATCTTGGCTTCATTATCGCTTCATTAATTGCTAATTAACCATGTTCTACATGGCCGCCAGTTGCCAGTTTCATAAAAATGTGCATGGCGTGGAAAATATGGCCGAGCATCGGGGGCTTTTTCCACTTTGCTTGGCCTTTTTGTAAGTGCAAATAAGTCGAAATCATGCCAAGTGAACGCGCCCCGCGTTTATCGCGC
The DNA here is from genome assembly GCF_004382195.2 of Drosophila sechellia. Taxonomy (NCBI): domain Eukaryota; kingdom Metazoa; phylum Arthropoda; class Insecta; order Diptera; family Drosophilidae; genus Drosophila; species Drosophila sechellia. The sequence continues at coordinate 12,897,507 of NC_045951.1, read as the reverse complement.
TTTAATCTAATGCAATTTGTAAATGGAAACGAAAACGGGCCCACAAAGGATGGGATGGTATGGCACCTCCACCAGAATGGTGTCTCCTTGCCTCTCTTTCCCTCGCCGAGCGTCTGTCTCTTTCCCGCCCCGTGCTTGTAAATTAAAGCAAATATTTTGCTTATTTATTTTGGTTCTTTCTCGCTGCCGCTGCTGCTGCCTCTGTTGTTGACTAGCCTCAAGGCAATTAATTAATTTATTAACGCAAATAAACAAAGGCGCGAGGCGATGGAACAAATGAAAGCACAATCAAAGCGCATATGTAATGAGGTAGAACCATGGGAACTAGAACCAAAGAGCTGGAAAATCCAAAAATAAGAGTACTAGCCTCAAAACAAGATCGTTTTATAACTAACTTACAAACTAGAAGGAACTAAACATCTTTCATTTAATTTCTATAAACAAACTTATTAAAATTTTGTAATATATCTCTAATTATCTTTTAAAGCAATACACTTTAATTACACATAAATTACTTCTATATATATCTATATTTATATTTTAATGCCCTTACCAAACTTTCCTTACACTGTGTGAATGATTCAGCGAAAGAGCAACAGAGCTCTTAAATGCAATATAATTTTATTAATCAAAAAGCCACTGGTGGCGCCACCTAAAGCGGCAGCAACCAAGTAGTCATTTCGCTTTCAGGCCAACTCAAAGACAACTCCCCCACCTTGGCCTGGGTTATATGTATGTATGTATGTGTATATGTACGGAATGTTGACTTGTTAAGGCCACGTAAATAGGCGAAAAGGATTTTCCACTTGAGGAGTGCCAAGCTGCAGCGTTAAGAAAAAGAGCAGTCGGTGGCTCCGTTCCTCCTATCCGGTCCGCTCCGTCTTTTGAGACTGCTCTTCCAGTTGGCTGCCTTGGGTGGTGCGAAATCGGCGGCGCCAAGCCGCAAAAGGAGCCCAAAACCACGACGACGGCGGGTTAAGAGATTAACAAACTGGTTGAGGATGGGGGAGCAGAGTCATGTCAAGTGAGGCAGGACGTCAGGAGGCGGCTGACACGGAAAATGACCAAGGTCCCGACTGGTTTGATGTCTGGCCCTGACTCGGTGGCTCGTTTAATTAAATCAAAGTTAATTAATGCTAACGTATTCATAAACAGGGTCATCAAACACCCGAAAACGCCGGGGAGCGGGCTGGGACTTCGTCTCCTTGGCTGAATAATTATGTAATATTTTCGACTCAAGGATCCTTCCTTTCTGCCTGCCTGCTGAATATGCATCAACAGTCGCCGCAAGGAGTGCCTGTCAGAGGCAGGAAGTCAAGGAACAGGAGCTCAAATCAGGACCTGCTCCAGGACTCAAGGAGGAACAGGAGGAACAGGAGCAGACTTCCATTATTGGCATTCCCTTGTTGTTGGTAATTATGCCAAAAAAGGCTTAGCGAAACTTTTGACTTTGTGCAATTAAAAATACATTTTTCAAATATTTGTATACAAGACACAAAGACAAGGAAGGAAGGCGAAAATTGTGTCAACGGCTCGAGAATCGACTGACTTGTGATGTTACCGATTGACCAGAATTTCCATTGGCTTGGGCCCACGATTTTCCAAGAACTTAATTATACTTAATTTTGGGGCGGGCAACTGGCGGGTTTGGGATTAAAGTCCTGACGACGACAGCTGATGAAATCACAAGGGTTTAATTTGGGTTCTCGAACACGGAAAACCCCGGTTGCGTGAATATTACTCTGATTTTCCGATAGTTGTATTTACCCCTACTGATTTCAGGAAAATAAACCGACTCTTTGCATTGGTTTGAGTGCCTTAAGCCGTGTGGATTTTCCAACGCAGCATTCAATGGCTGACACGAAATGCATTTAAAAATGCTTCGCTCCACACACACACACATAAACACTGATGATATTTTCGAATTTCATATTTTGACACGAACTGGGAATGAGTATGGTTTATTTTTATGTGCGTGTTGCGCTCGCCTTTAAATATTCAACATCGAGCACGTGAAACAAGTGTGCCATTAAAAATCATAAAATATTAAAAACATAATCCCATAGACGAGTATATTTTAAGCTTAATTATCGACAGCGAAAAATCGCGCCTGAAAACGTAAATGCAGCGGATAACAACGTGTAATGCCAGTCGAGACAGCAATTTATGTGCGGAACAGTTGGACGCGGGATTACGACGACCCCAAATATGTGCGAGTGGATAAGATCTGTTTGCCAGATTGAACATAATTGATGCCAACCACTTGTTGAGCTCCAAACGCCCCTCGGAACTTTAAAGTTACCAAAATATGTATCTCGACCATGGGCGGGGGCATTCGCTTTAAGCAAACTATTTCCTATCCTATGCCCAAATACTTGCGAACCGGAATTCGGCAGCAGTCCAGACATTTTTGGGTATGCCGAAAAACAAATCCCTAAACCCATGGATGGCCCTTCCATTCCGCTGGCATTCCCAATACCGAAACAATGGGACCAGGAAAACAACATGACAGTGAACAAGTTTTTAAACGACGCATTGAAAATTTGTTACGTTGTATCAAATTTATTATTTAGAGATTTCCACTTTTGTTTGTTCAGCTTTATGCGATTGTTGAAACTATGCGCGAGGGTATTACACAGTATCTATCGTGTAAATAGTTTATTTTGGCAGTCAGCGCCGTAAAAAAATTAAACTTGCTATGATATTCCCTGAATCCTTGTTCGCCCCTCCCCCCCGCACTTCGCAAGCAATAAAACATTCAAAGGATTAAATGGAAGCTGAAAAAATAGATGTGTTCCAAAAATAGTTTTGGCTCAGAAGCCCCCGAAATGGCTGAACGGCAATAACAAGAAAAACTGACAACAAATTGTGCAACTTTTTCAGGGGGTAAGGGAAACAATTGGGGCTTTGGAGTATGGGTTCTTTTTTTTTTGGGGGACTTGTTGATACGGTAAGGGGTTTAGTTGGATGCCAAAATTGGGTTGAGTGCAAAATGTGCTGAGCTTTAAGAGGTGTTTAAAGAGGACTATGAACCAATTTAAATATTCTAGGTATATTTAATATACTATCATTCATATACAAATAATTGGATGAATGACAAAATATAATAGAATAATATTTAAGAGAAGGAAGGTACATAGAATTTGAAAATTATGGTAAAACCTTTATTTTACATTGAATTCTTTAATCCAAGACTTATGCATTGCTCTCTAGTTTTCTTTATATTGCAATGTGACACAAGTTCGATATTTTTTTTGGATTTATTAAGAACCATACTTGCCCCTCGATTGACCCAATGTGTCCAAATCCAATTGCAATTCCCACTCTAAGCTATTTTGCTTGGATTGTTTGGTGGAAATTCACACCAGAAATTGTTCAAACGGAAAACACCATCAAAAATACTAATAACCTCAGTCAGAGCAATGGGAAAACGGCATGGAAAGCCGAGGAAATGCGGGAAAATGGGGGAGCTCCATTGCGAAAAATGTTTGCCGGCCTCGCTGCCATTCGTCTCTTTTTTTTCTGTGAGCGAGCTTTGAAGCGTGGCTGCATATGCAATTACATTTTACAGCAACAAAGTTGATAACAAACAAACGGGCACCAAAAGTGGGGCTGGGAAATGGGGAAAATGGGAGATTTTTCGCAAGGCATTCAACAAATTTTCAGCGTCAGGTTTCATTTCGACTGCTCCTTTCCATCTATCTGCCTTGTTCTACTGCTCCTTTCTTTACCCTTTTTTTTTTTTTTTGGTTTTTTAACATTTTGTTTGTTTTGTGCTTGTTTTCTAAGCTTGCATAACAAATCGCTGCGAAAAGCTTTTCAATTCAAATGAATGAAAAACGAAGGCAAAAATGTTTTATGCATGTCGATGGTTGGAGGGGTTTTCCAAGGAAAGAACAGCAAACAAAGTGTGAATGATGCGCTGGGGCCAAGTCAAGAAAATGGAGGCGTGGAGGAAGTCAAAGTATTCCACATAATGCTCACTTCCAGCCATGAAAAAGGATTAAAAGTGGGTTCAAAGACTTGCAGCCTGGAAAAAATCTGTTTTTAAGTTTTGCAAAAAATATGCGAGTTTATAAAATATTTCAAAATTTATAGAAAAAAAAGGGAGAATCATTGAAGAAAGTTCGAGCCGTGCTAAAAAGTAAAACATGCTCATATTATACATATTTCAGTACACATTTATTTTTAAAAATATAAATATATGGTTGTACAATTTACCATTATTGAAATACACATTTTATAAATCTCTTATCTTGACAGTGTATTTCGTGTTCCTTAATTGCGGCTAACAATATCGCATTTGTTATAAAACCTAAATGAAGAAAAATTATTGTTATGAAAAAGCAATTAATGCCGAAGGATAACGTTGTGCTGGGTGGCGGCGGAGGTGTGGTCATCGGTCGAAATTGGGAACACAAGATGGCAGCACCTTGATACGGCGCGTGACTAATGGATAGCACTGCCAAAAACCAAAAGTCGAGGGTTGGAAATTAGAAAAACGACAAACCTAATGCACAAACACGGAAACCCCGACAAACAAAGGGAAATATGGCGGGGGGCTTTTGGGATTGTGAGTGTTTCTTGGGTGTGTGGAATGCATTAAAACAAAAGGCAGCGTGAAAATTTCATTAGAGTCTCGAGCAGAAGGGATCCAGGACCCAGGGAACTAGGCCAGAGTCATATGGCCATAAACACATGCTACACGCAAGGGGTTCTCCAATGGCAAAAAAGGGGGTTGGGGCAGGCATTTATACACACTATAATTCATTAACGATTATGCACAACACCCCAGCAGAAACAGAAACAAAAACAGCAACATCCATAACAGCAATTTGCCTCACACAATTTGTGTTAATTTCGTTTTGGCGAATAAGCAAACCCAAGTCGAGGGCACATACTTTTTGCACTAATGTCTGGCGAAAGATTTATATACGTTTCTCAAGAGTCATTCATCGTTCCTATGCAAGGCAGTTGACTGAACCTTTGGGGGGAAATCGGTCATGGTTAAAGAAAGTTCCGGCGTATATCCTTAAAGTATTTGGGATACAACATTTATCCCTTTAAGGGAGAAACCACAGGAGGATTTCATAGAATGAGTTAAATAAAACATTGGGTATTTTTTAATTAGTTGTATGAAAGTATAGAATTTCATTTTCATTTTTAAATACATTCCTGCCTTTACTTTCGAAACTCAGCCTGTCTTAGGAAATCTGCTGTCTATTGAAAAGCCCATTAAATCGAGAAGACATCATGCATTAGTCATAAATTTAATAGACTGTATTTCCTCGTATTTCCCCTTCTCCATGGAATTCCCCAAAGTACTCGAAAGTGTGCCTCCTATTATTATAATAAACTTGCCACCGCAACGCGGCAAGAACAAGTAGAATATGGGAAATGGGAAGTCACCCCCACGAAAAGCCCGGCCTACGACGCACTTGCAAAATGTAAAATGAACATTATTTCCTTCCACACAATCAACGATGATTTCTTAATAAAAAGCTGTTCTTTGGGTGAGATGGGGGTACCACAAGCATGCTTACTCCGCGCAGAATGGAACCAAAACAACTTGTGCATAATACAATTTTTGACTGACAGTGGAGCGGGTGGGTTGTAGTAGTAATGCTTCGTTGACTGGTGCCAATAGACGGAGGGTGGCAGAGGGATTTGGAGTTGGGGGATACTGGGTTGGCCTTGGGTTGGGGCGGGGGTCTTGGAGAATGGCGAGTGCCCCGTAGTCTGGCATTTTTTAATACCCAAGTGTCCCCCGGTCGCAATAAGTGCGCTTCGCAACGCTGCACGCATACAAATGAGCCCAAGACCCCCAAAGCAAAAGACTTGATAGGGACCAATTCGAGGGGGTGGGATGGGCGAAATAAAATGCAGAGCCTGATGCCGAGGTAAACAGGAAGTGGATGTTGTAACGAAAAATGCGCGGACATAAATCGGAAATACATAAATTATTAAACATCATACAACAAGTCTTCTGAGCGTTGACATTCCTGGGTTGGTTTCTCGTCTTCAACGTTCTACTTTTTTTCGCAATTCCCATTTTAAGACTAATGAGTTATTTATACACTTTCGAAAGATATTTCTAGTTCTATGGTGATATCAGAATATCAATGGTTAATTTTTTGAAATATTTTAGATATTTGGAAACCATATTTAAAGATGTAGTTATGGAGGATTATCTATTTCTTTTTCTGAGATACCCAAACTTAACAAATGGTAAATTGCTACCACCAAGCTGAATTGAATAATATTCAACCAAATTGGATTTTAAATAATATTGTGTTTCGAATATATAAAATATATAAGTAAACCAACTCTGAAGCAAATACTGAAATACATTGGAAGTGCCATGGCAAGTAATTATGCCAAAATAAAGAGAGGCCTGATTGATTGTACAGGTTATTTACTCATTTAGCTGGTTGGCAGCTGAACAGAACTGTGAGGGGACTCTTTCGGTGACCTCCGCACTTCCACAACCGCCCCATCGGCCTTGTCAGCTGTCAGCCAATAATTGTCAGCTGTATTCTCGCTCTAATGTCAAAGATTTCTCCATCTCCTGAGGGGGTGTCATTTTTTTTTTTGACAACTTCACCGACTGCCAGTGTGTGTGTGTGCATGTCAAGTAGCAATTGAGACGAGCATTTGGCATTTTGGGAGCGCCGCAATCCCCCAATCCCGATCCGAAACCAGATTCCAGTCCCCTGGCATATATATGACATCTGACTTCCACTTGTCAGAAAATATTTGCTTTCCAAACACAAGCACTCCGATTGCGACCCTGCTGACTGCCCAGTTCCCTTTTCTTCACGCACGAGTTGCAATCTTTTTGTGTCCCAAAAGATTTTCCATCTGCATGTGCGAGTGTGTGCGAATGTTTCGTTAAATTGATAGAATAAATGAGCATAAATTGAAAAAAGAAATATCGATGAAACAAGGCACGAATGGGGGTGTGTGAACCACCCAAACAACCCCTGGTTTACACTGGAAAAATCCATTTTGGATTTAAATATTAGCAAAACTTATTGAGGTGCTTCTTCAATTGTACCAAACCCTGAAGAATGATTAGATAAATAAAAGTAATGTATTAAAAGATATATGAATAACTTGAAAAATTGCATACTATTACTTGTTGATTATACATTTAATATTACCGTGTAACTGCTGAAAAGGGTGGCTTCACTCCTGATTCTGCTTCTGCTCCTGGGGCACATATGGGCAATTATTTAGTGCTTTGGCACAGCTCAGCACCATCGGAGGGGGATCTGGGGGGTGAGAACTCCCCAAGCAGACCGCCATTACTATCGATTTGAGGGTGCATTACCAACTATCGGAACGAGGCGAGTCCATCCAAAGCCAGGGCCACCCAGAGACTTTTGTTAGCAAAACTTTGCCCGTTCAATTGCATGCAATCAGCAACTGGCTCGCCTCCAACTCAAAAGGAGGAACACTCGGCGATTGGGGGGAGAAAAGTGGGAATGGGATCTGAATGGAGCTGAATTGAAGGATCGAAGCTCTGAATACCTAAGTGCTTAGTAGTAAGACTATCTCTGATGCATATGAAGTAAAATATTTTCTTAATAGACAATTATTTCCAATTCGAAATGCGTATTCTTTAAAAGATTAAGAGTAGGTAGAACCAAACAACTTAACTTAACTTTTAAAATCATGTTATAAGTATATATAATAAGAAGTTGTTCTATAATTATCGTTCTCTTCTTACCATGCTTTGTTTTCGGAAGAAACTAAACAAAATTAGCACACTATTTTATTGCCCAGCATATAATTTATCACTGCCAAAATACATACCCTCTGCGAAAGGACCTCGCTGTATGGACAGGACAGCCGGAGATCCTTTGGCGCAAAGTAATTTAAAGAAGCCATAATTCCTATCCCCTCGGACTGCTCCCGTTCATGCTTATTATTCCTGGACGTCGCCTCATCGCGTGTGTTGCCAATTTGTCGGCATTCAGTCACTCATTCATTGACGACGTTCGGCTCGGTTCTGCCCAGGACATTTCCAGGAGCTGGCCAGGATCTTCGGTGGGTTGGGTGGTTAAGGACGTGTGCCAGCCATGTAAACCACCCAGACTGCGGATCTATTCCTGCTGTCGTCGCTGTTTGTTCGCGCAACCAAATTTAGACGTAATTAAATGTGAATTGTTTATTTAAGGCGCACGCTCATCCACCAGCCTTCCATCACCCATCACCCAACTCCCATCCCGATTCTCCTGCCACCAGTACCGCCCCCTTTCGCGCTGCACAAACAGCTCGTGGGCTCAATCAGGAGCGCCGGCTTTTTCGTGGCCAACAACTGCATTTCAGGCCTGGCCCACACACACACACACACACCAACACAAGCAGCTCAAAAGTTTTCATTTGTTTATTGTTGCTGCTGTGGCGGGTTTCGCTTCGACGTTGCAATTATTGCCCCGCGGCAAGTTTCAAATGAAAGCAGGTGTGTCAAAAGTAAACTTGACAGGAAACCGGAACGGGAGCTCCAGAACCAAAAGCAGGAGCAGGAGCAGGAGCATCAGGCGGAGCAGGAACAGGGGCACGAGTTTGGTGGCTGAGCAAACATGGCCTGCGACTTGATTGACTTAAAAATGCATACACCTAGTCGTTCGTACATACAGCCAGCCGTTTATTTGCCTCCGGCTGGCCAAAGCTTTTGGCCAAAAGGGGGGTCTTGGTCTCCACTCTAGCCCTGGCTGTTAATAGAATTTTTCATGAGCTCTGAGGACGCATTGGCATTGTGTGGAGTCACTCAAACTTGAACGAAATTACTTTATAAGTAGTTAATTTGATTGGTTGAAAGGGGACTGGTTGAGGCATAGAGCTGCCATGCACCTGTCATGTAAGTCAAAGGTGAACTTTGAATGGGTTTAATCGCCGGGGAGGGCAGAACTTTGGTAATAATATTTAGGCAACTAGAAAAGGCCTTCAAAAGGTCCTGCGGCTAGCACAGAAAATTACATTCGAGTTTTGAAAGATGGGGCAGCCTGAAGAGAAATTCAAAATGCACATGTTAATATATAGAATAACATTTGTAAAATATTTTGAAATTCATATTTCTACCACAGGGTTCATGTAAACATTTTATTTTTATTCAATAATAAAATTGTGTGTATTTGTGTTACAGTTTATTGTTCGTCGAAGGATGGTTCAACGTTTATTTTATTTATTTAGCTTGAGGCTGGTTTTGTGTTTACATTATATTAATAGTTTCCCAATATTCACTATTGTTTATTCTTAAGTTTCATATTGTAGAAGTACAATCAAAGGCGTTGTGACAAATTAATTAAGATTATGTTAGTTAAAGTTGCTTCCTAAAAAACTTCAAATGGTACTTTAAGTGTACTTCTACTTCCCCCTCCTTTTTTGGGTGACATAATACGCCTTTTGTGTTCATAGTATCATGCAGCCCCTTTTAGACCAACACCTGCTTTCAGCCCCATTAGCTAGGTGAGTTACGTAACCCAAAAACCTGGCAAACTGAGAGCGAGTTTAGGTTTATAAACAAGTGCAACCCCTGACAAGTTTTCACAACGAATTAATCACCATAACAACAATGTCTAATGGACAACAAACAAGCCTATATATCAGACAATTAGCGACAATAGAGTAAACACGACTCAGTGACAAGTGAAACCCAGAAGGAAAGTGGATAAAAAAGCATTCAGAGGACAGGGATGAAGTGGCTTTCCCCAAGCGAAGCAACGAACATTGCACTTTTAGCCATGGCTCATAAATTTATGTAGATGCACTCAATCGAAGGGTGAGGGAGGACCTGAAAAATCATAGGAATACAAGGTGTCGAGGGTGGATATGTAGAACGATTGCTCTCTCTCCATTTGGCCAAGTGAGAACAGGAGCCCTCTAAATAGGAACAAATCCCAGTTGCAGTTCACACTGCACCACTGCACCACAATTAGACGTGGAACCAAAAGACCCATAATGATTTAACTCGCTCGGGGATCTGTCCGGATATATGTATACACCCCAGTGAACCTCAGTTGGTCACGTGTCGTTCACAGGATATTACTTTTATCGGCCAGTGCTCGGCACACTCCCATGAAAATTGATAGCACCCCGAACGAAACCCAAAACGATAACTGCCACTGGCCTAATCGCAGTCGTGCGATCAGTCTTTGCCTTGGTTAGTGTCTCCGAAATTAATTTCCAGCAAATTCATTATGGCCAAGAAGCACATTAAAACGATAAGTAATTTCACACAAAACGGTGTCAAGTCAACCAAACATGTAAAACCAGGAAATTTAAATACTTATTGGGTTCCCCTGGGGTTGGCAACGTCTTGTAGATCAACTGCGGAATTTAAGAATGATAAAGGAACGGGTTATGAACGGGAAAGTTCAGAGAAATGTTTTAAACGTGAATCTTTTAATGAAATCTAATAACTTGGGAACCATTTATTGCTATCTAAAATTCGGGGTGGTGTTTAGAACGGAAATGTATAGGATAGGTTAAAACCTATTAAGTCCAGGGAGCATTGTCTGAAAAATGGGTGTTTAATAATATAAATTCATTTTTAAATCATAATTTTGAAAAGGTAAATTTTCTCATATGTGCACTATATATATATATTCTATGTATCTGCATTCTTTTCACTTTACTAGCGCAAATGGCCGCACATAGCTTTCAACTCTTTAGCAAGCCTTTGAAATTATGCACGCTTTTAAGAGAAGGCTCGCTGTTTACGAAACAAAGAGTCCCAATGGAAAATGGAAAAACCTGGGGGCAACGTCAACCCAAAGCCATACCAATCAACCCCCAACGCCAACCAATTACTGGGCAAAGCCTTGGGTTCCAAGGCAGACCTGTCTAGGCTGCGGTGCAGACATCATTTATCAACTAACCAAACAAATCAAAACGATGCCGCGCTGCCCGAAAACTAAAACCATGGCAAACACATGGAGCTCCCATAGTACTGGCAGTCTGGCAGAGAAGCAAATACAGAAGTGAAAAATGATTTGAAATGGATTACAAGCTGCTTTCATCATCAGCATCATCAGGCAGCATCATCAGCAGCAGCCAGGGCAGAAATCTATTTACGCAAAACTTTCGTTGGCTGAATGCAAAAACTGTAGCCGAAACGAAAGATCGGAATGGATATACACTGGGGGAAAATAATAGGAGGTGCAAAAGGATTGATGATTTTCTGCCACTTGCTCACGCTTTGTAACTTGATCCAGTTTAAATTCAATTTCAGAAATCTCCAGCTTACAAATATTCTGGCACTTAAGAACGAACACTTAGCCGGTAATTACCTTATGAATAGAAAGCTAATCCCTTTCTTCTGGTAGCATGGTACCTGTTTCTCTCTGTGCACTTCGGAGTTTCGACTGTGGCTCGACGTTTTCTGCACAATCACTTAACATCATTAAAATGAAGCGTAAATGAAAATTGCGTTCGCTCCAACCCCGAACCTCTGCTAATGTCGCTGGCATTTTGGAATTTTTCGTGCAAATATGAAAACGCAGCCACCGAAGGAACTTCTGCCGCAGGAGGGGATCGGAGATTTGGCCGGGCAAATGCCGGGGGGAGGTGGTAACATCATTCATCAAGGATTTAGTTAAACGACGTCGAGCGGAGAGCGTTTCCCAGCGACTGGGCTTTGGGTTCGGTTTGGGAACCCTGGCCGGGGACCATTCATCATCATTCGTCTGGGATTATGCTTTTTAAACATACGATTGCTGTCAACTGTGCCGGAGTGTTGGAGTCGTTCTCGTCATCGGGCGGCCCTGGTCTCCGGATTGTGGACCAAACTGGACTGGTCCTTGCTGAATGGGCTTCCAAATCGAACTGAAAATCGAATGGGATCCATTCAAGCGCGTCTGGTCGATTTAGGGGAACCTCGGTCCTGGCATTAGAACAAATCAACTGGGGACCATGGTCCACACACAACGATGTCCCCAAAAAGGACCTCTCTTTTCATCCCCCATAAATCAATCATATTTGCGGGACACGAGCAGCTGAAGGGAATGGCGAGAGTCGCATAATTTATCAAAGAATTTTTACAAATATTTGTAAATAATTTCTGGCCAACGCAATCTGCTACATGACACCCAGGCAAACAATGGAATGGGTACATTGCATTCGGGGATTAGCAACAGCCAGCAAACAACATACAAACAGGCAAACAAACAAGCAAAACAGGAACAGAAACATGTCTGTCATCCTGACAATTGGCTTTGGTTCACTGGCTGTTCCTCACCATTGACAGAATGTTGGATCCGATGGGCCGGAGGACACCCCAGATCCACACCCACACCCACACCACCACCCCCATTCCCGCCCAGATGACCGGCTAAACAAACAGCCGTAGATCGAGGAGAGTCCTGGCAGAAGGCTTGTCAAAATCAAAACACAAGTCGCAGACGACAGGGCTAACAACCTAAGCACGGTTGGGAATGGAGCTTTCGACCAGCTGGACAGCTGGTGACTCTTTCTGGCAGAGATGGGGTTGGGATGAGCAAAGCTGGTCAGCAGGACAGCTGTATACAGCTGGACAACTGGCAGGAAACTCACTCAATTTAATTGAAGCAACAGAAACGGTTTCACTATCAACTCACTGCCAGAAAAAAAATGAAGGATAAATGTATTTCTTACAAAGAATGTCGAAAATTATTAAAAGCTTAAAAATTAAATGCATCTTTGTTTGGTTAAGACTTGAATATGCGTTTGAAATATAAAACGATGTCTTTGGTTTTTATACTTTTACATAAATTAATATGTTTGTACTAAATTTCAAGATATTTGCTTAAAAAATGTTTATAGTGTTACAGGTTCGCCTAATCTATGTGATTCACCATGCACACAAATCTATGGGCTTTTCTCTCCGAAAAGGCATTTCCGCCGTTAAAGTAAATGTGAAATAAATAAAGCAAACGAATGTGTTTATTAAATTAACACACGCAGCTGGACAATTCCACTTCGCAGCTCCGAGTCACAATTATCATAACAATAATTCAAGACCCGAGTGCGAAGAAACTTAAGCGCAGTCCGATGTGGGGGCTTATTCATTGAACTGCTGCCGAGGTCGGACAAGTTTTCTTGCGAAACAATAAAATCATTTTGAATTCCATGCATAAATTTGCGGACCCATTCAGGCTAATTATCGGTTGAATAAAGTATAACGAAGGTGGCGAGAAAACCATGTCAAAGTCGTACCTTTGCGAAACTCTTATCGAATTTTGCGAATGTAGCGGATCACTCGCTGACAGACTTATTGACAGAAAGTGTTCGATGAGTCAGGGCGTGTGTACCTTTATGCGGTTTCTTGGACCAGGGTCGGTGGTCCAGGAATCTGCTAATTGATTGATTGCACGAGCTGGTGAGTAACCCAAAAGTATGAAAGACATGCCCGCAAAAACGAAAGCCAAGGCAGCAGAAAACCAGAACCAGCAAAAGCTATAAGTGCCGCATGGCATTTTTAATTAGGCATGGACGGCTGGTCCTGGTCCAGAGAGCTCTTAAATAATTCAAAGCAAATTATGCGACAGTTCCCGCAAAGAGCCAAATAAAGAATAAAAAAAGAAATGAAAATGTGCAGACCAAAGAACGTTTGGGTAAGCACTTAACCCTTTTTGCTTTCCCCACCAAAAATGTCTATAATTATTTGCACTGTGTAAGTCAAAGTTTGCAGACCGCTGGGAACCACTGAAGTGGCCACCCACCACCGCCCTTCATTTTTGGGCACCCGCCCCCCCTCCAACCACCCGTAAATAAAAAGCGTTGCAAAAGAAATGTCAATATTATATTTAAGACGTCGTTGGGTCTCCGGTTTTCCCCCTCACAGCCGTTTGCAAAAAATTCAAGAAGCAAAACACACAAATCAGCAGTAAAAAAGGTAAACGCATCTCTGCTCCTCGCCGAAGACAGGAAGACATACAAAATATTATAATTGCCCAACCAAATGGAAATAAGTTCTGGCGTCTTAAGTGCCATTGGTTCTCAGGAGCGACGACAACGTCGAGATCTCAAAAGGGTTAAGGGGAGTTGGCATGAATACAGGGGAAAAAGTTAAGATTTGACGACATCTGACTCATCGGAGGGGTGGACCAAAAGCAGATGAATGTGAATATAAGAGAAAATTTAAGGTGCACTTTAGTTTGGGATTGGTAATTCAAAAATCTAAGGTGCCATTGCAAAGTATCTTAAAAATGATCTAAATTAAAAGACACAGTATTAATTAAAGGTGGTAAATTGCAGCCTTTGAATAGTGAAAGCTACTATAAGCTTAAATTCATTAAATTATAAGGTTACATTTTTTGATTTATTTTAATTTTATTTTAAATAATAGAAAAGTAGTTTTAAACGAACATGCACACCTGCCAAAAAAAATCCTTCCATTAAAAACTTTTCATCATTTCATTGATCGACTATCCATTTCTCACTACTTTTTTAATTTTCATTCCATTTCGTTTTTGCAACTTTTTCGATTTCTTTCGGATTAGTTTTAGTACTCAGCTGGCTTGGCAACTTTTTAGTTACTTTAGAGTGATTTTATTTCTTCCGCCTACAGTGAGTCAATCCGATAGATGACTCATCCGGAATTCAAATGTTATCAAACTCTTATCCAGCGAATTTTTGGGGACAATGTAAGCGAATGGGGAAGGAAAAAGTGCTTGTCTCAAGCCAATTAAATTGTTTTCGCCATAAAAATGTGCAGCTACCGAGAAAAGAAGGCGGTTGTGGTGGGGGAAAGTTCCCCGAGTATAACTAAAGCCAAAGCCTCACGATCCTAGGCCAGCGATAAAAAGTCTGGGCACTGAGGATGAAATTTTATCACACTGGGCAGCAGGACTCGAAGGACATCCCCCCAACCCCACATGACGTCGCACGTTTTAGGCATTCGTCTCGATTGCAGTTTAGTGCAATCAAAGAGGATTCATCAGCCCTCCTTAACCCCCACCCCCTGTTTATCCTGCCCATCGAGAAATGTCCAGCGAAGCGTTTATAATACCAATCTGAGATGAGGAACCAGCACCAGGATAGCAACCAGGACCACCAAGCGCCCAGCGAGTCTTAAACCAAAGAAATTAGTGTAAAACTAAAATCCGATTTGGGAAAACAATGTGATCAAACAGGGTGGCCGGTTGGTAGTTGGTTTTGGTTTTTCGGTTTTGGGCTGGGTTTATGGTGGTGGCTGCTTGCTGGTCCTGTGGGAAACCCCCTGCTCACTTAGGGGTATATTCACTGCGTCATCGCAAGCTGGGATCTACAGGCAGAAAAAAAATGTGACTTTTTATAAGCTAAAAATTCGAAAATAATCTTATGCATTGTACAATATTTTAGAAGCTAAAGACAAGCCATGAAGTATGATTTTTAAATAGGATGCACTTTTAATATATCTTACTGTTGTAATTATTTAATTATTTTCCATCAATTTTTCTCAGTGCCAACTGCTAGTTTTGCCTGGCTAATCTGCCTCTCATGGGTTTTCCACTGGTGTTCTTATTCTATCCATCCACTCGTCCTTTTTATCAATTGTTAAATATCTGATGGCCGCAGCAACATTTTTATGGCAGAAGCATTCCATTGAATTAGGAATGAGCGCATATGCACGAGAGTTAAGTCTCGTTGACTGTCTGGTTCGATATCTCGCGGATTTGCGACTGGCAGAAATTAGTTTCTTACGCTTGAATTTGCCTTAACGCAAACTCGATGCGTCGCAAGTTCCCAGGGGATTTGAGCATAATTCGATTAGAACGGGATTATGTTCCAAGGCAACTGGCTCTTCAAAAACTTATGAGTACGGGGTCCCATACCACACTCCCATGCCATATCACATCCTGATGGGTGAGCTGCTTGGTTTGATTTGGTTCGCCGGCACGCGTTTTGATGAATGATGTATCGAATTTTTGAGCTGCAAATGGATGCGGAAGCGAGTTCTCCGAGCGGAGGAAGTGCTGAAACAACAGCGTAAAGCTTTTAAATGGCCATATGGGGCCCCGTGTAGATTAGACATGCCTCCGGGGAGGATTCGTCGTCCATCAGGATGCAGGGTGATGCGAATGCCCACGGGTCGCCACACATGATGGGCACCGAGTGGCGCATGGTGACCTCTTAAGTGGATGACGCTGCTCCAATTTTGATTGAATATCAAGCGAGACAATGGCGTCTTCAGCTAAGAAAAGTATAAAAGGTTTGCATGAAAGGAGAGATTTATTGAAGGTCTTGCAAATTTAAGAGGGGATGACCTGAGGATATGACAGAGTAACAGAATCGTTTTAGTCAAACAGCATTTTATTAGGTTATTCTTTAAGAGCACTGAAGATTAACCTTTATCAAAAATGTATGACTTATAGTTTGAATTGTTTTAAATTCTTTATTGTCTTGTTTTTAGTAAAAATTACAATTTTAGGAAAGATAAGCTCGAATTTTAAGACAATCGTAAACTCAAACTCCAACTAGGACCTCCCCCTTTAAGAACTTTTCGTTGTGCCGATCATTTCGAACCCGTTTTCCATTTTCCCCCTTTGCCAAATACATTTCGCGGTAGTCCAGGAAAACCAAACCCTTTCCCCGACCCAAAAAAAAAAAAAAAAACAGAAAAGTAATTCATGACCCCTGGACAAACAATAAAGAAGAAAAACCGAAGAAAAAGGCTAAATGACTTTGCCCAAAAACGGCATCCACCTTTCACCAGAAAGAATCGCAGCCAGACAAAGCGAAGCCTGACCCAAAACTGTCAAAGTGTTTGGCGAAAAAAAATGAAGGGGAATGGTAAAAAAAAAAGGGGAAAGGGCTGCTAAAGGAGGCAAGTGTGCAAAATTGATTTAACCACGAATTGCTAAACGTTGCGAAATGGATGCAAAGAAATTGTCTATTCCATTGGTATGGATTTCCGCGTATATAATTAAGCTGTCAGATTATTTTGACATGCGCGCCACGAAAAGCAGTAATTGTGCCATACATTTTGCGGAAAGGAGTAAATTATATTGTCGCACTGCCGAAAATATAAAAGAAGGGTGGAAGTGAAATAAATAGAGGCCAACACACAAAAAAGCATTTGACACCCCATGCATTAATAACTGTAATTTTCTACCTTCCGCTCCCCTTCAACTCAACTTCCGCTCGATTTTTGCACAAAAGGGTTGCAATTTATAGCCGATTAAACGCTTGCTCCTGGCCAAGGAGTCCCGTCGATTCGCAGATTCGGGTTCATTTCCCGCATCCTGTTTAGCGCATTGTGCGAAATTGTCGCGCGATTTTTGCCCCCATGGTCGGGCTCATAAATCGTCCTTCAGTCAGTCAAATGCTGAAATTCTCCTTCGCAAATCTGCAATATCCACCTCCTGCTGAGTCGCAACTCGTCGGTTTTAATAGTGCGGCGGCAGCTCCTGGCTGAGCCAAGGATATTCGCGCTGGGTTGCCGGACACAGATTGGAAACATTTGCCAGCGGTAGGGGTGCTGAATGTCAAATATTAATAAACATTGACGGCACCAGTTGAAAACGAGTGAAATAATGCTGACAAAGTCAACAAATGGGGGAAAAATATACAACAAATGCTAAACTGGGCAAAAAGCTGGTGCATATTTGACAATTTTTAGATAGTAACCATGTTTGCAAAGTCACAATAATCTTGTGTACTTCAAATAGTCTATTGTTATATTTGTTTTTGATAACTTTGACAACTGATATTAAATCATCAGTTCTGCATGAATTTAGCTAATGTGTTTTCATTTATATTTAATTACCACCATTATTAACAATACATTTCGCAATGGCAAAACAAAGTTATGAACAGAATCGCCTTAATTCACCGTAAAACACCAAAACAAACTAAAAATTACATGGCGAAAACACCCATTCCCCAAAAGAGCCGAAAAGAAACATTTTTCTTGCCAAAAACTGCGGTTGCGTTTTAATTTTCTATTGAAAATTGTTAAAAGGAGGAACTAAGGACTGCTTGGAATGGCGAGGGTGGACCGATTTGTTTAGCCGAAGCTGAGGAGTAGCTGAGAAATGGTTCTCCGGCCGGGCAAACCATAAAAGGCAAAAGGGAAGAGACCAGTGAACAAAAGAAATTAAATGCCCTAAAGGCATTTTTTAACGATACACAAGGAGTGCAGGGTAGCAGGGAAAGCGAGAAAAACATTTAAGAAAAACATCATCTCCGAGTATTTGCCTGAAACCACAAATTACTTACAGCACGGCGGGTCGTCTAGTGGGCGTGGCTCTTCCGCCCCATTCCTGCAAAACCCATAGCGAAACCAACAAAAACGAGTATATGTATATATATATATATAGAGTCCGCCATATGACCCAACTCCGGCGAATATAAAGTGTATGCAAAGGAGGCAGCTCTGCAACAACAGCGGGCGCAAAAAAAAAACCGAAAAAAATAGAAGAACGGAGCAAATTTTTTACCGTGTCCAGTGGATCCTTTTCTGCTGGTCTCCTATCTTTTCCCCACAACTGAAATACTTGCAATAAACATGGCAAAGTGAGTTGGGGAGGGCTACGTTGCTCCTTTGGTAGCTTCGCTTATTGCATTGACAGGCAAGTCGGCACAGGAAGAATTTATTTCTCCTTTAGAGTCAGACCGATAAATGTATAATTATTAATAATATGTAAGTACATGATATTCCAAACTTTCAATGCATTTTAATGAAGAGGAAACTTTATAAACTGTGCTAGGCATATATTTTCCATTTTCTAGTTTTTCTCTGAGTGGGCAGGAATCGCAACTGGACTGCAAAATGCAGCTGGGAGTGGAGAGGAGATCTGAAGGAACTGTGCGACCAGAAGGAGCAACAAAGGCGGGCAGACTTTTAAATGAAAGATGTTTTCTGTTTTTTTTTTTTTTTGCTGCTCACATTTGCACACAAATGCGGGTGAGTTCTCTGCTGAAAGGAAACAAGAGTCCTGAGTTCGCCTTTTGATGTTTATCCTAGCACAAGGAGGCGAAAGAAAGGCTTTTTTCAAACAAGTGAAGTTGGAGTTTCGGTGGAAATGAGGCAGTTCTTTTGGAAGCATTTTTACTTCACATGATGTTGCCAATAGAAAATATTGCTTAAAAATCTCTCAAAGTTGCGCTTTAACACCTTGAAATTATAAATATAAAGATAAACTGCCATCAACATCTCTAAGTTTGAAGGATTTTTTCACTTCCTGGCAAACCAGAAGCAATTTTAATGAGCCTTCTTTTCCAGACAATTGTCCAAGACCTGATCTTCAATGCTCAAAGCCCAGAGGAACAATTTTCTTTTGAACGCGGTGCAAAAAAGGTGTCAACTCTTTTAAAGACATCTTCAGCAGAAGAAACCAGAAGTGAAGACCTCGAACGAGAATCGTTTGCCAATTTCCTGCACAAATTGTACAATTTTGCTGTGTAGCTCTCTTTTAAGCTCTAATTAGGAAAACCCGTATCATAACTCCTGGCCGACAGAGAACAGAATGGAGGCCTCAACGCCATTCGTTCGTCTTTGCCCCGGAGGTAAACTAGAAAGAATTACCAAGTTCAAACCGGAGGCCTAGACTCAATTTGCTGTTTGCTAATTCCATGGGTGGAATGGGGAATGGGGGATATGACCACTCCGTTCTGCATATGCAGACAATCCCGAGGCCGGGTTAATTTTTGTGAGCCTGCCTGAAAATGAGCAAAATGCCATAACCAGACCGGACGTAAATGTGCGAGGTCGTTGCTATATGTGCTTTAAAAATGCAAAAAAGTGCATGGGATCAGCTTAGGAAGTCCATTGAAAAAGAACGACAAGGGGAACATTGAAATTCTTCTGTGGAAATAATAAAAAAAAACAGATTATAGATAATTTCAAAACAAATATCTTAAACAACTTGTAATTCTTTTTTGAGTATATCTATATCCATTATTATTTAGATTTCTGGGTAGATACGCAACTGCAAGGACTTGAGATAATAAGTTTGTCTCCTTATTTCGCAGTGTTATTTTTTCCCAGGAGTTAGTGCAGCCACCTTCTCGGATCCAGACTCCAGGAGACCACGTTGGGGCTATCCGGCTCAGAATGCGGCATAAACTTTGTCTCACTCACTTCAAACTGTCATTAAAGTGTTAATTGCTTTCATTCGGGGCGTAGTCCTCATTTCCCCCATATGAGCAGAAATAAAAAACCCACAAGTCGAACAAAAAGATGCAGTGCGATTGCGATGGGAAGGGGAAAAACCAGGCGTAACTTTGGCAAAGTGAAAAAAAGGGGAAAAGTGGCGCAAGCGGAAGTTCGCAATTAAAGTGTTAATTGTGTTAATTTCTTGCGAATTTCACTAGCTCCGACAAACACAAAGATAAATATCTCTGGGAGGCGTAAGCATACTGAACTAGTTCTAGTACGCTCTCTATGCCACAAATCAAACAAAGCCCAGCAACGCCCAACCACCCACACGAAATTGCCGGTGGAACAGCACTAAACGAGCAATTAAGAAAATCGCAGTTAAAGTCTAGACATGGCCATAAAAAAGTGGATCAGGTCCTGTACGAAAAGGAAACTATTTATGCCTACATGGTTGCCATTAAAGTGAGCCGTATCTGTATCTTCCTTTGCCTATATGTCTGATTTTTATAGCCCATCCCCACGGCACTGAAGCAGTTAAAATCGCATTAAGAGACCCAAATGAAAATGACTAATTGGACAGATGGCAAAAATCAAAGAGCTCCAATCAGCGGAACAGCAAGCGGCGGTTGTAAAGTTACTCGGATACTCGTATAAGTATCTCTGGGATGCACAAAAGGTGGCTTGGCTGAGCTGAGCTGAATTGAAGCTGATGGGACTGCCGCCGCGGAATGTCGCAGATGAATGCCCCTGACTGTGTCCCATCTTCTGTTCCTGGGTCCTCAGCATTAGCAACAAAGCTTTTCAGCCGGCAACCTTTCTGAACTGAACTGATTAAGCTGCATTGGAGCGCGAGGTTTCTGTTTATATTTATACATTTCTTTTTTTTTTATTATTCTGTGAGGAGATCTTCGTGGCCAAGGCTGACTGACTGCTGACAGTTGCTGACTGAATCTGATACATGGTGACAAAAATTGGAAGCTATCGAAACTGGTTATTCCCTAGCTTTTTGAAACGAAAAATAATAAAAACTAATAATAAGATTTAATTCTGATTCACTTAATCCAAATGAATTCCAAATATTGCTTATAAATAACTTATAAATTTTTTAGTTAAGATATAGTATTGCCTTTAATATTAGTACTTAATTACATTCTATACCATTACATTTTTTGTTAGGGTATCCAAGCAGAAGCTAGAGGAACAGTGAAAAGTACAAAAGCCAAGTTTCGAGGTCTCTGAAAAGACATTTTCCATATCATTCGAGACCCCATTTTGAGGTTAGTGTTGTTTGAGTATTTTACGACACATCGTCACGCTTTTGTGACATTTTGTCCTTTTTTCCCCGCCCAACTTCGGTTCAGTTTGCTTTGGCTTGCAGCACTCAAGACTTTTGCTTTTTTCGGGCACTTTCAGCGAATACCCATACAATGGACTTAAAAATTCTCTTTCAACACTCAGAACGGCAGTGCTAAGCATGCAAAAGCAGTCGAGTCCGAACAACAGCGACATCGGAAGAGGCTCAGAATCGTCAGCCGTATGAGCAATCCTTTTATGGTCTTAATGCGATTGATGGTCCATCGTCTCGTCACCAGCCCCAATCTCCAGCCACAGATCCAGCATCAGCTCCAGTTCGAATTCGAGCTTGGGCCTCAGTCTGAGTTTCGGCGTGTTTGACAGCCGCCGACGGACAAGAGACAACGGACAGCGGACAACGGACAAGGAACGCAGATTGATGGATCCCCACATTAAGTGGATGATGTAGGAGACAATGATAATTTTTCGTTATTGTATTCCGGTGAACCAAAAATCGCTGTGAGCCGGGCCAGCAAGTGGAATAACTTTAATAAAATCGAAAATCGCATAATTTTCGAGTTCGTGGAACTGGTTATCCTGCCCATTAAAGTTGGCCGAAAGTGCATCGGATCTGGGACTGAGTTTCAAATGCGTGGTATCATCAAAAGAGATTCTGGATATGGCTTAAGCTATTTGTCATCACAGCGAGGGGAGTTTAAAGGTTTCCTGCATCGTATAAAAATGTTTTAAGCTGGAATTTGTAATTGCATAACATAATAGATGAATAGATGATAATAGATGAAAAAAAGCCTTAAAACTATGATTGTTTTTAACCAATATTACATCAACTTTAAGAACAACCCACGTAGAAGTGCACATTGGCAATTTGATTGGGACCAACAGGTTTCCATCATCGTCTGGAAATGCTTGGGTTTGGGTTTTGGGTCCTCGAGAACCCCAAACATTTTCAGTCAGATTTAATTTAAATCACCCTTATTATATGTAGATGCAGACAAAGTATAATGTAAAACGAATGAAGAGGGCGGTATATGACTACCGCAAAAGGATAATGGAGATCATTAGGCGTATTACCGGCAAGGATGTGTACGCCAAATAAATTGAGTCTCAATTAAGGCCCGATTAGCCTTTAATGATTATAATTTGGGCGGAATTTCTACGTCTGCAAATCACTGAAGAAGGCCTATGGCTTCGACGTGGGAAACTGACTTGCCGCAATTGTTTCTTACTATTAATTGCTGGGGCAGCTCAGTCAGCTCAACTGCAAATGGCATATCAAAAGCGTGGCCAAAAGGCTTGAGAAAAGAATTCCTGGCATTTGTTTTCTTCACGCCACATTGGAGAGGGACAGGTGGTTGGGAGTTGGGTGGAATCGGGCTGGTCGCTAATTTAGCAAAACTAAAGCGGAATGCCGGGACAAGGTTTAGTTGAAAAATTCAGAACCAACCAGGCGGGACCAACTCTAGCTCTCATTTCTTTCCTCCATCAGCGAATGGGTGGGGGGCAACTCCAGCTCAATGATATGTATTTGCACAATTCACAATTAACGTATCAAAATCCGTGAGCTAAACTAAATCTAATTACGAAGCTTTGGTCTGGGAACAGCCAAGACAACCGAAATAAAATGGAGTGTCTTGTGCGAATGGGATATGCTCTTTATTTCGATTTTTATTGTAAGCTAAAAACAAAACTGAAGAAAGAAGGACAAATTTAAAAAATGAATAGTTAAATGATAAAATCTCACCTTTTACATAGATTTAACTAAAGATATGACCTTTTTATTTTATGTAATGTATCTCATACCCAAGTGTATGTTTTATTTGCTAAGTTAATAGCTATTTATAGTTTTTAAGAACAATAAAAAGCTAAATAATTATAATAATAATAATATGTTAATTTCTAATATGTTATGTCCCTTCGGATACCTTTGGAATAAGGAAATTTCGGTGCTCGTCTGAGAAAATAGGGTAAATGGCTGACTGAGCTTGAGACTGGGCCTACATTACATCCAGATCCCCAGGGGCGGCCAGTGGCGGCAGATTTCTGCGCTACTTCCGACCGCCGAGAGGGGAGACCGGCAGCTCCGACTTGGATGTGGAAATGTGGAATCGCAGTTGGACTTTGGCTAAATGCTCCGATGGCGTTGGCTGCCATTTGTCAGGCAGCAGACCGCAAAATAGTTGCACTCACTTCTTTCTTGGTGCTGTGGTTTTATGTTGGATTTTTTGTTTGGCCGCTTGACGCGATAATAAGAGCGATGAGGGAAGTTAAGGAACCGCAGGCCCGGAGACCGAACCCCAGATCCAGGCCCCATACTATCCCATAGTGTGAGAACTACTGCCGCTACCATGGCCCAGGTTTTTTTTTTTGCCCGCTTTTCGCTAGTTTTCGCGTGGAAAATAAATACCAATCTACATAAAAGTGGAAATCAAATAAGAAAAACACAGCTGGCACAGTCGAAAGTCCGTTTGCTGGCCATTTGGAAGGAAGGCAAAAAGAAAAACCTGCTCCTGTCTGCCTTCTATTGAGAGCGGCCAACAACTCGATGGCAGAAGAACCAGGAGGATGGTGGTCTGGGCGGGGCTAAAAACCAAAAGAAGTGGACAAAAAGCGGTAGAAGCAAAGCAACAAAACCGCAACGAACTAGAGGTGGTACTAGAGTTCACTGTATGCCTCAAAATCATCCAGCTTGCATCTGAATTAAGGTATTTAGCTTACAAGCGATTTAATTCAACTATTTTTTACAATATGAAAATAAATTTTCAACAATAGAAAAAATAAAATAACATATAAAATATAATATAAAATATAACAAAAGTTGAATATCTGACCTGTGGAAGTTCCAAAGTGTAGGGAATATTTCTTTTATATTTATATGTTTACAACTTTTTAAACATATTTGTCACGGAGTGTTTCCTTAACCTACTCACGACTCACGCAAACATCTCTAGGGGACTGCAATGGGGCAACTGGGCAGCTGGACTGGGAGGTTTTGTGGTTACAATTTGGAGCAGAGGCCGGGCCCCAGTCTAGTTTTGATGAAATTGCTCGAAATAATAGGGTGAAAATGCTTTGGTGCTATGGTGCTGCATTCGCTGCTTTCTGTGCTTCGCCTTTTAACTCTTTTCGCGCTTTTGCTGTGAAAGACCGAAAAGGCGTTAGCTGAGCTGAGCCAACAAACCCGAGCCCCTTGACTTTTCTCCAACCCGAAAACATTTGGCACAAAAGTCTGAGTTCAACACGCACAGTGGAGTTTCATTTTTCGTGCCTCTGCTGTTTTATAACGAAATACAAAAAGTGGGTGAATAAAACCAAGTGAAAGATTTGTGGTGCAGTGGGTTTCACTCCTTTTCATTCTGTGTGAAAATTGGGTCTGGTGCTTGGAGTTTGACTTGACAAAGCTGAGATTCCGCTGCGGTTGCCACATGATTTCTGTGCGAAAGCGAAATAAATGCACTCCGCCGACCAGTCATATTTTTCTATGCGCGGAATGCAATTAGCAATTTGCTGTGTGAGAAATGAAAAGGAGATCAAAGAGATAGTCGGTTATCACATTCCAGACTTCAGGAACTACCACTGAATTTATATTAGAGAAAAATAGTCAAAGCCTAAAAAAAAATATGCATTTTTTACTTTTTCAATTAAAGAAATTGGTTACTTTTTTGATGGATGGGGAAGCAAATGTTTCCACAAAATATAAATCGATAAAGAATTAATTAATATATATGTACTTAAAGTCTTTCCAATTGAAAGATATTCATTTATTTATCAATATGAATTAAATTCAGTTTCTCTGTCAAAACTTATTAGATCACAAATTTATCTTCTGAATAAATTCGAATATTTTTATAAAAATAAAGCAAACACCGCTTACTGCTTTAATTGAGTCGGCTGTCCACATTGAAATATAACAAAGGGATAAAAACTGAAGAAGGTATATATATACGTAGAGTATAAAGAATAATCCTCAATAACCCAGGGGCTCCCACCGCCAACCCTTTCAAATCAATTACTTTAATCAATTTTTAACACGTTTGCGCTTCTTCGCACCCAGGGCGCCCACCTCAAGCGGCATTTTTTCTGTTTTTGCTAAAATTTTAATTATAAAGATTAAATACGAGCACAAAGGGAAATGGACGGTGGCCAGAGAACAAACTAACCTGCCATAACAAACTTAAAATAATATTAAAGAATTTTTATTGAAATAATAGCAGGCAGTGGGGATATACATATATAGTGGAATATAGCCAGTCGCGGTTCGTCAGTGTCAGGCGAACACGACTTCAAAGGCGGGGAATATTCCGTGGAACTGGGAGATGGAGCTGTAGGATGAAGATGGACGGGGAATGGGGGCCCAACTGATTGGGGCGACGACAGGCTGTCGGTCCGAGGTTTCTTCAGTCTTCAGTCTGCCGTTTCGCCGCTTTTTCTAATTGAAATGTTCCGCACCATATTTCTCTACGCTTTACCACCTGCTGCTCCGCCAGCGGATGGTATGAATCCCCTGGCTCCCTTTGCTAAATAGTTCACTCACTCGGTCTGTGAATCGGAGTCGGAGTCCCTGGGACTCGCAAATTGCAGCCAAACCGCTGGAACGTCATACTGAAACAAAATATAAAAAAAAAAAATGTAAGAAAGAAAGAAACAATGCACTGACCAGCGAGCATCCAACCATCCGTGGGCCATCGTTTCGCTTCCTTCATTATCAACGCCAAGTTGAGCCCGTGATGATAAAGGCAGTTGAGGGACTCAGCCCGATTATTTTTCACCACTTTGGCCATTTTCGTTTAGATGGTTATACATGGCAGTACACTTTCTATGGTCGGTTAGAATACGTCGATGATTTGTGAAGAATATCCAAATTCAAAACACTTCTTAGAGCAAAGATTTTAGAAATATACCAGAAATTCAAGACAAATATACTTCATATTAATACGGAATCATGTTTGGAACGAAATCAATTTCATTTTTAGAAACCATTATGCTGATAGCCTTTGAAAACTTTTTTTTTTGTCAAAAGGGTATACCCCGGTCGGTGTTGCAGTAACAGCTCCAGTTTCGCTCACTTTTTTATGTTTGCTGGTCTTTACACTGCTCGTTCAACCATCCATCTGCAGTTTTCTAGGAAATAATTCTGAGCTGTTTTTTCCAGCTTTTTTTTAGTGCCCCCCACTGTCTCGTCTTGTCTAGTTGCGTCTTCATAGTCTGTGCAGATGGTGGAGTCGACTGGTGAGGGTGAGGCTGATGGTCGGAGTGGAGTGAAGTGGAGTTCTGGGAGCCGCTGTCAGGCGGAGTGTCACACCTGTCACTTCTGTGGCTGATCACAACAACCGCCGACGAGCGTCGACGACCTCGGCCCATTATCTCGAAGGGAGGAGTCACTGCAACAAGGTGTGAACGTCAAATAATCACCTTTGCACACGGCATGCCGACCAGTCTAGCGTCTGAATGTGGATTCCACCTCCGCCGCAGTGTTTGTTTTTCGTAAGAAAATTTTGCGCATTTTTTTGGTTCCTTTTTTCCATGGAAATGTGTGAAATTTCAATGGAAAGACACAGCTCCTTTGGTTTTGTGGTTCCCTACCACCCACCCTCCTGCCCGGCCAACGCCATCCCATGTTTGCATAATTATTTTATTGCAGGCAGACACAGAGGCCAAAAGCCTTATGAATATTAAAACTAGAGCGAGCGTGGGCGAGACTTTGTCGTCATCATTGTTGCAACTGTTTCATCCCGACCAAAATGACGATGAAAGTGCCCGAAAGCGTTTGCAGACATCTTCTTGGCTGATCCCAAAAAGTCTAGACAAGTTTGCACCCAAAAACTTTTGTTACGTTTTCGGTTTGTTGCAAAAGGAGTTTCTGCATTACTGTAGGCATTTCTTCAATTAGCGTTTTTATTATTTTTAATTAACAATTTTGTAACTTAATCCTTTCAGCCGAGTGTAGCTCAGAGTGCTGAAATGTTGCTTTCCAGTGGCATAATCGAATCAGAGCCGCTTGAGCAAAGTTTGTCTAAGGACAAAAAGTTTTCCAGCTCCACCAGACATGTGCATAATTATGCTGGGACAGGCGATAGGAGTTTAGGGTGGCCCAGACAAAGGGGTGGACAACTAATTGAGCGATCCTTGTTGTTGCAAAGAAATGTTTTCCAACTTACTCTAGACAACTGGCAGACAGTGCCATCGGCCAAGGAAATAGTTGGGGTGTGGCCGGGTAAAATGTTGAGAATTAAGTTTGACAGACTGGAAAAATGGCAATTAGGCTGAAGATATGATTATCATACAGAAGGACAGTTAATAAAGGGTAGTGCAAGTGGGATTAAGAGACCGAGTTCTCCGAAGATGATTACCAAGTATTTCCCGAGAGGGAAGTGGGCTTCCGATTCAAAGGGAAAAGTTTTCCATTCCTTTTGGCACATACGAGATGAACTTTTGTAATGCCATTAAGATGCTTTATGTGTTATAAATGACATAAGGGTAAATCATTTAACTATTCTTACTAAACCTTCGTTGTATTTATTATTAATTATGTGGCCTACAGCTGACCGTGCACTCAAAGCAAAATCTTATAAGAAGGAAACATAAGAAAGGCTTTATTTCCCCACAACTTAAATGTTAAAAGCATTAGTGCGACTCAGTACGGTAGCAGTATTGGTCTTCCTTGGATTATTTTTCTTTCCTGTAAGCGTACACTTCTACGCTGCTTTCAGATCCTTCTGCCACTCTAGTGAGAACCACGCCGCACTGAAAGCACACACTGTTGAGATCCTCGGCACAATCGTCGCAATATGGCAGCCCGCAGTTGACGCAAACCGTGAAGGTGGAGTCCTCCAATCCCCGGCAGATCATGCAGGTCCTTTTGGCGAACTTGAAGTGCCGTATCCAACCAAATACGACAGGACATGAGAACCGTAGCCAAAGGAAGACGTTGACCTGCTGCTGGATGCGATGTGTGGCCAGGTTATCCTCGGCATCGTGAATCAGAAACTCCAGAGATCTAAGCCGATTCCGCAGGATGCGGTTATACAGGAAAAGGATGCGCTGTTTCTCACGCTTGTAGTATAAGAAGCTGCAAATTACTCGCCGCATTCGCAGAAATGTTGTGCTCTGGTAGATCAGCACTATGATGACCAGGTACAGCAGTAAAAGCTGGTAGTACATCTTTTTTGGCAGGACATGTGGATTCGGAAGGCACTCCTTGTTGGACAGCGAGGTTGAGACCTTCTCGTGGATGTTGAAGTTATGCATGGTGGTGCGCAGCAGTCGCGCCATTTGACCCACACCACTGATCTATATTTACAGGGAATAAGTTAGGAATTCGGGTTATTTATATATTTAATTGATTAACTTATTATTGCTTACATTGAATCGGACTTCATGCTCACCATCCTGCTGGTAAACGATCTTCGATCGCTTTCGGACAATCTGAAGTAATTCCACGACTAAGTGGTCTATCAATATAAACAGTCCAGCTGTGACTAATTCTAGTAGGAACTGTAGCAAACTAAAGCAAACCGTAGTGGACTCCTGGTGGGTTCGACTAAATATGTGATCCACATCAATGTACTTTGACTTTTCGTAGGTGCGCAGTGGCAAAATGGCATCAACACCCTGTTTCCTACGCCGCTGATCCACGTGCTTGAAATATTTAGTGATATAGAAGTTGTCGAACTCCACGTCGTTGAGATACTTCACATAGTAGTTGATGGATACGTAAACCAACCGCAGCATGAACAGGCATAGAATCTTCTGAAGTATGCCCATGACTTTATTGAAGATCCGCTTTTGGCGTTCAAAGTCTTCCTTAAAAGCCTGTCCTGTCCTCTCAGCGGACTTCAGTTGACTCTTGGCGAACTGTTCGTCCTTTATTTCATAGTTCACCTCTATCTGTGAGCTGTTGTCAAAGAGTTCCTGTTCGGCCTTCAGTAACTCCACGTAAGTCTCCCCAAAGTTTTGTGGCACCACCGCGGATGGGTCGCATATCTTATCCGGATTGCCAAAGAGGTCTAGCTCGCAGATAATATCGACTCTGTAGGGCCAACAGATGGCCTTACCTATCATCGAGGGAAAATTGGTTGTACATTTTCTGTAACCCTTTCGGAAAACCTCCAGGCACACGCGATGGCCACTTCTTAGCTGATGCTTGCACCTATTTCTCATATTCCGTTGAAAACGCTTCTGAACCGCTGCTGAAGTTGGTAGCTCCTTACCTCCATTTCCAATTTCACTTATGTTCATCCTCTTCGTTTCTCTGCCCCATCTTTCATAGATTGGTTTGGAATTCTTGTCGCCGTATTTCTCGTCTTCAATGTCTGAATTTTCCACGGCATACTTAAGATCCACCAGGACTTCTTGTAATTCGTAAAAGGTATGTCGTATCTCCTCCACATCTCCTCGCATATGTTTCAGAGTGTTTGTAAACGGCTTGGCCATTAAATCAAATCGGGTTTTGGATAGATTGTAGGTCAGCACTGTAGTGCAGACAAATACACGGGCAACCTCGCCCGCATTTTCCACCAGGTTAGCTATAGGTCCGGATATTATAAAGGCAAAGGCCACTGCACGTAAATATGTCCTTCCAGATTTTCCTACCAATGCCACGAAAATCAGCAGGATTACGGCACGAACTGGGAGGCTAAGCATGAAGATCGTTCCGGTCACCAGGACAAAGACTAAGAAGACGTAGAGGTCGGTGGCTCGGTTCACGAACAGGCGACCCAGGGTAAAGTTCAGGGCCGCCAGCTTCCAGAGGAGGAAGCCCAATACGAGTCCCAGTAGGAAGGTAACAAAGCGTCGAAGACATTGGATCCGGGTACTTCCCTCGCTCTGTGGTCCATACAAAAAGCAAAAGATCGGATGAAATGGCCGAGTTAAAAGGGAAAACATTTTGGACAATAAAATAAAAGCCACTTTTTTGGCAGTCACAATATTATATTTTCTATTTCACGCTATAAATTCAATGATTGCTAAAAATTCATCATATTAAAAAAAAAATTAATGATTTTGTACTTATTAAGAACATATTTCAGGTGCATAATTTGTTGGAAAATTAACAGTCCCCATAATTAGGTGCCATTATGGGCCAGCTAGTCTGCCATTGACCAATCTTTAATTGCCTTTGACTCCCTATGTGACTTTTAATTTTCTACCCATACAAATGATACCCCTTGAAATAAGTGCAAATGTCCAAGAGTTGCCCAGGACCCCCCAGACAATCGGCAGCTGACCAGACCAGACCACTTTTCGCTGAGTAGGAGAATGCGAGAACATTCAGTTTATCGTTTCCCTCGGCGGCAACGGGTAATCCAATTATAATAGAGCTGGTCCGCCGGCTGCACCTGCCTCACTTGGGGGCATTCTTCTAAAATATAAAAATTGATTACATGCGTGTCTGCCAGTCTCCTTCTGTCCACACACTCCACCTTTTGGGATGCGTTCTGCCGATCCTGGCGGCGATTCAAAACTTGTTTGTTTTGGTTCGCGGCGGCGAGCGTTTTAAAAATTTATGAACTGCAGTCAACCGACAAAAGATGGATGGGACCGAATGCAGTTGGTGCGGAGTAGGAGGTGGAGACACCTCCTCCTCTGGCTCACTCCGAAATTGGTGCGGTTGCTCAATGTCGTCGCGCTCGGCGGTGTCACTCGCTGCATATTAAACAGTTTTTGGGATTCAGTCTCCCGAGTCCCAGAGGCCGCACTTCATCAACTTGGGGTTCGGTCTCGAATGTGCTAAAAAATTGATTGATCCTGCAGGAGGCGGAGGGCGGAGCCAGTCGAGAGCTCCTCCACTTTGACGACATCATCCGTAGACGTAGACGACGAGACGGGGCGTGGTCGGGTCTCAGGATGCTCGACGCACGCATTAAAACAATTTAAAATTCCCAAAGACCGAAACACTAGGCAACCCACAACGGTGGGTGGCATCGCCCAGACAAGTGGCTAAATAGGCGGGTTGGAGAAGTGGTGGCCTTGATTGCATCCCAAGTAAAATGTTCCATTTGGAAATGTTCCATTTGGGAGCAATGGCTGGGGCAAACGAGTGCGCTTGAACTATGGAAAGTTATTTGTCACAAACAAATTAAGTATTTATATTATTTAATAATGTATTGAAACGAAGGGTTTAAACAATTAAACCACATATATTTGAATCCACTTGCTACATTAAGTTATATGAGGTTTTATTTCTATTTCTTTATGTAGTCACCAGAAATACTTCTACCGCAACCACTGTACACATTTACCATGGGCGGTCGAGACTGCGTGCTGGGCAGCCTAGGACCTGCTCTTGTAAAGCTTTAAATGCATTAAATTGTCAAAGCGATGGCTATGCTAAAAGTTTGCTGGCCATAAAATTGCATGCCACAGACAAAAAAGGAGTCGCCCCATCATCATCATCATGCGACGGAGGCGAATACGGATCCCCAGCTCCCGGCTGCCGAATCGCTCCAGCTCTCGAATCCCGACCCAATCCAGAACCGAAGCTGGTCAGTCAGTCAAGTCTAAAACCAAATGAATGATGAATTGCCTGTCACTTGCAATTTTTGCAGACAGACGAAAACACAGAGAGAACCGATTCCGGTGCTGGATGTTCGTCTTCGCCGGCTTGTTTAAATTTTTCATGTTTTTCTAAGCCCCCACCGCCGTCCCTGGTATTACCAACTTGAGTGGACCTGGTCCAGACACGGCTACCAAAACGTTGACATGCTGAATGCTTTCATGGAATTTGCGTTTTAAAAAGGCGGCAACGTTGACATCCTTGTCATTGTGTCTTGTCGGCCACTTTTGGTCGAAAATGTTTTGGTTTGGCTTTTGCAAAAATTCACAAATTTAATTGGGTGAGCATCCAGAGGCAGCAGAGCGGCCAGAAAATTATGAAATATTTGTGGACGAATTATCAAGCAGGCCAAAAGAATGTCAGGCTGCACAAAAATAATTTTAAAGAAATGGCAAAATGAATTAACACAAAAAACGTTGAAAGTTAAGATAAATTTGGTACGACATTGAGAAAAAGTTGTATATTATATTAATCTTATAAGCTCAAGTGTTTATTGCTTGGTTTGCTAATAAACTATTATAAACTGTGAATCTTTGCATATTTCCATATCCTGCATATGTAGTTTAAGCTATAACTATAAATCCCTTAGTCTGTGCAAAATTAGTCCATTTGTCAGCCACAAATTGCATTCATCATAATGATAGGAAAAGAGCACGAGCACCAGCATTATGTGCATGTCCATATCAAAATGACCGGAGATCCACTAAAAATTGATTGGCGATTT
Organism: Drosophila sechellia; assembly: GCF_004382195.2. Lineage (NCBI taxonomy): Eukaryota > Metazoa > Arthropoda > Insecta > Diptera > Drosophilidae > Drosophila > Drosophila sechellia. The sequence goes on along the minus strand of NC_045951.1, from coordinate 12,864,849 downwards.
ATGCGGATTGTTGGGGGTTGCTGTAGTGGGCATGGGGATATCTGTGAACGGACATCATTAGAAATGCAAATAAATACGTCCGAAATGCGTGGAAAATAGAGAAACATTTTAAAATGGCCGGGCCAATGAATTTATGGCGCCAATCTGAATATTTCCTTTCTCCCTCCTGTCAAAATCCATCTGGGTCCATCAAATGCATTGGTCACGCCCTCGGGTATGCGTAAATTATGAAAATAAGGGGCGGGTAGTGGGAAATGAGTGAAAACCTAGCGATAAGGCCCATCGTTCACTCTGGCAAAAAGTTCACCAAACTATGTGGCTGCATAAATTTTCCCACTCTGAAATGAGAACTCGACTTAAATGCCTAAAAAAAGCCAAACAAAAATTAAATTAGTTAATTAATGCAACGAAACAAAAAAGTGTGCTAAGGGGGGGGGAGAATCGGGGTCACCCATCAATCATGGAAGCAAGGGTCGCCACATGCGTGTGTCAAATATTTTTGGTCTACCGAACCCGTAGATTGCTTTCGCTTTCACTCCATAAACTCAAACTCAAACTGAATCCAAAGCCGAATCCGATTCCGTATCCAAACCCCAATCCCCACAGCTATTCCTCTTGACATTTCCAATTGCCCAGGGAAGAAATATTCACAAATTAGTTGCCCACATGTGTCAGGTAAAGGTGATTAAGCGGTTGGGCCAAAACGAAAATTATCCATAAGCACTCTAGAAAAACACGAGAAAAAAAGCCAGAGCCAAATAAATTATGCAAAGGGGCAAAGTCAAAGCCGAATGTATCAGATTTCGCGCTTTGCGGCTATATCTCAAATTAGTTTTCAGTCTTTCTCTGCGTTTAAACACGCCCTAAGCCTAAAGGTAAACATTGGATTTCCATTAGCCAACAAGGGTTAAGTTGACCGAATAAGTCCGAGAATTAGCCAATTTGGTCTGGAATTTAACAACTTATGATATACTCTTTATGTAAAATTGCCATGCGTATAGTAAATGAATGTAATATATGAATATTGTATCACTTTTTATACGCTATTTAAAAATTATTACTATTTTTAAGCTAAAGAGTAGGCAGCCTGTTTTTAGCTGACCTTAAGTACCCCATTTTATAGAGCATCTATTTTAAATAATTCCCAAATTTGATGGACATTCCTTAAATCGTCGGCCATCGAAGCCCTTTGGGGCTTTTGCATTAATTTTTACAGGCTTTTTTGCAGGTGCTTAACTTTGGTCATATGAAAATTTGCATAAACAAAGACAAAGTTTGTTCTGCATTTTTAATTAAATAATTAAAGGCAAGTCGACGGGCCAATAACGAGGCTATCAACATCAGCGTCATCGTTCTAATCAACGCCATTATTATGGGGACTCATGCAAATATTTGTCTCCTCCACCTTTGCCAGTTTGGATACTTCTTGGCCATCACCCCCTCGTGTTTGCATATGCATGAACCTAATTTTAATTAATATTTTATTATCTTAATTATGCATCGCACCTTGCCGCCCTTTCCACTTCCTCCAGCCAGCTGCGCCCTTTCCGCTGAGTTTTGCGCTTAGTTTTCGACCTTTTGCCTAACAAATTATGGCCATAAATAAAGTAAACGAGTTAAGAGTGGTTTTGCGTGTTCTCGAGAATGCCCATTCGCACTGACTGCCTTTTTTTTTTTGTTTGCTGTTGCGTCTGGCTTTTTGTCTAGCCGCAGTCTGGCGCTCGGCTAATGTCATTTTCATATTGCCGCGGCCTCTAACAACAACGTGAAAGGGTTAAAATGTTTAAAAAAAAATTGCGGCTAGTGCAGGCTGCGATAATTTCGGCTTGATTTATTAGTTTTATTAGCCGGCATAATTGGCTTAACGGGCTAAATGGGAAAGAACAGGTGTAGGCGTCTACTAAGATCGATTAGGCGGCAGATAAGATTATTATACTAAGTATAATCTCATTAGGAAATAAATAGTTTTAAAAGAGGCCCTATAATTGTTAGATGATACACAAAAGTAATGTGGATGTATACGATAAGGTTTTTAGCTAGATTAAAGAAAGTAATACATATACTTAACTTACAATCTTATTTAACCGTAAATTATATAATTTAAGAATGCAGTTAGCTTTAGGAGCAACACCCTTTTGAATGGCAATTTCAATGTAAAACTGAAACATTAGACTAACCGCAAAGACAAAGATACAGCGAATACGAGTAGTCAATGAAAAAGGTACATTTAAGACACCCCTTTCAAAAACCACAAGACAGTGCGTATCATAGCGCAAAATATGGTATGTAAACTAGCAGATATTTCAGTAATGAAATGGTTTGCTTAAATTACCCCTTGCACTTACACTAATGTCTCGCACTGTGGCCCGCATTTCACCGAGCCCAGCTTTCCATTCATCAATTTCAGCTACCAACCTCAACGAAGAGCAGAATACTCGAGTTTCAATAACAATCCGATGGAGTTCGAATTTCATAATTCATCTGCCGATAGACTCTCACTTTTCTTTCGCTTTTTGCCGCCAGCTTTTCTCACACATTAGCATTGGAAAACCATTAAGGTGGCGAGGGCGTGGCCATAGCTTAGGGCCACAAATATGGTTTTGCCCACAAACGAAAGTTTGTAATTTATTACAAATTAAAATAAATCAAATATCGAAAATGAATGGCATAGTTCGCTGGGAGGAGGAAACCGATAAATCTGTGGCAGAGCAGGTGATTCAACGCCAACGTCTCTATAAGTTACAGAAAAACAACCATAGATAAGCAGTCATTTGCATTTTGAGTGGCTTCATAAAAATTATAAACATTAATTTCTTTATTTTCGAGTCCGGAGAGAGAGGAAATGATTTGTCAAATGACTCTCAGCCAGGAAGGGAAAACAAACCACAAAAATGTAATTTTAAATGTAAATAAGTCCAACGGAAAATACGCTAATAGCAGATAACCGTGGGTAAAGTAACTAAAACAGGTTTCATATGACCCCTAATATAATTTACCAAGCCCAAACAAAGTAGAAAATATCTCCCCTGGTCTATCATAAATGCAAATGCATCGTATCTCTGGCTTTCAGCCGGAAAATTCTCCCCAGACAAGATCTTTTCTTTGACTGATCTCAACGTCTCAGCAGCAGCCGCAATAAAAAAGATTGAAATTCAATATCGGGAGATCCCATAATGGAGCAGCTGGAAGTGGAAGTGCTGGAGCGCCATCCGCGATAGACTTGTTTACATTCTTTGGCCTTAAACAATAGCATCTATCCAAACAACAGAACAAAGAACGGTACCGAGGCGTTAAAATCTCAGTGAGAATAAAATCTCAACACTTTAAAAGCATTTTGAAACCATAAATTCCAACTGCCCGCCGAGCCAAGTGATTCCCCATGCCATGTAAGTATATGCATATCCAGAGATATAGATGAAGATCAGGCCGAAATGTCAAATGTATCTTGCTGTTACAGTGCTCCATCGTTTATCAAAACCATTTTATAACTATCGCGGGGCAAGGCAAGGAACTTTTGGAGCATAAATCAACTGGATACTGGCTACAACTTTGTTTTGGTTTATGCTTTTTGCCCAGTTTGTGTTTTTGTTTGTTATGAAAGTGCGGTTCGTCATGCTGTGACCATTCGGGAAATTGACTGACGCTACGGACCCCACGTTGGGAAATAAAACAAAATAAAACCCCTGACGAACGAACCGAAGAATCGGAGAACCGGAGAACGGGAGAACCGGAGGAGCCGTCTGCCTGCGAAATCCGACAGAACCGCAGACTAATTAAATTAATTGAGGTGATTTTTGTCACAGAGAGCAGATACGTCCGATATGCCCGATATGCCGTTACCCATTTGTAAAGTGTTCCCCGATTTTGTGCGGCTTAAGAGCATGGTAAAAAATATGGTTCGCCGCTTTATATCGGGGGCGCATATTTTTTAAAACGATTTTGCGCTCATATCGTAAAATGCTGAACGCATGTAATCCATCGATATTAATGACTGGCCATATTTTTTGCTCCCACTCGTTGAAATTGTTGTTCTTTCTGGTTGATTGAATGGTTATTCATATTTCCCTTTTTGCCAGAACACCGGCTTTGTTGTGTCCGTAAGTCCGAAAGGAGGAGATATGCACCGTTGTTTCCTTTTTGTGCCTCACATCCTTTAATCGAAATGATTGTACATTGTTGAATGCGCCGCTTTTTTTACGATCCGAGCTATACAATATTAAATGAGTGCAATCAGAATTTGGCGTTCAATGAAAGGGTCGCGGAGAGTAATCATTGCATAAAATTCTACATCAATTAAATCTCAATATTGACTTAAGTTTACTAGTGAATAAATGAAGTTTTTTAAGTAAAACTTATACATCCCAGTATTTTATTTGAAATCCTGGTTTCTATTGCAGTATTTAGACGTCGTATGTACTAACTTTGTTTCCGTGGGCTTGTTGGTTTTTGAATAATATAACCTGCTGTGCGTAAACAATAGAAAATCTCAATTTTCAACACAACGCGCAGATATGAACATTACGCGCTTGTCCGGCTTTTTGTCGCATTTTGTGTAAACGCAAATTAAATATTTAACAACCTATTAAACCAGCGTCAACAGCATTAAAATGAATAAATAATGCGACTGAATTGTTGGCAATTGCCTGTGACCATGACTGTTTTCCTGAACCCGTTGACCATTGCGCTGCGAACATATTTTGCAGATGCAGGCGAACTGAGGTGGCTTAGAGCTGGAAATAGATTATTTAAAAATATCTGAAATAATTTCGATATTTTAATTTATTCGGAAATTATGTACAAAGACCCGGCTTACAAACCTGGTAAAGGAATCATTGGATATAGTACTTATCAAATTTGTTGTAAGGTATTTTAGTTTAAGTTTTAATTTTAAGTAAGTAATAAGCACAGTTTTCCTTTGAAAGGATATATAAATAAATTTAGATAAAATGGTGCAAATAGTATTGCATTTATTAAAACAACTGTAAATATATAGTTTTTCCGACTATCAAACGATAGTGCCATCGATTGTCTAGCGACTTTGCTTTGTTTTCGCCACCATGGACTTTCCACTCAGATACCGTTGGCCTTTTTGGAATTTCACCGATACACTGGGAGGATGATAATGACAGCGAACACGGGCAGAAGGAGTCCGCTTAGGAGCCATGAACATGACCATTTGAGGTTGGGGCGATTGTCAATGGTTGTTGTCAATTACGTTAACAAAACACGGTTGCCGGGCGCCCTGCATGAATGGATATGGATGTAGATATGGTGGATGTACATAGTGGATGTGGAACTGGGCGCCCCAAAACTGGAGCAGGAGCAGAAGTTGGTATTCGATGGTCCCCCGAAAAGGTTCCAAAATTTGTACGTCACTGGCAGAGGGAAAACAGCGGGCGGCGAACCGGAACCGAAAGACAGACAGTCCAGAGCCAAAGACATGGCCAAAACCAAATGCAAAGCAGCCGCCAAAACAAAGGGAAGCCAAAACAAAAATGGAGCTGGAGTTGGAGTCCATGTGCTCATGTCAGGCGTTTAATTGGCATTGCCATTTGGTATGTGTTATTAACGATTTGTGGCGTGCAAAGGCATTTGTCAATGTGTCACAAAAATGAACTTCGTAGGGAGAAAGGAATTTCGAGCGAACTGAGAAAACTTGCCACAGACACATGTCAGTGATTTTGTGTAACTAAGCTTTTGAGCGTTAAAGCTGCATAATGAATGTTTTATGTTATTAAAGATAAATGAACGATGTCTGTGCTGTCAAAATATTAATGATATTTACTTTATATGTATATTCATCCTATAGAAAATATTGTTTGCGCACAATGTGGCTATCTTTTATCAATATATTATATTAAATTCGTTGTTTTGAATGCAAAATCAAAAATTTTTCCGAGTGCTGCCACCCACAGAATCATCGGTGTCGGAGTTTTGGCGGCGTCAGCATAAACTGAACTCGAAAGTGACCTTTTTAATTAAAAGCCAAAGTTGGGGGACTCTTGCAGCAGTTCGTGCCGCATTCGCATGCTTGAAATTGCAACAGCGAAAATTACATGGACGCCGGGCGTTGGGATTAAGGGGCTGCCCAAAAGCGGGGGAGCCCAAAGGGAATTGTTATCTAATGTCTGGAGGCGAAGGGTCAAACACTGTGCAACAGTCACGCAGAGCACAGCCGTCGACCGGAGCGAGAGGAAAAAGTGTTAATAAATTTTCGACCAAAAGCCAGACTGGGGCCGCCGTGGTTGTTGGCCAAATTAAGTCAACTCGACTCCTCGGCTCCCCCACGCGGCTCGTTCTCGATTCGCAAATAAATTTGTTTAATTCCCACTCGACGGGAACAAGGAAAAGCAGCGCGAAATATTTTATAATGCCCGGCCAGCCGGTGAAGGCGTGAATTCGGAGCACTCCACTCCAGGAGGGAGCAGCTAGCTTGGCCAGAACCCCGGGGGAAATCGTGTTCGGGATGGCGATGGCTCAGGCTGACTAATTAGACACGTCATTGTTGGCGATTGGCTTTGCATTTTCGGAGTTTTCCAATTGCCACGGCTAATGAGTGCCACAATCAGCGGGTTTCGCAAGGGGGGGCACTACCTCAGTTGCAACTAATTGACATTTAAGCCGGCTCTCAAGGTAAGTGCACTTTTAAGGCTGCTGGCAGACTAGCAAACGGCTGACGTGTTGCACTCTGTTTATGCAAATTCACAGAAATTCCATGGGAATCTATCGAATCAGGGGACACTTTAAGCCAAATTTAGCTCCTGAGGATATTCACAAAGAAAATTCCCTCTTTTAACATATAAAGGCACGTATTTGTAAACTTTCCCAGCCTTTGGGAGAAATTAATAAAAAATCTTCTAAACGGAATGCTTTCACAAACATGCATTTGCTCAAGACATTATGGTTTTTCCGGTACTTTCATTTCCGTTTCTTCACATTTCGGTGGTAATCAACTTTTTCGCCAGCACGACCCCAGTTAATTGAGAATCCATTGGGCCGAAATCGTTTTTCATTATGCCAGCGAATAAATAATGTGCAGTTGTTGCACAAACGTGCCCATGTGCTGGCAATTTGTATTTAACATATCATTCATATAATATCAATTAGTTGCATATGTATGGCGCCAATCGCTGGGTGTCCTGTCCTGGCCTTCTTGTGTCCTTTCGACCCGGCTGAAAATTATTGGCTGCCATACAGCCAACATTGTTCGTTTGGCTTCCTCCTTTTTTTTGTCAACTCCTTTTTGTTTAATTTTTTTTTTTTTTGTTCTTTTTTGGGGGGCCGAGTGAATAGCAAACGGAAAACGGATGAAAGCTTCACTCGATTGGCATGCGTCCGTTTGCTGGCCGTTGATGAGGGGGATCGGGGTGATCGGGCGGTGGGGCAAGGACATCGAAGAAGGGTGCAGAGGGGGTCGACGAGGAGACAAGAAGACAGGAGCATGGACATGGACAAAGAAGTGGACATGGGCGATGACAACATCAATGTCAGCACACTGCAAACGCTCGTCTCCTCCATTATATTTTCTTCTCTGGCTCATTTCGTCCTGCTTGAACACAAAAAGCTCATTTTTTGCCAATTTTTGGGTCCCTCTGAATGAAATTTAACGAGCAGTGGGATGTGTGTGTTTCTGAGCCGGATAAACATTAACGTCTTATTTTGGCCAAAAGCTCAGACAAAGAGTTCTTGGGCATTGTGGGTTGAGTTAGCTGACTTTAAAGGAAACGTAGAAATTATTAGATATTCCAAGTTTCATATTTCAATAAAATGTAAAATTATATTTAGTTCACAATCCTAAATTGTATAGATTCCAGTCACAGGTTCTTGCATAATTCGGAAGGTGAGGACCGCAGTTATCCCCCTTTTCAATCATCAAATCAATGCACTCCCTTCTTCCTGATTATGCACAAGACAATTTCCCTGTGGAAACAACTAGGATTCCATCTAATTATGCATGCCATCAGCGTGCCAGCTGCTCCCCCTTTCTTTCCCTTCGATTTTCGGTGGATTGTTAGTTTTTTGGCTTAACCTTTTGCCAATTTTAAATTGGCTTGGCTGGGGAGGCCCTGGTTTTGGGAGCGGGCTTTTTGGATACTGGGCCTGGCCAAGTTCAAATATGCACAAACATTTGTTCAAAGACTAAAGATTTATCTCGCCTGTTGTACGCTAGACACCCTGTGGTGGAAACGCCCCCCTCCTCAGCATCCCTGACTCCTGTCTGCTTCCGTTTCGTGCCCAGGTTTTCCCATTTTCCAGTGGGGGAGTAGCTTTTTTTGGGCATTCATACGAGCGCCGAACGATACAAATCGCTGAATTTCAAGTGCAAAACTTGAATATGCAATTGAATTTTTGCACGTTCTGCGGTAGCGTCTTTGCTAGCACAGTAATCACTGGCAGTTGATGGACTGACCGCAGCTAGGGAATATTCTCCACACTCTATGCGTTGCTCGCTATCTCGACTAAATTAAGAAATTCGAGCAAGGTAATATTTAAGTTAGTTACAACTATAAGAATCAAAAGGTTTTAAAATTAATGAACTCTAATTAAGTTGCATTTTTATGCACCGATTTTATAATGCTCAGAATATATTTACCTTAGATTGAATTTCAAATGCTGAAATATCTTTTAAATCTCTTGATAATAGGGTATCGGTTAGCTGCACAACTTTCGCAACTCCACATTGCATGCTCCTTTGTTAGATCAGAACACTTTTTGGGGATTTTAGGGGCTCCTTTTCCTCGCAGCTGGCGTATTTGCATATTCACGCTGCGGATTGAAATCAGAAACAGTGGGTGCCGGGCCAATACTCGGTGCAGTGACACCGCGGAGTCGGCCGGGAGGCAGTCCTCCAAGTGGAATCGATGAATCGCCGGATCCCCTGGATTCCCGCACCCCGCGGAATTTCCGAATCGGTGAGGAGAAAATGCAAAATGTGCCTGCTGGGCAGATGGAAGAAGCTAAAAACCAGCGAACGAGAACCCGTCCAAAGTGTAGCCAGGCAAACAAATTCAAAATGTTTGGTGAATTTCAATTGCTGACAAATTTGCCTCCATGGAGGAGGATTTACGGGCGGGGATGAATCAAATGAATGGCGGACAACGAACGGCGGGGCTGTTGATAATATTATTAGTACCCGGTGAATGGCAAATTGTCCTTGAGGATATAAATGGAATTTGAAATTATTTTATCAACATTTTTGATTGCTTCCAGCTGAACAATTGTATCGTGGGCATGGGAGATTGGCTGAATGGCAGAATGGATGGCAGTCATTGACTCTGATGGACGCAATTCATTGGCAGTCCAAGCATTCAGACCCTAATAATATGCACCGAAGTTATGAATTCCCACACAACAACAATGGGAGTTTCAATGGGATGGGGAGGGGGTTTTCCGAGCAATATGTTTCATGGACTATGGAAATGATAAATATCAGAGTGTCCTTACCTACCCGCAATCCCAGTTGCCTCAAAATGAGTTTCGAGCTATGCTAATTATTATTTCATGGATCCAGCCCAGGATGATGGTACCACTTGCGGCCAGGATTTTAATCTAAGCAGATAAGGAAATTGCTTAGAATTCTAAATGGACCAAGGGCCAAATGGAGCACAAGTTATAGTCAAAGGACGGCTTCCCTCAGGTTCAGGTGTTAAGCTGCTGATGGATATTTAAATGGGTTGAGTTGGGTTCACTGGGGGAGAGGCCCCTTTATTGAAATAAAGTTGACAATTCGAGAGGAGCCGAGGGCTTTCAATGCGAAGCGCGTGGCCGATGAGCCATTGATTTTGAAGGGGATTTTGGCGGAAATGACTGCTTGAAGTGTTGGTGGAGCTGGAGGAGCCGATGAAGTCAATGAAGTGGCTCAGATTCTTGAGGTTCTGTTTCGGTTTAGCGCTCTTCAAGTTCCGTATTGATAAACTTAATGGAGATTGTTGGATGTGCATAGAATTGAAATTGAACTCAGTTGTTGAGCTGCTAACTCGTTAAGTATCATCAGGCTTTTAGATGTCAAATTGAAGCACTGTGATTTTTATTCGAAACAAAGATTTTGGCCAACAAGTAAGTGGCCATGTAAGTACCTCAAACTACACCAAAAAAATGGCTTAATTCATCAGCTTGTGACCGCCACCTGTTCAAGTGCAGTTTTAGCCAAAGCAATAAGCCAAAACATGGAAATCCCATAATTCTGATCAGATTAGGCACTCAAAAGATTTACAATAAAAATCCCAGCATCACACCCCACACTTTGTCTGCATCTTCTCTAATTCTCGGTCGAGTCAAGCACTCTTGTCTGGAATTAAAATTTAACGAGCAAACACAACAAAATAACCAAAAATAATCTTCACAAAATCCCAATATACAGAAAACCCATCGAAAGCATAACTCAGCCGCACACTTCAGATTGCGAATGTAGTTTTGTGGTACCAAAAACTGACGGAAAACTCGCTTGAATATGAAGTCTTATTGATTCGCACTGAAAATGCAATTTTGCGTTGGCATTAAGAGCCGTTTTTCCGTCAGGTGGAAAATGTCCGTGCGAAAAGCTTTTTATAGCTGGCATTAATTTCGATTTTCTACTTTCTAGCTTGCCTTTTTCATAAAATATTTTGCTCTCGTCCGGAGCCCGTCACTTGAGCACTTTTGACATCATCTAATGCCGCTTCAATTTTCGTTAGTTTCGTCGATTCTGGCTGCACTTTGGGTTTTGATTTTTATCACAGCCCTGGACCTGGGCGATATCCTGCCAATCTGGTAACTGGTGTTTGGTATTCGGCATTTCGGTAACTCCTCCGACTTCGGTGCTCTGCATATTTGTTTTTGGCCTAATGCAAGGCAAACAGGCTCTAATTTAAATGGCTTTTCGTCTGCAGCTAGCCAGCTTTTCCTCTCCTCATCATCAATGTCAGTGTTATGACAGTTGAAGTTTTGACGTCGCCCGAGGGGCAGGGTGTGAATGTCGGGGCGGCGGATGTTTTTTAGCAATTCATTGGCAAAAGACAAATACACATATGCAAATAGGCAGATGCGAACCACTCGAAAACTAATGTAGTATGCATATATGTAAGTATGTATGCCCCAAACCGCCGAAACTCCACTTGAAAATGCCTGGCAGTCGATTATAAATGAAGTGCCCACACATACGAGTATATACGCACACATATGTATGTACATATATGGTATACATATTTGTGCGCATGGAGGGCCAACATAAATATTCAATTTAAATTATTACAAAATTGGCTTTCGCAAATTTCCATTATGCACTTATTTCATTTTCGGTGACGACGACTAAAAGCCCCACTACGTAGGCAGTTTTCGACTTTATCCTCCACAAATTTGCCCAACTATACATATGTATACACATACATACAATATGCTGTGCAAGTGTCTCTCATCAATAAGCAATTTAATTTGTCAATCGTCTCTCTCTTGGCACACAATCAACAAAATCCATCAGCCCTCTCTTAACTTGTCCTTCAACGGGCGGCAATTAAACGGCACCAGAGGCATCTGGACAAGGACCTGGCTTGTAATTAAAGTAAACATGGATGCGAATGCACATATACATATGCTGCTCGTACACATCCACAGCCGGAACGGCATTGTCATAAAATTGCGCATATAAATTGCCTGTGCATGTATTTATGCTGATCGCATTAATAACGCGCATACGTCATGTGGTACAAGGACACTGGGCCACATGGCAAAGTCAGAGACTCGCTTGTCACAGATCGGATTGGGATCGTAACTTAATTTGCATGTCGCTTTGAGAGCATAAATGCAGTATGGTATAATTTCCGGCTAATGGCGGATTTAACATTGCAAATAATTCAATTCCCTGCAATTTGATGGCAGCGTTTCTCTTAAATGCAATCTTACAATATAAGTTTGACTATGGGGTAAATGATGATATATCTTTAGCCAACATTGAATTAATCTAGCTTTACTGATGGTAAATTTTATTATTAGACAAAATTGCTTATTTTCTCGTCATTGATAAAGATCCTTTTTGTGTTGCCATCCTTTCTATCTTCTTTATAGATTATATTGAAATATTTACAAAGCATTTAAATCCCATAAAAATATTTCCATGCTCTTTAGCCCAATAGCCCGGCTTCATCCAAACCGATTTGCTTATAAACACCTGTAAACTTCACCGACCAAGTTGGCAAACAACTGTGGGCAAAGAGGGGTCAAAAGAAGAGATGGGATCAGGGATAACAGCAGGGGCGGTACTTGGGTGGCCTGCAGATTTCCATGCACTTGCAGGACATTTGATTTGTCACCCAAGGCGTGCAAATGATAATCGAAAAATCACTGAACTGTGCGTCTGTCCACCTCCACATCATGCCGGCTCCTGCTTGCTCCTACTGCCCAATGTCTCCCTCCATCCCTTCGAGTATCTGTGCGTGGGTGTCCAAATTTGATTTGTCTGGCCGCTTGACTGGCTTGCTCGGCCTTTGGTCCGCCCGCCTGCATTTCCGCATCCGGTTTTTGCATTTGACACCATGCCCGGAGACGAAGGGGTACAGAGAGAAAAATTAGGTCTAAGTATAGACTTAGAAAGTTGCAATGTATTATTATTATAAGTATTTTAAAATGAAACTAATATTAATGTCTTTTTATTATTATAATAATAAGAAATTATTTCCTTCAGTTCAACAACCAGTACTCCATTACCATTAATCACATATTTTCGCAATTTTATCTCAGTGTAGCTTTAGCAGCTACAAACACATGCACTGCACATAGACACTGGGGAAAATCTGCGTCCTGCTGGTTTTTCGGGGAGCAAAAACTTAACTGCTCGACACTTGTTTTGTGGTGTGTTGCCATTGTCTCCTGCTTTGCCCCTTCTTCAGACCTGTGGACCCCGGTTGCATGTGTGTGCGACATGTTACTGAGCCCCACCTAATGCCCATCCACCCACTTGGACCTCCCTAACCCCCTTAAAAATCTGAGTTCCAGCCGAAAGCTGTTGAGGCACATGGTGACATGTGAGAATGGAATGGAATTGGGATCCGTGTGCGGCCCATTTCAATTGGGCTCTTTGTGATTTGGTTGTTCGGGTGGCCGGTGGACTAGAGCCTGGGGAATGGATGAGTTTGGTATAAAGTATGAGGCAAAGCTCAAAATGCGTTTATTCCAAGGCAATTGTTCTTTGGATTTGTCTAGAAGGACACTTTTAAGATGCTTTTATGATCTGAACTTAAGAGATCGTAATAGATTAAGAGCATTCATTAGTGCTTAAAACGATATGTTAGTGTTTTATTTTCTGAAATATTTAAATTATAGTGGTTGTCAATGAAATTCTTAACCATTTGAATTACTAACTGACAGTTGACTTATATTGCGTTAAGTGTATGGATCGGATTAGCCATAAGCTACATGTTCTCTGTACATAACTAGTTGAAGTTGTCCTACTGAAAATCTAGGCCACCGCTTCGCAAATTCCCTTCCATCACTTGCGACATATATAAGTGCAGGGGTGTACCGACTCCTCGGGCAAATTCCTGTTGGATCTTCCAATTTGGCAAAGATATATCCCTTGGAGGGCAGAATACAAGTTACCTCCCAACAAATATCATAAATCCAGTGAGCAACTACTCAGTTGCCGTTGCCTTTGGGGGCAATGTGGCAACTACTGCACATGAACACGCCCCCACGCCCGCTTCGCTGACCCCGCCCAAGTAATCAAAAATTATGGCAGAGAGCACAAATTTATGTGCCATTAACTCAAAGAGTCCCCCCATCCATAGCTCCATGGAGGCTAACCAAAACTTAGACGAAACCCAGAGGCGAGTTCATTACTTCAATATTTCAGTCCATACTCACACACACACACACACTCTAGCACACAGGATGCGCCTGCCATTGTTTTTTATTTCCCCATCCAGAAAATGGGACAAGGGAATACGGGTGGACCGTTTTGTGATTAGGCGGGAACCTCGTTTAAATTAAAATAGCTACACGAGAGGACATTGTAGCGCTGGGTTTTTCGATGGATGGGCCGGAAGGGGCAGCAGCAGGGCGGAGCTTTATTGGATTTTCAATTGTCACCAAGCTGGGCAAATATTTTCGGGCACCGCTCTACTGAAAACTAGAAACCGAAAACCCCAAAAACCAAACCGAGCCCGCCTAAGCCCTGTTGGAGGTGTCTTCCGATGAAGTGCCCCTCTTCCAAAGCCGAAACCACAAGTGAATGACAACGTGGGTGGTAATGGGTGAAGGTTTACGGCCTACACTTTGGAAAATATGTTTCTATTTTCCCAAACTTCTTTTTAATGGTAATTATTCTAACTTGCCAAACTTGCAAGCTATTTGCTTATTAGAAAGTGATTTCAACGGACTTATTACAATTTAATAGGTCTGCCAGTTTTAAACATAGCTGAAATAGAATTTCTCGCAATGTAGTCCCTATCGTGGGCATCCTGCATCCCGGTCGAGGATTGCGGTTTCTGCTAATGACGATTGCCGTTGTTGATGAGTCCTAGGGATCCGAATCCCGAGTGGTGAAGGGTGATGGGGGGCCTGCGACTAGGAGCCCGTTTTGTGGCCAGAAAAAACCTTCATTGATATGTTGCCTACGTCCGCAAAGCCAGAAAATTTCATTTCCCCACCTTCCACTGCCCACATAGTTCAAGTGAAGTTATTCGGTTGCCGGAAAATGCTAAATTAAAAGCAAATTATTGTGTTTAGTTTTGAACCTGAACGAGGCCAAATGTCCTGCCGTGGAGTCCTGGCTGCCCTTATGTTAATTACTTTGGCTCCCAAGCGCTGGAAACTTTGTTTGTTTGCGGGTTTGTTATCGCTTTTTCTCCAAGGTAAATAGTTTCACTTGTTTGGATTTGGCTTACCTTTGTGTGCTCGACTGAAGTTTACATCTTTATTCACATTTGTTTGTCCGCCTAATGTGGCCCTGGCCGAAGTTGTTAATTAAAAGATGGCCAAAATGCGAATGTTTGTTTTCCAGGTGATGGCTGGTCGCTGGTCTAGAAGTGAAGTAAATTGTGGCCATCTAATCGTTGCTATTAAAGAGGATACTTATGGACGAATTAAATTTAACGGAAAGTGAAAGCTTGGTTGAGCAGGGAAAACATTTAATATTATCTTACAATAAAGTAAACGTTCTGTTTAAACTAGGACCAAGCCGTAATAGAGAATAACTTGTTGTTGTAGGTTTGGAATTTATAATTACATAAAGCGAAATGTTGGTAGAGTGATAGAAATTATATGTAGATTTAGACTTTAAAGAAGGATATGAAGTAAGTGTGATAAGTTTCCCACCAATGGATAATATTAATTTCTTATATTGATTCTCATAAGTGAAATATTAATCTTAGTCTGCTTCTATTAACTGAATAGAACACTGCGCCCTCATTAAAACTCGCCCCCCGGCTGGAAGCGAAGCAATAAAACAACCCCAGGACTTGCGGACTCACTAACTAACCTCACCCAAACTAGACTACAAAGAGGAATCAAGACCCCGCATAGACCAGCATTTTGCACATGGCCAACATAAAGCTCCCTTTCAGTCGGCCAGACCAAAGCACATATATGGTCAATGAGTCAATGACCTCGAGGCGCGATGAGTGAGGCCAAAAGGATAACCAATTATGCGTCGTCTGGCACATTACAGGACCCCTAATCCCGAACACCCCTAGCCCAGGAAAACTCATTAAAACTGCATGAATATAATTTTCGTTTGATTTATAAGCGTTCATCTGCGGCCCTTTGGAGATCTGCAGCAATGTTTGCTTGGCATATGGTTCTGTCTGTTCTTCGCAGGGAAACTTTTGGGGGTGCTATCTTTCATGGAGACAACTTCCTGACTAACCGCATCGATGGCAATTTTCGTACATTATTCGCCCATTCAGAGCAGAGACATCAGGCAGTTTCTGGCGGGGCAGGGAGAAATCAATTCCATTAGGATTATGAATGCAAACGTCAGGAAGCTGTGAGCCATAAACGCGCTTGTGTGCAAACATTTAAGAACTCGCCAGGGTTACGGGGTCCAGATCGGGGGTTAAGCAATAAGCATAATGCAAACCCTCCCCGCCAAGACAATAATAAACATAATGGTCCGCGCGGAATTGCGTTTAAGCGTCCAAGAAAAATTTGGCAGCTGAAACTGAAATGGGGGAAGTGAAAGTGGACTTGGACGTGGTCATTGCGGCGCATTCGGGCTCATATCCTCACCTCCAACCCCGACAATTTCCCTCTAAGTCCTTGACGTCCTTTGTCATATTTTACGCTCAAACTTCGGCGTCGTCTGCTTCATTACAGCTCACATTGATAATTATGCAATGGCTTTCGGGCGGTGGGTGGCTCAGAATCTCCCCAACTCAAGGGTGGATGGATATATAGATGCAGCTGAGTCCTCTTCGAACTGACAGCCAAATCCTGTGCGCGTGTCGGCATTTGGGCATTGTGCAAGCATTTCCGGTCTGGGGAATCCTGGTTCCTTTGCCAGCCGCTCCCGGAAAGCCCAACCCCCCAAGAAGCTGTTGCATTTAATGGTCTTAGAGATCCGTGGGTGTGGGTGAGTGCCTGGGACCATTTCTTGCTTTTTTGAGTAATGGCCACTGTGGCTGACAACAGATGCGGATTTACGGAATGGCATGCATATGGGCACCGCTTGCGGGCGAACAGATGAAAATTTCCATAAAACGTCGTTCTGTCAGCGGAGTAGGTTGTTGTCCCCTCATTTTTCACGGCTTTTCCGCGGCCCCTGACTTGGGTTTCGTTACTGGGCGGAGACACCCACGAAAATGGGGCATAATTCACCTAAGAAGATTGCCGCATATCTGCCAGATAAATTTGTTTGGCTGAGCAATAAGAAGTATTCGTTTTTTGAGACTAGTCTAGAGGTTGAGATTGGACTTTAGTTCAATGCAATCAACGGTGTTTCTTTGGCTAAAGAAATTCTTAAGATACGTACTTCATAGAAGTACTTAACAGTAGTAGCGAAGCTCTCACGGATGTGCTACACCCTTCTTGAGAGTATCAGGATTCTTTGGGGTTGGGCACAAGGTTGCCTCCGACCAGGTGTAAAGTTCCGGCTGCCATTTCTTTATCAGCTTCCAGTTCGTTTTTGATATATGAAGCGACAAGTGGAGGGCAAGTAAATATGACGCCACTGCATTACCCATCGCCCTGGCCAAGTGCCATCAACATTTTTGGGATCATTTACATAAACCCATAACGTTTAACTCGCATTAGTTGAAGGCAGCCAAGTGGCGGGGCATCCTGTCAAGGATGTCGAGGGTTTAGTTGCCCGTGGCAAATGCAATTCGCTGTAACCCCGGCAATGAGGCCAATAAACAAATACACTTGCCTCACCACCAACCTTGCAGCCACCCGACAATAACAACAAAAACCCGGCAAAACAATAAACAAACCGAGAACGTCGAGCTGTACTTATCCCGCCAAAAAGCAAAATACCGGGGTGGGGTTGCTCCACATCCCAAACACCCCACCTGGTGTCGCTTACAACCCACTCCCAAGCGCCACGTGTCAGTGAGACGTCGCTTGTTATTTTAAAAAATTTAAACACCCATGAAATAAAATATCCCTCCCAGACGGGCGGCAGTTGAAGTATCGAATGTAATAGGAAAATGTTTTTCCACGGCAGACGGTCGGGGATTTCGACCGGGGTTTCGAGAGTCCCTGGTGTCTCGAAAATTGGATCAAGGTCTGGGGGCAGGGGCACGCGCTTAAGGTAAAGGTGCCGCCCAAAGAGTTATCGCTCAATCCTGTCCAGGCACGGGCATCATATGTGCAACTCCCGGCACAGTTCACTTAACAAATGCTCAACTATGGCGCCCCATCAGAAACCGAGCTATATATAAGTACAGATATAGTACGGATGCGGGAACTTCAAGTGGTTTTAAGATAGGGGTTGTCAGCAGTCGATAGTGCCCACAGTGAGTTTAAGGACTTAATGAACTGGCATATAAATAGATGCATAATGAGTTGGGAGAGGTCGAATGAGGAGCAATTCAATGAGAGGTGTGTAAAAGGGTGAAAAGGTGTCTTTAAATGGCTCCATTTCGAGGGCGAAAAACATATATAAACAGTGAGGTGCAAAGAAGGGAAAATAGTTGTCAGATGATTTAAAATAAATGCAAGGGTACAATGTTTACAATATGGCAATTTTTAATTTATTAAAGATTATTCTGATTTAAATGTTTTAAGAACTTCAATCTCGGCTTTCGAATGACATCTATATCTTCTGCTTATTCAGATTTTTTTCCGTGACTATTCTATCTGTCTGCCTGAAACAAGGATGCTGCATAATTAGTCCAACACCTCAGCCTCCTTAGTCTCTCTACCAATTATCCGAAGGACACTTTTCGCTGAAAGTTCCTCTCGTTGCTTTTCTCTGATCAATTAGCTGTGATATTTTCGTGACATATTAATCGCTTGGGATTCGGCTGGGACTAGCAAAGTGACGACAGGAAAAGTCGCCAGGGATGGCAAAAAAAAAATAAAACCGACATGAGGAAAGCGGAGAATTAGTGTCTTCCAAGCGCAGCTGCTTTCGCCAGTCTTCGATTTTCGTGGCTTACAGAGCATCGGCATTAATACATGTTGACATAGTAAACAGGATTTTGAGTCCTTCGGCCGCGTTGCTCCCTTCGATGACCTCGGGCCAACTGCAGCAGTAACAAATTGGCAGATTAGACGTTGACATTTTTGGGTAAATTAATGGAACTGAAATGACCCAAGGGCGATTGCTTGGCAGCTCATGGACCTAACACCCCGTCCAACTTCTCCTTCGGCGACCGCTTTGTGCTATTTACCGCATAATTTTCCGAGCTGAGCGGGAAATTTTCCATTGCAGTTTCACTTAACGTACAACTGCACACATAATTTGATTAAAAAGCTTCTGCCATCGCCCCCTTTCCTCATGAGTTTTTCACAATTTTCCAGCATATTTTGCATTGTACACATGTGCAGACCAACCGAGCATAACTCATTCGCCTGCATTTCATTTGTAAAAAAAAAAATTAAATACACTTCCACATACCTCGGCGCTGCATAAAAATATCAAAAGAGTGGAAAATTAAATAGAATTTAGTATGTTTATTATGAAAGCATCCAACAAACACGCAAACGACTAAAAAACGGAAAAGAAATTATTCGCGGTTTGCATCATGAAACTCGTAAAAAATGAAGTCCAACAAAAAAACCATTGAAAAATTTAAGTTGATAAAGACCTAGGGGCTCGTGTTTAATGTAAAAGGGGCCTTTGATGAGGTAACCAAATAGAAAAGGGGAGTATAGATCAAAGGGGAACAGAATGTAGGTTTTAAATTATGCAAATTATAATTACCAAACACTACGTTTTTATGGAAATAGTCTATCAATATTGTGATAAAACAAGCTTTTTATGAATTTTGTAGAATAAATTAGTTTTTACCATTCTTTGGTTTCCATCATATTTCAGCTAATACGTTGAAGTGATAGGAAAAATTAAATAATGCTAGCAAAATTTTCTTGCCACTCCAGACTCTTTGTTTTCATGTTCTACTTCTTCCAAGATATATTGAGTTTGAGGAGACATTAACACAAATCGAATTTGAGACGAAAACTCAAAGCCACCCAGGCAGCTTCAACCTCATATTGTTGCTCCATATTTCAGAAGAACCTTCTGTTCTTGCTCGGCACGTCATTCACCACCCTCGGGGATCATCTTGCAAAGACTGTCCAAAAGGATATTTCCCTGGCTTGTTATTCAAATGAAAGCGACTTCAACGAATCTGAGAGAGCCAGAGAGTGAGTCATCTCCCAAGGACTTATCTCAAACACTTTCCACTTTATGCAATGAAGCGGGCCACGAGAGTGAAAAACAAAACAACATGTCAAAAATAAATGTACAAAAGACATTTCTGGTATATTTTCCAAATGAAATATTAGTTTACTTTTAGCGACGCCAGCGAGGCAGTCAAACCGCTGACAGTTTGTGGGTTGGAAAAGCGGGAAAACGGAGAGAAGTGGCCAGAGTGGGAAATGTGGAGGACGGAGTGTCTGAAGAAGAGGTATTTGTCATTTCTTTAAGGATTTCTGCAAAGCAAAGCAGAAAGCAAACAGATGGCGGAGGGGCTATAGGAGGAGTCACGTCTCCGAGTCCAAAAGTCGCCTCCTGGTAATGGCTTTCGCTCGGAGGAAAATCCAAGGAGTTCCGGGGGAAAGGGATATGAAGATGATGCCACTTGTGTTCAAGTGCCGCAATAAACAAATTTAACGGAACCGAAAGGGGCGGGTGCCAACGGCCTCCAGGATGGCCCCGTTAGGCGCCTGGCTACGTGATGAAGGTGAAACACGTAACATTGTTACGAAACGGATTGGAAAGACCGACTTTAAGATACTGTATGCGATAATACAAAGTTTAAAGATATTTTAAAGAAATATTTAAACAAACATTTGCTAGAATTATAGAAGTGTATATGTTTTCCCACAAAGCCACGTTATTTTAGTGTTATACATTCGTTTATATTGTGCCAACTGTTTTCCATATGTCTCCGAAATTAATGCTGTCTTATATCTGATATAAAGTTTTTTATTCTGCATTTCCAAGAACAATTAAGCAGTTGGGCCACTTGAGTGTAAAGTTCCTTTAACCATTACTGTATGCTAAATGTGGTGTATAGTTTTTAGCTCCGTCATAGGTATCGACCCCTAGGCCCCTTTGGCACCCTTTGATATTCCGTCAGAGTTATGGGGTTTGCGTGGCTAAGAAATTAAGTAATTTTCTACACATAGTGAAGATTTTTATCAAAAGGGTTGCACCCGATCCGCGACGCCCCCCACCTACGACGGTGAGTACATACGCCACTGGCTGACATATGTCACCCGCTGGTCGAAGGCGTCGCCGCCGGAGCGTGTCAAGCGCTTAGATGCCGGGCTGTTGATAGCCGATGACCGCGTTTAAAATACCAGCACGTACCACTCGCCCACGCCTGGCCAACGGGAGCCCCCAACCTCGGAACCCTCAACCTCCGAACCCACTACCCGCTCCCGTTGACATCAATAAATATTCGCGGACAAGAGGCGGGGCTCGGTGCCCGCTCCCTGCAACCCTACATCATAATGCTGAAAAGCCATAAACGGCGTAATAAAATTCTGCACTGCCATATGTTCCCCAGCGGGCATTATTTTATTGAACGGAACGGGTCGGCACGATGTGAAGTGGGTGGATATGGCCTGGATCCAGATCCGGAGGAGGTTGGCCGCCGGTCGGTGGACGCAATTTGTAGGAAGCCTATAAAAAAAAATAAGAGCCGGGAGATTTCGAGCCAGCCACCAACGGTCCCCATAAACTAAAGACTTTGAGAATAAATTCAACATATTGTGGCATTTATCATATCAAAATAAAATTTTAATTTTTAAATTGGTAAATAAAAATGGGAAATAAAGGGGAAAACGATTTGGCGATGGGGTAAAGAAATATTCTTATTTTATTCCACTTCTCTGTCGGAAAATAGTATTTATTGTCTGATAAACATGTTTTCAAGCATTTGACTATATTATTTGCTTTTAAGTGGTTAATATTCTTTGAATGTTAAAATAAATAAAATAATTATGTACTGAAATTACTCTGCCAAAAGTCAGCTATAAGTTGTGTGTGAAATATTATTATTATCCCTTTGATTCTACTTGCAAAGTTGCTTTGAGCACTTGTTTTGTGTGTGATTAAAAGCTTAACTTTCATTAAAATTCGCAATGCAATTTATCTAGCCCTTCCAGAATTTCCCCGACTCCAGCCCTCGAGGACTTTACGTCAAATTAGTTCCAGCTTCAAATGGCGAAACTTCAAAGCGCTGCATACCCAAGTTTCAGGGAATGAGTGGGAGTGGTGCTCGGAATGGAAATGGTCAGCGGGGGTCCGGGCTTTGGTCAGCATCCCCAACATAGTTCAGTGGGACACCCAAGCCGCCCCTGGATTTTCCCCATTTTCATTCACCTGCCTCTGGCCGGTTTTTTGTTTTTAGCCACCGTGTTTTGAAAGCATTTTATATGGCTGGTCTCGTCCTGCCCCCTAATTCCGTGAATGCGCCTATAAATACCTAACTAAGCGACCTCTCTCTTCATCCTGCCCCACCCAACTTTCTTTTATCCCCTCTCTCAAGTTTTCCCTCCCCACAAGGCCAAACCGCAGTGAGGGGGCAGAAATGCATTCCGACCAAATAAAAAGCTAATTAAATTAAAAGCAAATTTTCCAGCGAAAGTAAAGCGGAGATTTAAAAAAAACATTTTGTACTTATTTTAGAACGTCGATGCATCTAAAAATACATTTACTCGCGATGAGATTGAAATTTTTTAATTGGCCAGGTATCAGGTACAAGAAAAAAGAAGGCCTTAAAATTAACTTTTATTTCGGACCATTTATATATCCGCAGATATACAAATAAAATGTAGGCTATATTCGGTCTTAATACTTCACAATTTAATTATTTGTATTGATATATATGTATGTATATGCCCTCTTGTTAAATAACTTAACATATGCATACATGGAACCCATTTATCAAGGATCAATATCTGATTATGCCATCGCGCTTTTTATGTATACAAGCTATGTATGGAAGGACTATCTGCAGGTTATTCACATACTCAGTATAATATAATGTATATGTCATATGTAAGTACACTTTAAATCACGTCATTCCAACACAAAGGATAAATTACCACGGAACCTTCGATAATTAAATAATTTTAATGTCATAATGAGGACAATAATGATAGCACAGCCGTGCAGGACTCCATGTCCTAGAGGCATTGGTTTCTAGGGCGTGGTCCTTTTAGTCGGCCAACTATTAATTTGGCCAACGGCTTAATTGATAATCTTTGACCATTATTTAAATGCGAACACGCCGAGGAATGAAAGGCTTCGATTCGATTCAATTTGTTGCGCTAACGATTTCAATTTCGTAGGGCCTTCCTCTAGAGGGCTGGATATATAATATATATGCGTGTGAATAACCAAAATCCAGCCCGTCCATAGGGGCGGGGAGGGGGTGTATCCAACCAATACACATCGGCCTTTGCGTGTTTGCTATTCGAATTGAATTTGGACTATATAAGGTTCGTAACTGGGCACTAAAACTATTCAACTTGTGTAATTTACAGGCGTGGCTTTAGCGTTGATTTTGGAAATGTTGTATTGTTTGGCTGAAAAGGCTTACTTAGTAAAAGTGGTATGCATCCTCTCTAAAATATTTAATCACGAAACACCACGCATTTCCCGCCATCCAATCATCGGAAAACTTTGCTCTTTGGCTCAAGAAAGTTTGTCCCTTGACAATTTTAATTTTCTGCAAATATTTACATAACTAATTTTGCCGCTGTCTCCAATCCTACGAACCACCCACCTGCCCGCTTCACCTGTCTCGCTCAAAGTTGTCCGGCAATAAATCAAAACTCAGCTAATTACGCAACAAAGAGTCGGTGGTCCGCCAGCTGAATGCTAATTAAAATGGCAGGCTATGAAGGCAGCCAGCTGAAGGACTTTGACATTAGCCAGGATATTCCGACCTCTCTGGGGAGCCTTTTCCCGCCCGCCAAGTCTGCCGAATACCGCTTCTGGCCAATACTGAATTTGGCCATTAACAATAATCCGAAATCCATAGAAATCTGTGGCCAATGAAACGCAATCGAATCGCAAATTTATGTGGCACCTATACAAGGAGCGTAGCTGGCGATCCGGCAGGACTCCGTGTCCTTCCTTCTGCTAGACGTAATTAATTCGATTATATTTCATTGATTTGCTCTGGCCCCAAAAGTAGCACCGAGCTGGACTCATAGAATATAAAATTTAATTGAAATGCCGTTCGCCTGCAACGTAAATCAACTTGGCCAACAAGGAGGATTGGCTGAAAGGACGAATGGAAAGGCGACGACAGCTCAGCTATAATGGTAAACAAAAAATCAACGTGACAGGAAAGAAAATTAGCAAAAGTTCGTTCGGCGTTTTCTGTCCTTGCCCTAAGCCGCTTTTTACATTGGGGAGTTGCCGGCTGGTGGCTCAGCATCCCCATTTTTTTTTGTTGGGGATCCCCTTTTTCCAGCAATCGTCGGGAATCCCCCAAGGGGTGCGAAATTGGGACAGCCGCCGTCAAAGACATGGCAACAGTAAGCTTACTTACTACCAACTTCCAGCTTTTGTGTCCTGCCCCGCTTTTCCTGGACATTGATTAATAATGTTTTTATATTTCGCCATATAGCCTGCATGGGATTTCTTCTTCTTTGTCGAGCAATACGCACGACTGCCAGTTGTTATTGTTGCTGGCCTGTGATTATTTGGCGGCCTGGTTTTTAATGACACTGGGAAAAAATAAATTGCTTGTGCCAAAGTATGCGACACAGTGTGGGGTTGGGGTGGAAGTTACCAAAAATTAAATAAAATATAGTTTATGGGCTACCAGATGAATGGAAAGTACAAAATTCATACTTCTAGATATAGTATCTTTAAATATTTTAAGATTTAACGTTAGTAGGCCTCTAGGCATGCATATATATTTTCAATTAAAGCTATTGGCGTCAAACAATCGTAAACAATTGACGTGGAACGCCTAAGGGCGATTTTCCGGCCATTGTCTTGGCCAATTAGGGCCTGCGGTCTAGCCTGGCTATTAATTATGAGCTTTGGCAAATTAAAAGCGCGCCAAGACACACGCACAGACGAAGTTAAATGCATATATCCCGTCTGATTTCATTATAATCAATGAGTGCATAATCCAAAGGCTGCCGCAAATGCAAACTCGACCGAATCGCCTTCGTCTGCCGTGTGCAATGGCTAATTAATAGGCAAATTCCAAGGGCAAATTGTCCCAATAATTAGGCATGCACAAGTGCATCCTGCCAGCCACCACCGATCGAATCCCCTCCTCATCAGTGGATGGGTTTGGGGGTTACTTGCCTTGTGACCAGCATCATCCACCTTCATTAGCATTAATTGCCGTTAAGTCGTTGTGCCTGACTGGCGGCTATTTAAGGGTTGGGTCCTGGGTGGCCTATACGCCTATACCGCACCATACCCCATCGATAAGGAGTTGGTTTTTGGGGGTTCGCAGGACCACCACCAGATGGCGTGCACTTGCATTTAGAGCGCAAATTCGTTGCTTTTGCCTGCGATGTCCATGACTATTAACAACATTCTCTCCTTTGGTTCGGTTTGGTTGGGTTTGGTTTGGTTTGGCTTGGTCTCGACCAGGGCATGGGTTATTAATGGGCCTCCCTCCGGGCGTTATTGGAAATATTAACAGACTTGTTTTCGGTTTTGGTCGTCTAAGTGGGAAAGCATCGCACATACTTGGGCATGCGTGGGGTGTAGGTGTGTGTGGGCGTGGGCCTAGTTGCTTGTAATTGATATTAAACTGCTGTGAGTGGCAGCCTAATGGGGCCAAAAGGGTTCAACTGTGAGCCGCATTTGCTGGCAAAGGGAATACGAATCCCAATTATGATGTTCAAAGTGTTGAGCATACTAAGCCATAAAGAAGCAGACAAGGAACATGTGGAAGCTGGATTTTAGAAATTTCATGTTCTGATTTTGACTATATTACCTACACAAGTGCCCAAAGTGCCTACAATCCAAATAAAAGTTGGAAAAAAGTGTAGCCTGGAATGAAAAGATCGTATTAGGTTCCTTTAAGTAAGATGTGTTTTCTTTTTTCATCGATTTGGGAAGCTTTACCACTAAACACTTACCCTTACAGGCACCCGTTCGATTAAAAAAGCGACGTTTGCCAACATAATATCCTTTATTTACGAATGCCTAGACCGAACCGCTATAAAATATTTAAACAATGCCGTCAATTAGAGGGCCTATAGTCGAACCGCCACACCAATCAGCGGTCGATCCACGGCTGAACATGGAAATTAAAAGCTCCAGTTGTGTGTGGCGCCCCTTTAAATTAGCGCTCTGCACTAAAACACTGAATTAAAACCCAATCAAGATGTGTGGGGTAGCTGCATGGAACAACTGTAAAGTTTTCCCACAGCGTTTGTCGAAGTCGTATCGTAGTTGTTACCGCTCTGCTGTTCTTGCTGTGGCTTACTCAGTTAACTTGGCTAAGAGTTCGACGACTACGCCGCTTCGGCCCCAGAAGTTCTCCACCTTCGTGGGCGAGACAAACTGGCAATTAGTTTAGTTTGTTTCTACTTATGTGCAGTGTCCTTTGCTGTTGTTTAGCAAATGACAGACTGATAGACTAGACTGACGCTCAGACAGCCCGACTGACAATCGATTTACACTCTGCAACAGGAGTTTCAACCCATGTTCCATCATTTCGAAGCCCAAGGGCCCACCTTGTTCCCTTTTTTACCCTTTAATTTTCAGTTGGCCACCGAGGAAGCTTAACTAGTTTTATGAAATTTAATCCGTAATTAAAAATTCTTAAAAAATTTTCAAGCAACGAGGTATAAAGTTCCTATTCATATTTTTATCATTATAGTATCAAACTTGCAACTTTTACTTCGAATTTGAGTTTGATTTCAGATGTTAATGTACTTGAAAGGAAACATTCAACTAGATTCTTGTTACTAGAGTGGGGAAATGTGAAAGAACAGCGCTATCGCAGGGCGGAAAAGTAAAGCGAAGAAAAAGTGCCGGCGGGGATTTTCACCATTTCCAAGTGGGAACCAAAACATTTGTCGCAAAGATTTTCACGTCACTCGGGGAGTTTTCTCCGCTTCTGTTTTCGGTTTCGGTGTTTTCGAAATGGGAAGTCAGCCAGCGTTCAGGAAATGAGCGTACAACTGAACATGGTGGCACAACGATTTTCCGAAGGGGCGGGCAGTGAGTGCTGTGCATTCATATAATCATTAACAGTGTCACATGCAACATAATGAGGACAGGGCGCGCCTGACTTGGCCATGCCCCCCAGGCGACGGCGGTATGATTCGGTGGGTCTCCTCATCCAGGAATACCCGGCTCTACCCCACTCTACAGGAATACTACAATGTCCCCCTTCTCTCTGGCACACATGCTGCAAGTCTGACGCTTAAGTAGTTTATATTTCGTGTATAAGGAGCCATAAAAGGAAAACATTCGCTCCATTAAGGGAACATAATTTTCCGTTTTTCGGTCGGGGATTTTTCGTCAAGTTTATGGAGATTGAAATGGGGACTCCGAACTTCTGCGGGTCTGGTGGCTGGCAGCCATAAAAGAGTGCATCAAATGGGATTTTAAGTTGTCGCATTTAACAGGCTGCCCGGGGAAGGGGCTACGACCCAACAAAACTACAAATAGATCTATCAAATTCGTCGCAGCAGCTGAGGGCTGAGAGAGATGCAACTGAGGTTTTGTCGAGGTTTGCCATTAAAAAGACTTATTCTTCATATCTTCATCTCCCGGTTGTTGGGTTTTCTTTTTATACATATCTGTATACATAGAGCTCTGAAAAAGAGATGCGTTGAGTGGAGCATAGGGGAAAAGCTTTGTTTTTTATGTCACAGCTCATTAGTTGGGGACTTGGATCGCTGCTGGTCTCGGCTTTTTTGGAGCATCCGCGAGCGTTAATAGCCCTCCAAAATATTTATGAAACATTTGTCGAGCGTCGTCGAGTGGGTTGAAGACGTCAATGAATATGTTTGTTGAAGCGTTCTTCAAAACAGGAAATCAATTTGTAAGTAGCAGAAGAAGTTGAAAATGAAATGAAGTTATTAAGCTGAAAATGTCAACGGATTTTGTTAAGATTTGATTGGATTTATAGTGTTGGAGCAGACAATTTTCGATCAGTGGGTTGGTATTGGCATTTATATCTTTATTTTTAAGATCATAATAATAATCTACTGATAAAAATAACTATATTTAAAGCAAAGTTTAAAGACCAAGCAGAAAAGCTTACTGACTTCCAGATTTTCGTTTGTGAATCCTAAATAGCTGGAAAAATGCTCAAATTAAATGCGCCGACCCATCCCGCGTGTGTTTGCCAATGTCAAAGGAAATTAAAATCGTCAAGCCACACGACCCATCGATGATGATGAATTTATGCGAAAATTTAATTATTCCCCAACAAACAGAGCCGCGGCAAAGAGGAAAAAGCGAAAAAATATCGATGAAAAATTAATGTCGATTGGGAGCCGATACCAATAAATCAATGCACAAACAAAAGACAGTGGAAAGAGGGGGAAAACGACGGGGTGGTGCGGTGGAGAAAGCAATTGCCACAAAGTTTAATGAAGAATGATAAAAAACGAGGAAAAGTAAATGACGTTAAATGAAAATATTCAGAGTGGCAAGAGGCTAAATATGGCCAAGTGATTTAAAGGGTAAGAGTGACGGGGCCGAAGCGGGTTCTTCGGGCCAATTAGTCTTTTGACTCGTGTTGACAAGAAATTAACAAATTGCGACGTTGGCCGCCGGGTTGGGGGTAAGATCTTTTTTAAAGTAATTCAATATGTTTAAACGTTGGCCACAGGCTGTCTGCCCCACCCATCCCGCTGCCACCACCATTTTTGTTTGATTGGCACACAAAGAAGGATGAAAGAGGGCCAAAGTGGTGAGGCAATGAGGAAGGTCCTGGCTCAAGGCAATTGCTGCATAGAGAAAAATCCAAAATCTTTAAAGTGGTAATTATGAAAATTTGCAGATTCCGATCTATTTGGATTTACAAAATCTAAGGATGACTGGGCTGTTAGAAAAGTATTTAAAGTAAATAAATAAAAAGTGATTTTACATTGATATATGTAAAATATGTGTACAATTTCGGTAATGATGGCTTGATATACTAAGTCCGATTTAAATTACTGATGGAACTCACTTCCAACTGATTTATTTCAGCCAGCCCCAAATGGGTATGCACATTTTTTCGAGTGCACTTGACAGCGATGACACTTGAAACCTGCGATGGCGCAAGAAGATGGAGAAGGACAAGGACTCGAGGGCTCGAAATGAGGTACGGGTGGCGGATGGGGTGGTGCAGGATCCGCAGCATCGTCAGCTTTTAATGTTTGAACTTTTTGTTACGCAAGTAGCAAGGTAACTCCGTGGAAGGAAGGGGGTGGCAAGTGGGTAAGTGGGCAAGAGGGCGGGGGCAGGTGGCGACCCTGATGCTTGTCATATGACACCAATAAATCGCTTCAATTGCTCTCTGACTGACGCCGTTACCCGGGCACTTCGCCCCCACTTCAATGGCAGCTCCCTTCAACGTTCAGCGTTCAATGTCAGCGTAATGAAAAAATGCCAATACCGAAATGAATGTGTAAATGAAATGGCTACAAAGAGGACACGGCACACACAGATCCCCCACATCCTCAGTTTGGCACCAGAATGTGTCTGAGCTCCATTGGAGCGTGAGTAATCCTTTCAATTTGAACAGCTCACACACCCGAAACACGACACACACACACAGGTGAATAATTGGCTTCTATGCTTTGGAAAATTACCGTAAAATTAGCCTGGCAGGCAGCGGAAAACGCAGGTTGCTTTTCCAACGGTAGAGTGTAAAACGCGGAACTTGGAATTACTTTTGAAACTGAGAAGACACCAAAAGTCTAAGGCTCAACATTCGCTCGAATTATGTTTCAAATGCATTAAATGTTCCAGAAAGCAACGTAATTTTAACCCCGCATAATAAAGCAATCATAAAAAGGAAAACCATTAGTATAAAATAACAAATAATCTCATATACATACATAGAATTTAACGCCGAATTTCTTTAAGCAACAAGTGACATTTTAATTCTTAAACTTAATTACTCAATGACTGCTTTGGAAGCGGTGAAAATTCCTTACATTTTACTTAGGTATTTTTTTACTCCGTAAGTGTATCCTTTTTTAATTTTTCAAAGATTTAGCTGCCTAACAAAAGCGACATTAAAAAAGCTATTTTCCCAATAATAATATATTTAATAATATTAATATTGATTTAGCGAGGTAGTTGATTTCAATAAAATAATCTTTTTTCAGTTCAGAGCTAATATTTTCGTTGAAAAAGCTTGAGTCTTCTACAACCGAAACCCTTCCATGCAACAAGTGATTTTTTCGAAGTCAATATCGGTTTCGGCCTGACTTAACTCGACTTCTCTGCCGCCCAAGCCAATGGAGCAGCTTCAAGAAGTTGTCAGGAGCAACAGCTGTCAACAGGCGATTGGATTGGAGCAAAAAAGGAGTTAAAAAGGAGCAGAGAAGGCACCAGTTTGTCACCTGACGCGTGCACTCAAGCAGGACGAGCAGTTCGGGAAACAACTGCTGTCCCCCAAAAATCCAACTGCTGTCCGGGTTCCTGGATACTGGGATACTTGGATACTTGGATACTTGGATACTTGGAGCCATGTGGTGCTCAGTCGCCCCAGACATGTGCGCATTCAAATGGAAGCTGTGAAGTGGCGGAGGACTCCTCCACTTTTGCTGCTTCGCTTCGTCTGGTTTAAACAAATGCCGTTTTGGCCAGCAGCTTCTTTGGAGTGTCATATATCATTACCCCACAGCCCCCGGGTGCCAAAAAAGACCAGAAGTAAAGGTTAGTTGTGCCAATTAGACACTTGAATACACTTTCCTAACAGAAATGTTGAGCAGTTAATTTACCAAGTGACAAAAGGTAAGACATTTAAAATAAAGTACTTAAAGCGCTTTTCGTATATCAAGCTAGTAAGAATTCAAGGAATAATGTTTAAGTTGACCAGTAATGAAATAATTAATGCTATAAATATTGAAGAGGCTAAGATATTGGCTCCTTTTGTATCGATCACCTAAATGTTAATAAATAACAAAAAATAAATTATACATTTTTTTAGCTGCTCTCTAAGGAACCTTTTTTCGTAAACTAGTAGTAAGAAGAGATCCATCGCTAAGTACTTTGGACAGTCGTGTTGGAATCCTTGATGAGGCCCAATGCAGTGGCACACGCACACACATCCATATCCTGGCCAACACCCACGTATATGGGAAACACTTGTATAAATTGGCTCATTATGAAACTCATCCATAATCTATGAAGCCCGGACGACCATCAAGCTTCTTGGGATCCCACATTCACTTCGATTACCCTGGCCGAAAGAGCAGCCCAAACGCATGTGGATGGATTGAGGGGCAACCCTACCATTTGCGACACGTGTGTAACTCGTTTTTCAAAAAAGAAAACTCGGCGCCAAGTAAAAAGGCAGCGGAGAAAGCATTTCGCCCGGCGCATAAAACAATTCACTTTATGCCCCCGAATTTAGCCATTTGCCACCATTGAAGCGTTAACTGGACTCCGCCAGTGGAACACAGAAACATTTGGCATCCCTTATAATGGCGATTCGGGAATATATACATTTTAAGCAGCCTCGGCATCCCTTTTTCAGATATGGCTACTGAGCATTACTTAATAAATGAAATTTTAGTCAATGCCTTTTAAGCATTTACGATAGATAAAGTGCTTTTAAAGAGGAGTTTCTTGAGTAAGGTCAAGTGATTTTTGTGGCTTAATAACAATTTAGCGTTATCTGATTATCATGTATACTTTAAACTTTAGCCACTAACTTTACTAACCTGTTTATTTTTCTATCGAATTTTTCTAGCTTTGACCTTATTTCATGTACCTATAATCTATCGACCATCTGTTCAATATGAAAAATACGCGAAAAATATAGAAAAAATTCAGAAAATACTTGCCAGCATAATTCCGACTTAATGCAAAACAGCTGACCACACTTTGCTCCTTCTCCTGCAGCCGCCTCCATCCACCGCCCACCTGTCAGGTGAAATATTTCTAATTTTTCAATGTCCGGGGATGGATTTTTTGCTCCTGTTCCCGTTGATCCTTGACCTGTCTCAGCTAATATCTTATGTAATGGCAGGCAACAACTTTTAATGCATATCGACAGAGGAGCTGCTGCTGCTGCTGCTGCTGATATTTCACAGACGAGCTGGATGCCAGAGTCCCGGGAAAACTATTTTTAATATGCATTCAAAGGGGCCAGGTCGGGACCAAAACTTTGACTAGCTCTTCTAATTGTGCAACTTCCGCTTACTTGGCCAAAAGTGTGCGGCTAATGCTGCACCTTAAGTGCATCCAACCCCCCAAAAAAAGGAAAAAACCCCGACAGCTTGTCTTAATGCCCTCGACTTTTTTGGGGGAGGTTTCTAGGCAGGCACTTCATTTTGCAAGCTTTCAGAGAGGAGGCGTTGCCGCATAATAAATGGACAATTTACCAGTTGAAGCGTGCAAAAGCCCGAAGGGATGTAGGACGCCCCCAACCCGATGCGGTTATAGATTACTTTGGCCCCCCAACCCCGAATAGGGGGCAACCATTGGCCAGCAATAAAATTATTTTCTGCAACAATTTCTTGAGCGTTGTTCTTCTCCTTGCCGCTCGAGGGCATTTTAATTTTTGATCTCGTAAATTTTCACAAGAGATAATAATAATATGATGCGTTCCACCTGGAAGCTGGGTAGGGGCAAAGTCTTCCTGAGAGCACCTCAAACTTCAGCTTCTTGCTGTTTTATTGACTTATGGCTCGGGACCACAAAAGGCCACAACTTGAGCAATTATTAAAGTTGATCCAAGGCGAAGCCCAACCCTGCCACGAAAACCCCACCGTTCTACGAAACCCTGTGGCAACCACTAAATCATCTCTTTGATAAGCAATTTGATTTATTTTCCGAAAACAATTTTTTTTTTCGTGCTGTTGCCCAAACTATTTCGGTGCAAAAAGCGAAACAACAAAAACCCATCGAGTTTAGAAATATTTCAGCATAGGTATTTTTTGGCCAGCAGAAAGCCCTCAAACGCTTCGGTTAGGTAAAATGGGCATTAACATATTTTAAAAGTAGATTGTGGCATGTCAAGCATGAAGTGCAAATAGCTTACAGCTAAATATTTATACTCAAATTTTGGTTTGATATTGTTTTGCCTCTTTTTTGTTGGCCAAAACACTTCCATGTGCGAAGGGTCATCCATCAGTCGTGTGTAAGGGAAATGCTTCATTTTTGACATAATTTGACTGCGATGAGGTGAGTTTGTGTCGGTTTTTGGCTAAACAGGATGTAGGGATATAATTGCGGATGGAGTTAGTGGATTGTGTCTAACGGCGTGGAAAACTAGCTTTATACATTAAATTCTAATAAAAAAATAAATTATTAATAGCTTTATATAAATTTATTCAATTTAATTTAGTATTTTGAAAAGTCTAAGTCAATATAATATGCTAACACAAACTCATAATATTATCTTTAAATTTTTTATTGAACCATTGAGACACACAGATTCTGATCAGTTAAGGACCAACTTTCCCACTAACTTTCTCTTTTCATTTCCTCGGAATGAAGTGTGAAAACTCCTCGGGCTTTTACTTATATGCCATTGTATCCATAATAACTTCAGTAATCCCACGAAAATTTTTCAATTTAACATTACAAAATTGTCAAACAAAGTTTCTCACCCAAAATAAAAAATTGGCCCTAAGCTGGCCCAAATTCTATACTACAACATTCAATCATAAAGGATCCCAAAGAGGGATACCCAAAGATAAGGGCACAACAAAGTAATTGAATAAGTCCAAGGAAATGTCAAAGTGGAGCGAATTTTCCCTGTGATGTGAGTTTTCGGTTGCTTAACTTTTTGGCACAGCTGTGCTTGGCCTTTTTTTCTACCCTCTGACAAATAATTTGTACGCAAATTAAGAAAACAGCCAAAAGACAGAATAGGTTGGGGGGAAAATTTAATGAGAGAAGCGTGTGCCAAAGTGTGATTAAAACTTTTTTTTGTTCGAAATATGGGGTTTTGTTGCTTTTGAGCATGTGCGGAATAATTGGTTATTTTTTTTTTGTCATCAGGGTTTTATAATCAACTTTAAGCCTTTCTATGCTCTTTATGTTGGTTTCATTTGCAATTGGGTTAAAAAATTAAATAAAAATATTTTGTGCATCAAAATACATTTTCTTAAGATTATGTCATATTAAGACGTTAACTGATTAAATTATAAATAAATTAACTGATCAGATTAAAATATTAAAGGGTATTATAGAAAGTGCATACCGTGAAGGCAATTTCATTTTTGCTTCCATTACCATTATCATCGGGGTTTGGTAATCGTTGCGAAGCCTTTTTTAAAGTCTACGCTCAATTGGTATAATGCGTCGTAATAACCGTTATTTGACATCAGGAAGAAGAGTGAATGGCAGCCAGGGTTGTCACCATTTCCCCCGGGGAATCACAGAAGCGCAGTGCACCTTGCAGATTGCCAAGTGGTGGTGGATTCCGCTGCCGGGCTTATAAAGGATTAATTTGAATAGGTTTCTGGCACTCGGTCCAATTGGGAAAGTGACTCGAAACAAAAAACGACATCAAGATGGACGGGAATCGGAACCATGGAATCAAATGCTACAAGTCCTGCGGAATGGGTGGTGCTGGGTGATGCGGATTGCCGGCTATCAACCACCACAAGAGGAGTTAGCTCCGTCGGCTGCTGCCTTTCCCATCATGCGTAATTCTATTTGTCATTTTGATTATGACATTGTATGCTTTAATTGATGCGATGCGACAAAAGACGGACGGTACTTCTGGAATGGTTGGTGGGTATGTGGGTGCGATTGCAAACTGTAAAAGGCAATCAACCCTGTCGCTCTTTTGTGTTCCGGGATTTTGTCAGGGTGATGACTATGACGCGCCGGCGAGATTCCTCCTCTTTTTTTTTATTTTGTACTTTCCTCCTCCTGTCTCTCGGTGTGTTTGACAAATCCTATAAACAACCCGGGGCAGCTTTTTGTGTTCCACGAACGTTCGAAATTTCAATGAATTTTAAATTGAAACTCTCCGGCTATGAAATAGGAGGAAAACAAGGTGATTCAGGTGGCTATTGATATGTCAGATGGGTTCGGGCCACCTCGCTGTCTGCATCCATATCAAATTCTGCTATCCATAGCCGACACCAAATATTCAACGTATTCCTTGGCTTTAATTAAAGTTTCCGTTTCCTTTAACTTGGTCTAAGGCAACATAGTATATCTTATAAGACTAGTTCATGTCTACTTATTTGCTTTTTTACATAAGCTTTTATAAGTCTTTGACATATTTTTGTTTTATATCAAAAGTTCATTTTGTTGACGAACGAAAACCAATTAATTATCTTTGTATTGCAGTCATACTTTGAACAATCCCTTCGTGATCCATCTTTTTCCGCTAGTATAAAATCCAGAGCTCGATTAGACTCCGAGTTTAAAGTAGAAGAAGGACTGCATAAAGAATTTTCAAATATTTTAAAAACACAAAATGAATTATAAGATTATTCACCTTAAAAGCAAGTGTAGCATTTCTCCAGCAGTACTAAAATCCTTCGCAAATTTGATGTTATTAGCCTCGCAAATGGCCTCCAAAAGACAGTCATGACCATTTAATCCATACCTATTTCATAATATAAGAATAATACTTGAAATAAAAGTAAGATGACTAAACATACCCATTAAGCAAGTGTTCGATAAATTGGTATAGTTCCCAGCGCAAATCTGTGGGTTTCATAAACAATTTCCGTTGATCCTGGGCGTCTATGGTGTTTGGTTTGTATTCAGGAAACAGTGGGTTTTGCCTGTAGACGGTTGCATTATAGGGCAGATAGTATTCCGCTTTAAGGACATAGCCAACAGTCAGGGATTCATACTCAAGATCCGCAGGAATACCAATACCAGCAATAAACTAATAGATGAATCATTAAAATTATATGTTATTTACTTGAATTAAAAGTAAGATTACCTGGTGCCTTGTGGGCGCTTGTCGTGGAAATATCAAAAAACGTTTAGATCTGGAGTGCACATCTTCAGATGCAACTTGTTGCAACAAAGTCAAGCAAAGCGTTGCACAAACTGAAAGCCACATAGAACTATTCATGTCGGAAGCTGGAAATCAACTAAACTTAGTGCAATTGTTGCAATGCAGCGCAGATTCTTCTTCAATTAGCACTTCTGTGCCAAATAAGAAAGTTACATGCAGGCGAACATGGTAAAGAGAGAGGAATCCAGATGTTAAACCTCAAAATTAGAATACTAATGTTAGCTTCCTGCAAAATCAACAAAAATATTTTATACCATAACAATGACATGCGCTTATTTCTTTAACTGCACAATTAATAAATTATTAAAAGCAAAAAAACCTGTCAAACTTGGCATCATTATACATAATCGATGCATACATCTGTTTCCATTCAAATTGCCCGCATTGTAAAAGGGCGGACAGTTCTGTTCTGTTTTTTTGGGGGTAAAACTGTAATGCAAAAGCCGAAAATTGCGTTTTCAACTTGTTGTTGCCATGGCAATTTTCGGGCCCATGATTAGCGGCAACAACGTAGAGCTGCCAACACGAAGTAGTTATTTTGCTGCACGCAAGTCGTATTCAACGTGACGCGACGCATGATGCACGCAACCCAAAATTAGGCGCAGGACAAACATGTGTGTGCAGCAGTGCTGCTAAACTAGCGAAGTTTTCATTCAACGCGGATATAATTCATATTCGAATTGTTCATTTTCTATACTTTATGTATATAGTTTGCTGATTTAAATTTCCCAGTTATTATGAATATTAACTTCTTTTATGAGAAACGTGTTAAGTCAACGTGCTATACCTTTTGGTATCCTACTTCTATGTTTGGACCCATTAAATTTCATCTTATAATGCATATGACTATACTTGACATCACTGGATTAGCTGGCTGCAAAAGCTGATAAGGTTGAGTGGGAAAAGCGGGAATTTCGCAAAAGAAGGCCGGAACCAACCGGCAAGCCAGAAGGCGTAAACACTGCACGCTGCGTTCCACCTGATCGACTTTTCTAGGCGCACAGGGATGGCGGCAAAGGAAAGGGGATGGTTAATAAAAGGGAGAAAGTTGAACCGGGAAGGAAATCGGGGTTATGGAATGGGTAAACCGGAATAGAGGAACACACGGGAACGGGCAGCTGTTGCCCCGCCGTCATTCTAATGCACAATGCACAGTGGGCATGAAATATTGTTGACAGGTGAAAACACTGCACACTCTATATGCCGGCAGCATGGGGCACGCGCGAGTTAACGACATCGGGACACGTCACAGACGCAGGCACAGGCGGCGGTTGTGGCAGATAAGCCGAAAGAGATACGTTGCCTACATGGGGGACATAGCGGCCGAACGGGGGGACCCTCGAGGCGGGTGGAGGTTACGTGCTGGTCGGCCATTTGGGCGGGTCCATGTCCCCCGGGGGCGGCCGGAAAACGGTAATAAGTGAAAGTGTGTGCCAAGTGAAAGGGTGGCCGGGTTGGGGAAGGATACGATTTGGGAGGGGGATGCGACTATCAACAGCTATGCCTATGGTGTCAGTCAACCCCCGGGGCATTCTAATAAATACTTGATTAGTTGAATAATAAATCCAAATGCTTTGTCGCTCTTCAAGGAAATGCTGAAAATAGGAATTTCCAACGAATTCAATCATCTTCAAAACGACATGATGCCAAAATAACTTTATGTAAGGGGTGAAAAGTTTATTATTCATTGAGGAAGTGAACAAAATTATAATGTATAGCATTTTAGCAAATTTTCCATATTTTCAGTGTCTGTATATATTTATTAACACAATTCTTATATTTTCTAAGTCTATAGCATATACAAAAGCAACGTTATAAAATTTAAATACTTTTTAATAACATAGAATGCAAGCTAATATTTCTTATCGGCTCATGAAACACGCTTATCCAGGAAACGGCGATCCAAATGCATTTTATTTGAATGCAAGAAACCCGTTGACAATTAGGCAAACATCTACACGACGCCTTTGGCGATAGGCAAATGTCCTGGCTTATCGATAACAGGTGAAACTCAGAATTTGCATGGGACAAGCGTGCCGCACGCAGACTTTGTTCCGTTCGAGTTGAGTTGCGGGATTCGAGTTGAGTTCCTGCGGGTCCGCAATAAATTCACTTTGCATTTTAATTTCAACTGGTAAAAGTAAAGTGAAAGAGTGTGCAATTTATCCACAGAGAGCGCAAACAAAGGAAGGAATGAATGCAAAATGTTGTAATTTCTACGGCTGCTGCGTTGCATCCCTGTTGCACACGTAGTCGCGGAGTCAAGTTCTGGCCTCTAATGTTGCTGAAAATTGAATTTCTTATTGCAAAAATGCTCGCGTTGCGGCGGCTGCGTTGTACAACAACGTAAAGAGCATTACGTGTTTACGTAAAGTTTCGTCGGCGCCCGTAGGCCAAATTGTTTTCCACATCACCCCCAGGTCTTTCCCGGGGGCTTTTCCGTTCCGTTTGTTTATTTTATTATTTTTGTTTGCGCTCAAATTAAATGAAATGTTTATTCAAACGTTGAAAATTGCTTTAAAAAAATATAAAAAAGGCGAGGAAGGCAGACAGCCGAGAAATGGCCAAAATGATATGCCAAAAGGGCTGCCAAAATGTCGCCGCCAATGTCCTTTTGTGCTGCGCATCCTTAACCCAAGAACTATTTGGGCTTTGACTGACTTTTTGCTATCTTTGGTTTATCGCCCAAGTGAATCATGTCAACCGCAAAAAGGGGCATCATCTTGGATTACCATAAAGACGTTCGCATCCTGCGTGTAGGCGCCATTCATTTTTCATACATGTACATATGAGCCAGAGAGTCCTGTTTCTTCCTGCAGGATTCGGGACCCGATCCTGCATGTGCTGGCCCCAAGGCTTTGTTCGATTCAAAACGCCAGGCAACAACCCAGCTGGGAAATTTTATAAATGAGCTGCCAGCCACTCCCCTTTTCTGCCGGCCAGGAAACGAGCAAATCGCCTCGAGAGTCCTTGTGCCAAAAAAGGACCGCCGCCACAATGCCCCGAAAATCTTGATGGTCAAAGCCAAAGTGCAATGTCCGTGATGACTTGCCAGCCCAGTCATCCCCATAACCCCAAGGCTTAACCCACTACTTCCGCTCCCCGACCCCGTGAAACGGACGAAATCCGGAGCCAGGCGACAACTTTGACGCCAGGCCAAAAATTGAAGTGTAGGAGCTGAGTTCCGGTTGGGTTTATATTGAAGGATGCCCTCTCCACTCACGTTCGCTCCTTGCCGAGCAGCAATCAATCATGCGGTTTAAATTAGGGTATTTACTTAAGTCGGTCAATCGATAGAGGCGAAAGTAAAATATTTTCCCAGTCTATCCTCGTCAGT
This sequence comes from Drosophila sechellia, assembly GCF_004382195.2. Lineage (NCBI taxonomy): Eukaryota > Metazoa > Arthropoda > Insecta > Diptera > Drosophilidae > Drosophila > Drosophila sechellia. Next base: position 12,825,759 of record NC_045951.1, on the reverse strand, counting down.
CTTTTTTCTTGGCCTTCGCACTCTGTCAAAGTGACCAATATCCTAAAACTTATGGGTTTGGGAATGTGGTTTCAAAGGATTTAAGTACGGTCATTAACGATTGGAGATGCTCTTAAAAACGAAAGAAAAAGGGGTATTCGAAATAAGGAAGTATAATGGAGATTTTTTTGATTTATAATAAACTGTGGTAATAAAAGGTTCTTATGGAATGTTTTTTAGAATTTAAAAATTAATCATTAATAATGGGTTAATTGTTATTTTAAATTGTTTTTTATGGTACTAAAAAAGTTTGTTTGAAACAAGGCTAATATCAGAAACCAATCTACCTACCAATCTATTACAATCTACCGATAAAGGGGTTGGTCAATGTCAACTAAAAAGTTTCGTTTCACATCCATTTACATTCGAAGAAGTTTATGCGAGCTGAGTGTGTGGGAGTCGGTTAATGACATGCCAGCAACCTTTTGACTGCCAACACCCCAAGCAGGAATCCTTCCCAGGAGCCTCCCTTGAAACTCCTACAGTGGCACACCCGTATTAATCACGAGCCTGTCACCTTGCGTAAATATGGCAAAATGAGTGGAAAATGAGCCAAAGATGCTACAGGATATATTTTTGGTAATGAACTTTGCAGTCAAAGTTTATTAGAATCAGGGCAAAGTTTTAACTTGGTTTTCGAAGGGGCGCAGTTAATGAGTGGGGCAAAGTAAATAAGTTCGCATTATGAGCTCCGGAAAAGTTTCTCCTGCTCAAAGGCAGGCAATCAAACACTTTTGGACTTTGATAAATCATAGTTGACCTGTGTCAAGCTTTACCGCAATCGATGATTTATGGAAATTGCCCAAGCCTTTTCATCCCTTTATGTTTGTAAGTTGCTTAGCAATTTGTCAAATAATTGTATTTGCTGAAAATATCTTATCAATACAATGATTTTCACGCCTATAAAGTGCCCGGGACAACCAGACAAACAAATTACGTCCAATGATTTCGAACTGAATAGTTCAAAACCCGTCCAGATTCCGCCTTCCGGCGATTCCCCGTATCTGTGTAAATTATGAAAATTACCACAAAATGCTGCTGCGTTCCATTGAATCGCATGCGGTTTATGGGCCGTTTTAAGCCACACATTCGCACACAGGTGTTGTTTGTCCTGCCAAGGGAATTTACATTGATCTCTGAAGGAGTCGTCGTCGTGTGGGCTGTGCAGGTGTGCGTGAGTGCATTTAATGCTGTGTTAAATTGAAAATTTGCATAAAATATTTGCTGTTTATTTATTGGCCCAGGTACACAAAGTACACATATTCACTGGCCGCCCTCTTCTATTTGTCTGTTCTGCTGTGTGCATCGACTCGGCCAACTAAATAGTTGATGCGATTTGTGTGCAATTTTATGGTCAACTTAGACAGGAACTTTGCTCTTTCCTATCCGGGATGCTGGGGTTCTGGGGTCGCCGGTGCTAAGTTTCTATGACCATAAACTTGGTTACAACTAAATCGATTTCGGTTTTCAATTTATTATTATGTGTGCCTTGGTATGTAAGCAGATTTCATTTGGCTTGTTGTGTTTGCCAAGTGTCTATCGATGAGTTGCAAATAAATGGAACTCAAGAAATCATTCGAATTATTACAGCTAGTTGTGGTGAGCTAAAATATGTTATCTGTTGAATTTTAATACAAATATATTAATTACAAATTTCCTTTTTATTGATTTTTTAAAGTAGTCAAAGTAAGACGATAAAAGAATTGAAATCATTTTCAATCTATCTCTGTTCTCTCCACTTGTAATTTTGTTTTGCTCTCAACTTGGGAGTGCTCAAACTCCCGGATACTTTTCAAGGGTTTTTCGGAGAGTTTTCCTGATTTCAACGTGGGCTTTTGGCAGCCTCATTTTCTGGATGAAGAAAAAGTTCTTCGTACCGCATCTTCGCATATGTAAATAAGTGCCGAACAAAAATTTCCACGAATCAACTTTTTTTCCCACCGTATGTGCGCTGGGGTTAGTGATAAAAAATTGAGGAGGCGGGAATCATGGGGCATTTGCCATTTTATAGTGTGTTTATTTAGCACTTGGAAAATATTACTTTTTGCGCCCGGCAATAATTTTAATTGCTTTGCCAGTGCCAGTGCCAGTGCCAGGAGTCGGCGGAATCTGGGGATTGGCGCTCTCCGTCGGCCAAACAGCTCCAAGCCGCCATCTCCTCCAGCATTGCCCCTCTGATGCTGATGCATTTGCGAAAGTTAAGTGGCAAAAGTTTTCGCACTAAAGTTGAAGTTGCTACCCCCCCTGTTGTTGTTGGTGTTGTTGTTTTCGGAGAGCAAACATCAACGCCCACGCGAAGTGAAACAGTAGCAAAAGCTGGATATTATTTGAGTTTTGGTCCCTTTTTTCCAAAAGCCCCCCACCACAGTCCAACCATCAACCATCCGCCTTTCACCCGCTCCACCGCCACTTTTTTTCCTGGGCACTTTGATTGTTTTGAGATTTCGCAACACATAAACTTGCGCTTGTCGAGTTGGGAGGGGGGGACTGGGGAAGTTCCGATTTGTTTATCATTGCCGGGAACAAAGGTTGGGGAAAAAAGTGCAAAGCCATCAGATTTAAATAAAATAAAAGTTTAAATTGAGATTGGCACCAGTGCTGGAAATTAGTTTCTTAACTTGAATGCTAAGTGGAACTCTATTACTTTTTTACTTTATTAGAAAAAGTTGGGGTAATGTAAATTAAATATATTAGAACCTATTTTAAATGTGGCTCTCATTGCGTTTTTTTAGCTATGTTATATATGTATGTACCGTGCAGCTAGAAGAATATTGCTGGACTAACTAAAGGCTTTCGAAAATCATTTAACTTTCGCTGTCAGCCAAGATTTATTTTCTTCTCGAGGTCGCTTTTTGGCCAAGACACCTATTTCGCATTTTAAGGTATCAATTTCCTTCGAACTTGCAGTTTATGGCCTATCAATAGCCTGGCCAAGGTGTTTGGCACCAAGCAGGATAGCTAAATCAATTTCGGTTCCCTTCACTTTCGCGTTGAGCCAATTCCGATGGGAGAGAACCTTTTGGTAATTGCATTAAATATGCAAAAAAGTCGGGAAAAGGACGTGTCTAGGCAAAGGGCTTCGAACCAATTAAATATTGTAGTTTATGTGTGTGGCGAGAAGCAGAAAACAACTCATGAGGAATCATGGCCGGCAAAAAGGGGCCTTCACTGTCTTAACTCAAACAGGCATTAAATTATCAAAACCGAAAGGGACCCAGGCGATAAGGGATCATGTGGGGTTGGGGCTTGGAGTGTTACCGCCGACACAGCATAAATATACCGGAAAATAGTGCGTGCCTTCGTTACAGATTTACAGCAAATAAAAATGGCCATGCAGGGAGCTCGTTGCGTATACGCCGCGTGTGTTAGCCGGCGCTGATTGCCAAAGTTGAGCATAGGAAATCAATTCGAGCGTATAAATGTGGGTCACAAGGGGGTCTGGAGCTGGGGAGGCTGTGGCAGCGGGATTTTTACCCACTCTGCAAGTGAGTCAGCAAATTGTTGCCGCCATGCTGAGGAAAAACTTGGACGTTTACGCATAATTTAAGTGAATTTACGCCTCTCAGACTTTAAGCTGTGCTGAAGCCAAGTTCACTCGATTTTCCCTTTGCAAGAAACGCATCGAAGCGTTGTTAGCCAAAAGTTGATTTTCCAAGCCATAAAAGACAATCGCTCGAAATTCAAAAGACGCTCATCATATACTCTCGCACTCACACACATAAAGACATCTCGAACTGCAATCAAATTCTACACTTCAATGGACATTCAGACACTCAACCCCACGATGTGGATACTTTGTCACACTTTCCTCCTTCTAACTGCAATTTCTTTGGGGGAACTTTTGTCAACTTTTAGGTGAAAGTGCGCCAGCAGACGGAAAAGCGAAGCCAAACAGAAATGGAAGATTTTCCAGCCAAGCCGAAAACTTTGTTCTTATCGCCAATGCCTCGGAAAGGAGCTTTGGCATTAAGTAATGGATCCCTATTACGGAATCGAGGGCAGGAAAATCGGGGGCGAAAAAACTTTTATTTTTTCTGTGTTAACCAAGGCCTAGGGCACAATTGAGGATCAAGGAGTTTATGAAGTAAACATGGGAAGTTTAAATTGAAAGTTGGTAATTGCACAAGAGATTTTCAAGGGCTTTTTAATAAATAGTAATTAATATCAGACTTTAGAAATTGTTTATGAAATCAAGAGTAATTTACTTGTTATTTGGAGTAAACCTATCATCCTTTAAATATTACCATTGCCATAAATATATAAAACAGTTAGAAGAGTCCACTACATTTAAGGCCATCGAACTTTATTTTTGGCTTCCCTATTTTTTCGCTTCCTTATCCGTTTGTTCAGCTTCTTGCATATATTTACTCACACTCGCTGGTCAGTTTGGTCCGAAAGCATGTTCTTGGCTCATTAAATGGCCAAGAAGCAATTGCAGTGCCAGCAATTGGGAGCCACATGAGGACGGAATTCGAACAAAGTTCGTCCCTTTGCGTGTACCACCAGCAGCCAGACTGCCAATTTGGCCAGAAAATTGTGGCAGGAGGTTGGCTGGTTGGTTGGTTAGATTGTTGGCTGCTTGCATCTGGGCAATATTTCACTCCAGGAAGCGATCGATCCATGGCTCTCTCTCTGGTTCTGTGCCGGCTTATCACGCAAATCTGTCAGATAAAGTTTTCCTTTGCATACGTGCGCATAACTGGCACAAGCTGGCCGATCCGTCGATCGGTTGGTTGGTCAAAACCCAGCCTGAAACTGAAACAGATCCCCCATGCCACATCGGCCGTCCTGCATCTCCTCTCACTCGTGCAGAACGTGGATCGCAATTAAATGTTCGGTTTTTGGACAAGATGCAGTGCAGCGCCAATGTGGAACCTGCTACTTTCCAAAAGAACGAGAGGAACAATCGTGATCCTATCATTTCTTGCTTTGTTCATGTTCGATTTGTGAATTTGTGTTTTACTACCTCAAGTATCGCCGCCGTATCGATTGGATGGTACGATGAAACGATGCACTCGGCCTGCATTTCGGGGCAGCATTTTCATGACATTTCCTACTCGACCGCATTTGCAAACAGACCGCGTCCAGTCGCGATCTTCGACTCTGGCCGATGCTTTATTTTCCATTTAAATAATTTATAAGTGAGGCCGGCGAAAAAAATCTCTGTGCCTTTTGTCCCCGATCGTGATAAGCTCTCCCCATATATACATTTATATTTTTTTTATTCTCCCTGCTCCAGCATTGTCTTTGGCGACAGCCCAGAAAAAAATCTATATAAAATGTAATTTAATTTAATTTATTGCAGCCTGCTTAAGATTTATGGCCAAGTCATCGCAAATATTGGCATTAATGTCAGCCAAAATATTAAGAGCTTGGATGGGTTCATAAAAAATGTGACACTAAGAGAGCAGGTGAAGTAAAATGTTTGCTGGAAAAAGTTTAAGGCAAGGAAATAATATTCGTATTTTCAGCATTTTAATTGTTATTATTCATTCAAGCAATTAGCAAACCCACACTAACCTCGTTTTTCCGTCAAAACTAACATAGAAAACCTCAAACTTGGCACTTGTCACTTTCCCGCCACACAGCTCAATCAAATTGGAAACATTTTTGAAACACAGAAATGTCCCCTCTCGACCCAGACACCAGAAAATCGTTATCAAACCAGGAAAAAGTGGGGAAAAAAAACGTTTAATTAAATGAAAAAATGTATATTTTTCACTCACGAGCAGATTCCTATTTGGTGTATAACTATCAGCGGAATGTTTTGCGAAACGTTTTTTAAATTGGTTTTGCAATTTCGGTGTCGCAGATACTCATACTTGAAGATACATGGCCGGCGATATGCAAAAGATACACACTACAAAGTGCCACAACGAATCGCAGTGGAGCAGTGTCGGCTTCAGATACATAACGGTAGGTGGCCTGGTCATGTGGGGCAGTCAGTAGTTGGAGCTCCCTCCTCCGGAATCCCTGCTCCTTGCTGCCAGCTCCTCGCCCATCAGGTCGTAGATGTTAATCGTTGTGGCACTTTGGAGTAAGTGGCATTTGCCAGCGTCCACGACAACGACGACGACAAGGTCCATGAGAGGAGTCGCTAGCACCAGCACCAGCAGCAGGAGCAGGAGCTATTGGATGGAGGTTGGAGATTGGAGGACGACCGAGGATGACGATGGCGATGGCCAACTCTTGATATGCCCGGGTATATGTCCCAACCGCCTCCAGAAGGGGGCGTGGCTCGTGTCAGTTTTCTCCTGGACTTGGCAATGTTCGTGGCAAATGTTTGCGGATTTGAATTTAAATTGAAATAGGATGTTGTATATTCAAATGAATTTTAACTTAAGGGTAAATGAGAACTGCCAGCCAGGGGGCGTGGCCCTGCCAGTAGCCGTGGCAGCAGGAGAAGGGCCAGTCAGATTAACATCATCAGTTTGGCATTGATTGGTCGTTGGATAGCGCAGGAAAACCCAGGAAAAGCGCCAACGGGCATCGGTTCACATGTAACCGCAAAAGAAAAAGAAATCGAAGGAAGGAAAATCCAGACCGCTGGAAGGAACGAGGAATTTTGTAGACTCTTTCCGGGACAAGCACAAAGTAGTTAATATTATCTTAAGCTCTTGAATATATTTTTTCTATATATTATAAAAGGAATAAATTAATTTCAAGCTTATCGATATTAAAGATGTGGTCTAAAATGTACACAAAGTTGTCATCATGTTTATAAATTCACATTTTTTTAGCTTGCTCTTATAGAGTTTCCTGAATTTTCTCAATGCTTAGTTCATTATACATTAATCTTTCAAATACTACTCTACACGTTTAACTCGAAGCTAAGTACCTTAAATTTATAGAGTACAACAAATGTGAGAAGACACCCAAAACGTTATAAATGTTTCGGGAGGCAATCAACCAACGGACCGGGCAAACTGGCCGAGGACAAAGAAAAAGTAAACCAAAAACCAGAGGAACTAATGGGTTTTGTAATAAGTTTCAGTTTTCATGTTTATATTAGCATTCTAATAGTGGAGGCTCGGGATGAGCACCCGGTAGACTAGATAGATCTCGATTCGTAGTGCCACAATATTTGGTCTGGCCAATTTGCTCTGCATTTAAGTGAGCGGGTGGGTGGCGGCTGCTCACCAGGTGAAATAGAAAAAACTCTGGCTGTTATCTCGACGGAAGGTTCATGGGAACCGTTCTCGTACAGAGCGTGTTCTTTGACGCCCCCATAGATAAGGAGCCAAGCCCCGAGGCGAACTAACGAACTAGCGAACAAACAAACCATAAACGATAATTAATAGAGAGATAATCTAAGCGCTTCATTGACAAATCGAAATGAATTATTTTCCCAAAGACTCCAAGGCGAGTGCAGCAATTTCCATGGAAAATTCGCCCCTCCCCACCACTCCTCGCCAACCCCTTACCCGTTTCAACATTTCTCTGCCGCTGACAGCAACATCGGGCCAACCGAGTCTTGTATACCATAAATCTTGTTCTGCGGAGAACTAGTCCAGCAGTGACATTCGCCTGCAAGGAGATTGGGTTTGGGTATGGATTTGAGTTGAAGTTTTAGTTTGGGGCTGTGGTCGGGGGCTTCCAGAGACATGGCATCGTCTTCATTTCGGGGCCTGGCCTGGCACGACTTTTCTTTCTCTCGCCGAGCTGGTCCGTGGAAATGCAGTTCAATCTACAGGTGGTTAATCACCAATTAAGCTCTACATCGTACAAATTTGTAAGACCCAAAAGGGAGACGTGAACCTCCAGCTGACCCTTCTCCGCTGCATTCCCCCACCCTTAATGTTATGTCACACTATTTGTCAAACGGATTTCCAATGCTGCAACGCTCCAACTCCCAAAACACAACAAAAAAAATTCAAGCTCACGCCGAGCGGCAAAAATTGAATTGATTAATAAATGCGGTGAAGTGAACGGCACGGGGAGTATCAAAACTCTTTTGGGCTTTTCGGAACTTTTTCGGGGCATAAATCTCAACTAATTTTGTGTAATTAGTTTGCATAATCTGTCACGCTGTTTCTTCTTTGAATTCTTTTACCTTTTCTCCCCCATTTATTTTTTTTTGGCAACATAATGGAGTTTCGATTGGGATTTTCTTGTCTTAAATAAATGTGATTCTATTGATTTCTAAATGCTTCTTTAAAAATTGGTGGTCGGCTTTTGTCAAAGTCTTGTGGTTTCTTTGGGCTTTCGGTTCGTTGGAATTCTTCGCAGACCAGTTAATTTGTTGGTCATTTTAAACTTCAAAGTGTTTGGCAGTTTGAGAAGATAATTAAAGGGTCTTTGACTATTTGAAGGTTTTAGGGTCTGGTTAAACGTTGGCAGGTGTAGTTAATTTATCAGATTTTTTGGTGGGGCAGTACATCTAATAGCTTATCAGATATAGGGATAGCTTATCTTATACCCCTGAAATGCAACAAGATATACACATAACTTAATCCAGTGCAATAAATTAAGAGACACATCTTTTCATCTAACTTTTTTGGGGTATGCACTCATACACTCAAAGCGCAAAAACGGAACCGCTGGCTATTTAAAAATTCAATCAGCCACACAGACAATCGACCAAAATTGTTTCAACAATATTTTAATGATATTTGCCAAAGGCCAACTAGAGACACCGCGTGAAAGAGAGGAAAACTGCGGGGAAATCAAACAAATCGAAAACAGGCCAAACAGGGGGAAAATGTGAAAAAAAAGAAACAAGAGTTCATTCGACCCGCTCAAAACTCAATTTGCCAATATGCGTACAACGGTCAAACAAAATAGCAAATTTATAGAATTTGATACGCCAAATCGGACCTGACCCTCCCACTCCTCGGCGTGATGAAAAATCAGAGGCTGAAAAAAAAATTCAAACAGATACAGGAAAATTTAGAATGAGTGGTGTGGAGTTTGGAAGGTCAGGCATAGCAATTTCATCTAAATTCAAATCGACCAAAAACGTTTAATAACAAATTTAAAAACTCATCACACTGCCGTCGCTGTGCTGTTGCTGCATTGGCATTCAACAATGTTGCACTTTGATGTCAGTCGTGATAACACACACACACACAACAATTCGCACGGCATTTTCCAAAATGCAGTCGTCAATCAACAGTGTGTGTGTGTGGAAAACAGTTTGGAAAACCGGGCAAGAGTTGGGTGTCCGCAAACCAAACTGAATGGAGTCCACTCATAATTGAATTTGGCCGGCGAGGAGTTGCGAATTTTGGGAGGCACTGCTTCAGGTCATCGCTCTATATGCCGTATTATTGAAAATCATTGTGATGCATTCGAAATTCGCCGCCAAAGTACACAAAGACTCCAAATGGAGCATCCCGGAATGGTCAAATGCGAAAGCGTAGCAAATAGATACGCCATTAAAAGTGCCTATCCAATTCATTAATTCTATTTAAATGTTTTGGACATCTGTTATTTCATTTAATTATAAATATGCAAAATAAATCACACAAATAGAAATATTCCGAAAATTGTGTGCTTTTCTTTACTAAATTTGCAATAATGACTAATAAGTGCCTTAGTACATTTTCTTAAAAATCCATTTTTTTAAGTAACAATCAGAGGACAACTACTGATATCCATGCCCTTAGAAAATCCAACAACTCGCGCCAAATATCCCCTCAGCTGGTATCTCCGAGATAATGCCTCGATGAATACTGTTTAAAATTCATTTCAGTTTATCATCAGCTTGGGCGGGGTGCAGAAAAACTTTGTTCACCAAATGGAATTCACGCTGGAAAATTGCGTTTTCAACGAAAATGAGTTTTAATTGCAACTTCTCCTAATGCTGCCAACACACGAAACGGGACGGGGCGAATTTTGCAGAGTGGGTGTTGAGTTTTAAATCGAGGGACTGGTTTTGGATTTTTGGGCAAGGGTTGGAGTTGGGGTCCGTTCTATTCTGTTCTGGGTCTGAATTCCGCTGCAGGCCGGCTATTTGGTATTTCAGCACACGTATCCTCTTAACTGGTGGAATGTTATGTTCTTTATGATAATTCGTATGAGTAAGTGCGAGTCTGGGTTTTGAGTTTACCCCGTTTTTTTACTGGCCAAACTGTGGGCCTGCTTGAAATCCATTTGAAATCTGACTGCTGTCGGTGGAACTACGATTTGTTGATTGAACAGGGACCGCAAATTGTGCGGTCTGCAAAATGAATATTTAGCCTATTTACCCAAGCGGAAAATGCTGGAAAACACGACGAAATTCCTAACTGGAAATGCATTTGGTGCATCGGAGTCAAACATCGATTTCCTCGTCGCTTGTTTTTGCGAAATATATTGTGATATTTTCGGAAATATAAACCAACCACCGAAATACTTAATTAATAAGTTGTACTATTACTTTTACTATTTCTTTCCGGAAAAAAACACAAAAATTAACTCAGTCATAAATAGCTGCAGGGTCTAGTCCAAATGAACAAGAGACGTGGTGAATTTGCATCAAGAAATAAAAGTTCGCATTAAACGCACTCTGCATGTAGCTGATAAAGGTTCGTTATAGCCGTGAAAAACCATCAACTGATGTTGCATTTTTTCACTGTATTTTATACATTTATTTGTATCCCTTAAATGATGCACATGAATCCAATTTTTTGCCTTCTTCGAACGACATTCAATATTCTCGCTAAAAAACAGCGCAGAATACAAGAGCTCAGAAATTGCCAGTGCCCGGGGTCCGGTACTCGTGTCTGCAGTTGTTCGTATTTGTTTTTAATTAAAATAAATATTACCATAACCTATAAAATAATTGAAAAACAATTTAGCATTATTGCGTGCAGGCTGGCCCATTCGAAGCAGAGATTCCCATTGCTTTTTCCCAGGAGTAGCGTATGATTCCTCGACGTGTGTCTGCTGGTGTTTTCCGATTTCTGTTTACTGTTTGTCAGTCGTTGAGGTTGCAACTTGCCACAGCAAGGCGGCTCTTGAAATGGTGGGAGGTTGCACAGGACTCATGCCAGATTTACACGCCTTTATTTACCGAGTAGGACGAATTCGAAGGGTATATATTCGATAAATGGTCTCAACACTCATCGAATACGCTTTCTTTCTTTTTTTGCTGCAAATTTTGTATTAAATAAAATATTGGGTAAAATAATGAAAATAAAAAAATTAAAATTTAGGAAGACAACAAATTTTGTTCAGGTTTTCACACCGTTTTTTAAACTTAAATAAAATTTTTGTTTTTAAATAAGGCATCAAAAAACAGATAGTTTGAAAATAAGTTAATAACAACTTTGTACATGAACTTTATACATTTATTATTAAATAGTGTACTCATACAATCGGCTTATTCATTGACCCCCTTCTTTTTCCTTTCATTTGAATTTTAATTTAAAATAATTTTGCAAAAGTTTCGAACGCACTTGCCCACCCACACACACACACACACATTCGCTTTTGCGAAATTTCGTTTACTTTGTGGGTCTTATATTTTGACATAATTATACACACACACACACACACCACCGAGCATTTATACATGTTTTTTAATTTTTATGCGTCGTTCTCACATGGGCAATGTGCGAAAAAATAAAAAATCTGAAAATGAAAATCTTCTTAAGCTACAACAACAATTATAATAATTATTTAATTAAAAATGCTGTCGCTTGAGTTGCTGCTACAGTGGCTGCTAGCCGCTTGATTTTTCCCTTTTACGCGATTTTTGTTCAACAGAAATTGCATTTCCGAGTGCTCTGGCACTTGAGGGAAAATTAATCTATTTTAAGTGTGTGCAACACATCAGGAGCAACGAAGTTGGGATTGGTCCATAATGGTCCACTTTGGAGGTAGGTTAATGAGTTTTGGACTTTCAGCAACAGAAAAAACACAACCTACATAACTTAAATACACATGAGATATTATCGCTGCTTCGCCATAAATAAGTTAATGATTCTGTAAACAAAATCTTAAATCGCACATCTTAAATTTGAAAGTATTCATTTATCATAATTGAACGCATTAAAGGTAACTCCTGCAATCCGATATAGTTATCCGATCTGCGCGTTGTCGAGTTGCTTTTCCTTACAAAAATTGTTGCAACCCTAGACCATTTCCTCCTTTGTTATCTTCTCCCTGGAAGATATTTCCCAACATGACCTCATTTTCAGCCCCATGTAGGGAAACAATCGGAGAAAACAATTGCCCGAAAAGCGGTAGCTTGTCAGATTGATTACCACTCGATTGTTGGGAAAGTCTTGCGCAATTACGAAGGGGCCACGAAAATCCACATCGACTGCCATGATTGACCATAATGAGTTGAGTTTTTAGGTAGATCACGCCCGAGTTGCATAGTCAGTACCTTTCTTGTTTGCAAATGGCATTCGTATGGGACGCAGCATAAAAATTCGCATTAAGCGCACAAATACGGTTGCAATTGTACCCAGTGTGTTCTTGGACACCTTTGTATCTCTCGGTGCGGATGCTTGCTAATCTCTTATAACATTTCCATTAATACGCAGTTGGTAGTCCCTTCCCTGAGACCGACCCTTCCCTAACCAAACTGCCTGCCAATGCCAAATGATGAGAAATTAATGTGAGTCGAGCAGGAGAACGAACCAAGCCCCTGAGCTCACACTCACAGCATGGGCCTAGCGTCATGGTATTCTTCACAGTCTTCTCCTCGCAGCGGGACAATTGGGCCCGGGTTATTGTTGGGAAATTTCACAGCACTCGGCATGGGTCCATGGCATGGATCCATGGGTCCGACGAGTTAGAGCAGTGCAGTTTTAGGCCCACGAAACAGCGCTGGACTCAGTGTTATGGCCATTGTAAGGTGTAACAAAAAACCGAAAAGATGCACACAAATTTTTGTCAAATGAAAACTGTCTTTGCGCACTTTATGAGTTTTTGTGGAGGGAGGAGCGGTTGAATCCATCCATCTGTGGCTGGGTGTCTTCACGCCCCGAACTTAAGTTTCACGTGTTACCTGCCTTGGGTTTTATGGCCGACCATGACTAAATAGGGTGATAAGTGAATCCGTAACCGACTAACTTGATGTTAAGATGAGGCATTAATCCAGGTTTTTTTCCTATGACAGACAGATTCTTTTCTAATTATTAAGAAATCATATCGTATTAGGTATGCCAGCATTCGACATCAATTATATTTCATTCTTACCACTTTGAAAACCGAAGTGTCCTACTTATAAAAAACTAGAATTTTTCCTTTTAATCTTTAAAGAAACCAGCCGCCAAAGTTAACACTATGTAATTGTGGCAGTTGCGTTATGAAGCGGAAAGATGAAATTACCAGCTTCTATGAAAGCAGTCAGAAGAATGAATTTGAGTGTTAAATCTAGCCTTTCTTTTCTCTCTAGCTGTACCCCTTACCCCTCCTACAACCAACCCAAAATCATCGGTTTCGCCCCCAAGTTTGACCTCTGAAAGACATTCAAGACCACGTTAATTGAGCTTCGGAACGAAGACCAAAAGCGAACTATACATAGATAACATCATCTGATAAATGGCGGGCCGAATCGAAAACAAAATCTCAATCTCTCTGAACTCTAAACCTGGTCCGGGGAAGCTGCTCTCGCTTTTGGAACAATTGTGAAATGCTTTAATTTCTGAAGTACCTTTAATGAGCATTTTCAACATGGTCATCATACAATCAGCTAGCCAGATGGGCCACAATGGTCTTCAATATACATGTGGACCAGTCGGGCTTTCGGTTCGATAATTATTGCCTTCGGGTAGCCGGGGCTTTCAGGTTCCGAGTCTTCACTCAGAATCCGTTTTGGGGGGAACACAATCTGTAAATGTATCTCGGTGTTGGGGTCCGTATCTTTGCGACCATATCGCCATGTATCTGTATCCGTATCTGCGGCTGAGCGTGTGTTGAGGCGAATTAATGATTACATTCGCTTTTGCTTCGTGGCTTGATCCACTAACCCTTGCTAGCGGCCCCTTCGGTAGCTCTTTCACTCAACTGGGGGCCACGAAAGGAAATTGTAATGATCGAAATCAAAATGTTTTCCTTACTTTGCCTCCTAATGAAGCTTGAATAGTGCGAATGACTCTCAGGTCTCAGCTCGCTCGCTCGTTCTCGAGTCTCGAATCTCGAGTACACGCGCCTTTTAATCGAAATTTGATGATGGATTCCCCGCCAGCCGCCGGAATCCAATGGGGAAATCAGTCAGAGGTTGAGTATCTGGTCTTTACTCTTTCTTAGCCGCCTTTATTGTTGGCCATTTGGGGGGCTTGGTTCTGGCCGCTATTTGCCTTTTTTATTTATTTATTGTTATTACCGTACATTGCTTGCTGGAAGTTCTGGAATGATTTCTATTTTCGTAATTGTCTAAATAGGTTTCGATTTGGCTTGAAATTGAGCAGAAAGAGAAAACCAACGAAAAATAGGGTTCTTGAGGGTTCCCAGGGGCAAACTTCGACGGTGAGTTGGCAACTTTCTGGTCCGCCAGGTGACAGCTGCATTGCAGGTGACAATGAAGGGGTGGCTGTACCCGTATATACACTTATACATATATATTTGTATGTGGTAGTTACACATGTGTTTCCATGCACATTCAATTGAAAATTATTCCTCTTCCCCACTTGCCACGCTCTGCTTGAGTCGGGTCTGCAAAAGTTTCCAAGCTTGTTACTATTGAATAATAGTATATTAATTTTGCTGCATTTTTTATTCCCCCGAGCACGGCATGCAGGCCCTCAACTTACTTTTAATTGAATTGAAAGTCAAAAGTTTTAAGCTCGTGGAAAAAAAAGTGAAAATGTCGAGACAAATTGACACAGAGGTAAAGTTGCCGGTGCACCAGGGAAAATGTATAATTAAAGGCAAATTTTCACGGCAGTATGCTGGCTGAAAGGAAAATCTGCAAAATTAAGAGCAGAATGAAAACACACAGTTGTATTTTTGTTTTCAAATGAGTTTTGTTTTCATTGCGTATATTTTCTGTTTTCGTTTGATATTTTGTTTTGTCGCTTAAATTTGCATAAATTTCTTGTTCTAACTAATACATAAATAGTTGTTTGCATCTGATACGATTTTGCATTTAACAATAAATTAAATAAGTTAAAATTAATCTTACGTTGACTCTCAGTGCTTTGTTGTCTTTATCTAAACTCGTATATCATTTACAATTCATCTTAGAGACTACGATTAACTTATGCTCGGAGGGGGACGAGGAAAACAGTAGTGTTGGCAAAGTGCTGATAGAATTGGAGATCCTTCAGTGTCCTATAGGTTCGAAAGAGTGCTTTAAAGTTAAGTATGTACAAGGCAAGATTTTCTCTGACTTAATGCCTAGGTTGTATTTCGATTACAGCTACTACAATGTTTTCCTTACGCCTAACTACACGCTAATTGTCTCTGGAGGGGAGGGAGTGGTTTTAGTGGGCTTTTTGGGGGTTTTGGCATCACAGTGTTGGGCAGCGGACTACTAAGCATAGATGCTCAGCTGCCTGCGTCGATAGGTCGAGGATCAGTGCGTGAACTGACGCAGGGTGTTGTTGTTCTGCTGCTGCTTCTGAGAGGCGGACTTCTGCTGGAAGGATCTGCGTCCTGTGGTGGCACACAGTCCATTCCGCAGGGGCAAAGCTGGTGGCATCGGTGGCGGCGTGGGCGTCTTGCTGCGACCCAGTTGCTCCAACGGCATCGAGTAGTGGGTATTGCTGTAGATGTAGTTGTGGTCCAGGATCTCGCTGCCCATCTCCTGATCGTACAGCTCACGCTGCTTGAAGTGCTCTTGGGTCAGTCGCAGTTGCGGCTGATTCGGTCCACCCAACGGGGCACCATGCACCATGGGCACATCCGCGTATGAGTAGCAGGAGTCACCAACTGTAGCCGTGGCCGAGAGGAACTGCGGCTTGGTATAGTGGTTCAGTTGGGGATTCTGCTGATGCACATCCCGACCCATGGTAGCCGACTTCATGTGCAGCACAAATGAGGCACTGTCGTCGATGGCTCCCTGTGAAACCAGGGCCTTGTTGTTATTCAGCTTCTTCTCACTGACCATTGTGGCGGTGGGCACCACCAGCTGCTGAAACTTCTGCTGAGGATCGATGGCGCCCAGGTCATTGACAGGCATCGGGCACATTCCATAGTGATGGGTAGCTCCGGGATGATGAGGTGCGGTATAGGTGTTGGGGAACGTGGAGTGGATGCCCAGAGAGCAGGGATGATGCTGATGGCGCGACATGTAGTCTTCGTCGCAGAAGGTCTTCTGGTATTCTCGCTCCTTGCGGCCCAGCGCCGAGTTGCCCCACAGACCGCCCTTGATGGTTTCGCGGATCTTATGACGGCAGCGGTACAGAACCAAAGCCAAGGCGGTAATCGTGGCAGCAGATCCCACCAGGAGAGCTCCAATCAAGGCCTGCTTGCGAGGATCGGCATGGCTGCATCCCATAATGGCGGGATTCAAATGGCGCAAAGATTCGCCGCGCAGACGTTCGGGGAACTCACACAGCAGTTCGGAGACATCATCCTGACTGGCATTCTTGGCCACCAGCAGATTGTGCAGCCACATCACACGGCAGTCGCAGGACAAGGGATTTTCGGAGAGGTCCAGAGTCTGAAGATCTTTCCACGGGAATAGACCTTCTGCCAAGGAAGTCAGCGCATTGGCCTTGAGAACTACATGCTTCAATTGAGACAGCCCACTGAGAGCACCCTCTTGAACCTCCAAAAGCATTTTGTTGGACGATAGATTCAGATACTCCAGGTTACCATTGTCGCTGAAGGCTCCGGTCATCACACGCTTCAGTTTAAGAGCTCCATTCACCTCCAGGCGTTTAAGTTGCTTCAGGCCCATGAAGGCGCCTTCGCTGATCACCTCGAAGTCGTTTTGACCCAGGGACAGCTGCTCCAGACGAACCAGCTTGCTGAGACCCACGGAGGGAATGCGATCCAGACGATTATCGGAAAGATCAAGAATGCGCAACTCCTGCAGGCCCAGGAAGCTGTCGTGGGAGATGTTGCGTAGACTGGCACCCTTGAGCTCCAGGCGAGTAAGTCCTTTCAGGTCCTGGAAGGCACCAGCCTGAATGCTCTGCAGGGTGTTCATTCCAAGGAACAGCTCAGCCAGACTGGGCATGGCTTGGAAGATGACGGGATCGGGAACGGTGGTTAAGGCATTATCATCCAGATAAAGGATGCGCAACTGTGAGAGTCCATCGAAAGCCTTGGGATCCAGATAGCCAATTCGATTCTCACCCAGATTCAGCTCCTCGATCTTCAGGAGAGGAGTGAAGGTGCCCTGGTGAAGCTCCGAGATTTGGTTACCACGCAGATTCAGAACGGTAACTGCCGACAGACCAATGAAGGTCTTGTTGCTGATCTGTCCAATCTTGTTGTGATTCAGATGCACCTCCTGCAGCTTCTTCTGATAGGCGAAGGTGCGCTGCGGAATGGTCATCAGGTGATTCGAGGACAGATCGAGGAAGGTCAGCTCCGCGTAGAACTGGATGGACGAGTCGATGGTCTTGATCTTGTTGCTCTTGATCACCAGACGCTGAATGGATGGATTCAGAGCAATGGGCAGCACGTCCAGCTGGCCCTCGCCACATTGTACCACCAGGGTATTATCATCGCACTGACAGCCGGGCGGGCAATTGGCCAAACCCGCCGCAGGCTCCACTCCAATGCTGGCCAAAATGCACCAGATGCCCACGAAGGCGATCATCATGTTTCGCTGCATCTTGGGGTCTCTGATTCTCTTTTGATTTCTGCCTTTCGCTTTGCTTCGCTCTGTGCTGCTGTTTCAATTCTTTCAGAGTTTCTGTTGAGATTTTCAGTTTTCCATAGTACTGCGGGTAGACAAACGAGGGAAAAATTTTCAAAATTAGTTTCTGTCTTTTCTGTGAGTTCGGTTAATTAGCCTATTTTCGTGGAACTATTTCTATTGATTAAAATTTACAGAGTTCTTAAAGCAAACATTTTTATGTTTTCACAAGTATTTCGTCTTAGATATATTTTTAGATTTTCTTTTTATTGCTTGATGGAAAAATCTATATTAAGTTTTGGTTCTAATAACTTCACATTTTAGAAATTTCAAACAGAATAAATTTTTAAAGTCACTAATTTAACTGAACAAAATTAAAATGTTCTATTTATATTTTTCCTATTTTATATTTTCTGGCAGCCTAACTTTATTTTGTTGAAACTTTTCTGCCGGTATCCTAATTTCCACAATATTCCACTTTTTCAGCACTTTTATGCACTTTGTATGCCACAAGTGAAACTTACCTATTGTTTTTCTTTGATGATTGTTTGGCAACAATTTCTAGTTTTTTAGCAGATTAAATCGTTGGTGAACAGAACATAAAATGCAAAATGCAGTGTTTCGGTTTTTGTTTGTATTTTGTGATGTGTTTGCGTTTTCACTGTTTCACTTTTGGGAAAATATTTTGAATAGCCAATTTTTTGTTTTGTCACATTTGCTCAACTAAAACATGTGTATTGTTCAAAATTAAAATTTTGTTTGTTGTGTTGCTTGTTTCGTTTTTTTAGTTTGCTGATTGTTTGTGAAACGTGCGCGATAATCCAATGGTTCGCTTTGACTGCACGCTTCAAGTTGTTGTTAGGCGTTCGACGGGTTTCCGTTTGAATTTACGTATTTCGTGTTACCAACTCTGGTAAGAGAGAGGAACTTGGTCGCAATTGGGTCTATATAGCTGGCAGACAACCGCTCACGACGAGGCAACGAACTACACTGATTTTACGAAGTGCCTGCTGCACAAACGATACCTCGGCTGCCCACATTTGCCGGGGTGGTTGAGCGGTACAGAGCGGTAACAGAGCCGTTTGAGCGGTATGAGTTGGTGGTGGTGGTGGTGGCTGGCAGCTGCATCGGTTTTGGGTAAAAAGAGCGGCGTGGCTAAGGCGAGACGGCCTTGCGAAGGCGAGTTCTCTCAGATAAACCCGCCAGCAGGTAGTCGGAACTGGTTGTGAGTGTCGGATATAAATGTATCTCTAGAGTTGCCTCTCTCGATGGAGAACTCAGTGTGGCGAGTTTCACTCGAAGTTTCCACTCATTTATCTGGCTATACGTGCCCCATATATCCAGGCTCGCTCTCCGACAATTGCAACTCACACGTTGAACGAGCCGCACGTCCTCGACGAAATGCTGTCGCTCATAAAACCTAAAACTAGAACTGAAATAGTCAACGAAAAACGTAAAAAAAAAACTGAAGAGAAAACTAAAACAGCTCAAGTGCTGTGGCATAATTAAGACCCCATATAAAGTACATAGTCCTACGCAGAAAAGGAGCTAGATGGATATTTACGGACCGCAGACATGTCCTGGCCTAAGTGGAGCCTTTTAGTGCGGCTTACAGTCCAAATGTGACGCACTTGAAATTGATATTTTTGTAACTGCGAGTCGAGGACACGAAAGTGTTGCACTCGAGTATTTCCCAAAAAATATTGTGTCATCTGATACATTTGAGATGCATTTCTCATTCTTGGCATGCAGAGCAAACAACTATTTACAACTCGGCAAAATCACAAAAAAAAAAGAACGGGAAAAAAAACAACTGTGACAACAAGAAAATCAACTTTAAATGGCCATAACTTTGTGCCAACATATGTAGCTGGATCAGAGGAGAGTGGGGTGGGGCACATTTTCCGGGCCTTACGGCATGCGGTTTTCCTCCACATTTTCCCTAGCCAAGCCCCTCTGCCCCACTGACATAAATGGCATATTTCCGTCTCCGAGAATTTTGCACACAAAATTTATTTATCGTACCGAGATGCAAATCTTTTTGGACTGCTTTTCTGTATCTTTCATAAACTAACCAATAAGTAAACTTGTTAAATTTATACCATATTACCCAAATTTGAGGCATCTTTGTGTATTGAAAGCCAAGGCAACTATTAATAGTTGCTTGAACATTGCATTTTATGAATTTAATTTTTTCCTTTGAGAGGAAATAAATTATTTATGACAGATGTAGTTCTGGGAAATTTCCCTTGCTAATAGAGATAAATTTAGCCTTTAAAACTGCATTTTAAAACTCGTCCTTACTATTTATTTAAAGAAAAAAAATTGTATTTGCTTAACTTTGTTGGCAAACATTCTTTTCCTTTCTACTCTTTTGCTGAACTGAAATTGAAATCAAATTGTTGGTACATTTTCTACATTATTGAATGGGGTTCACAACCGATTTAGAATAATAAACCAGCTATTGGTTCTCATACTAAAACCTTATATTTGCTCTTTAATGAAACATTCATAAAATGGCAGGGGTTTAATGATCTGCTTAAAGAAATTAAACAGTTTTGCTGACTTCTTAGAGAAAGGCTTTGCCGAAGTATAATAATAAACATGAACACAAATGCTGGAATTGTAAGCATATTGCCATTACAGCGGCTTGTAAGAAAAGTATCTTTGGCTCGTAAACCGCCAAAGTGCTCTACAAAGGAAAAGCCTGCGTAGTTTCCTTTCAAAAACCAGATACGAAACACAGTGATTGCTGCACATGCAGCTAACGGAAGTTTGCGTTTTTATTTTTATATATGTGCCACAAGCTGCGCTAGTCAGGTGCCACAAGCTTTTGGACCCCTGCTCTCACGTTACACATCGGAAAGCCTCGATCTACCCTCTCAATTTGTGACAATGTGTGAGAATTTCCCAGCAATAAAACCCAAATCCAACAACTTAAAATAAAGGTGAGGTGCACCACACACATCTTTATGCTTTCTGGTAACTGAAAGAGTTTGTTTGCACTGCGACTGAGGTCCGAGTTGCATATGAAAATTGTTTGGCCAAACGCTAAAAGCACTTAAACAATTAGAGGGAGAAACGAAATGGCTGGGGAAGCAGCTTTCTGTGTAATTAGGTAAAACAGGGTCTGGAGAAGGGCAACGACTACTGTCGAACCGCAGCAGCAGCAGCAAACCAAACCAAAAATGCAAATTATAAAAAGGTACTGGAGAAAATAAAATGTAAATATATTTTGGAAAGTATAAGGAGCCAAAACTAAAATGTAGTAAAAGCTTAATTACTTATCTTCTCTTATTTAATATCTATGTTTTAATAAGCTTATGAGCTTAGCGTTCTTAGAACAATAAGTCTATATCCTTCTTTGACTAAGTCATTATACCATCTTTTAGTCATTTTAAACCTTTAGTTCATATCCGAGGAAGTGCCCATTTTTGTGCCGAACCCTGAAAAATGGTGCTTACATATTCACCGGAATAATGCCAGACGTGGGGAAAATCGCCGGCTATCTGAACGGCAAACATAACGCACTTTGACCAAACAAAGAGCTCGAAGTCGCTGGGAAGTGACTTATGGGAACGGACAGCTGACGAAGTCGCAGTCATATAAATACAAATACATATGTATATATGTTCGCCAGATTCAATATGGGTGCGCATGCGCCGCTTCTTTTTAGACCGTTGTTGTTTTATTGGCCCGGCGTTGTTTTAACAAGAAACTTGTTAGTTGCAGCGGGTTAAAGATTTTCGAGTCTTGTACTTGGCCCTGTTTGTTTGCCAGTCGCGACGTCGGCTACCCGTTTCATGTGTTGTTAAATCTTTCGCCGATTGTTCCACTACTTCTTAATCAGCTGCCCTTCCAATTGATGGTTGTCCGACTCATAAGCGACGGCACAACCCATTTGTCAGCATTCGAGGCAAACATTTTAACAAGGCCTCAGGGATCGAGAACGTTAAGCCGCTGACAGTTCCGGTGCGAATGCAACTTCCGCACAGATTGAGACGGAGGCAACTTCCTAGACCAATAAAATATCAATTGACTCGGCAATTAATCATATTCCAAAATGTGCAAGGAGGAATACTTTCGGTATTGGAACTCGAACTTAGTCTGGAACCGGAAGGACTGGCTCATTGTTCGGCAACTCACCATTCAGCCAGCATCACACTTTTTTTTCGTCCTCGGCTACTCGTTTTTAGAGGCATCACAATAAATAATGAATCCAGAAATGAGCGTTAAATGCAATGAGAACGAGAATGATGAGAAGAAAAGCAGCAGCGGAAGTGGGCACACAATGGACCAAAAGACCGAAGATGAAAGACCAAAGACTAAAGACTTAAGACCCGGGGCCCAGTGGGCACAAAGGCACAATACCTTCCTGGTGTCCCCCCCCCGAAAGGTTAACTTTAAATCGAATGGCAATGGCACAGTAAGTAAATACCTTAACACATCGCCATCTCACTCCCTCTGTGTGTGAACGCTTTGCTGACTTGTGATTTTTTCCCCGATATCTTGCAGTACAGCTGAGAAATATCTTGCAGCACTACCCTGCCTCACATTGCCGCTAATGCATCTGGTTGCATCTGCTGGGAAAGCTCTGAGAAATCGTCAAGTGGGCTGTGAGATCTAAGAAACTGCCGGTTGGTGGTTAATACCAATGTCTTATCAAAAGTAAACTGACGGAAATTTTAAAAGAAAGTTGTTTGACCTAAATTTTAATAGAACAATTTCAACAACAGCGCTATCAAAAATAATAATCTCATTATTAATATAATAAAATTTTCTGCATTGAATTCATCATCAGTAAAATCAGTAAACTAAAGCCGATAAAACTATTCAGTTCGCAATTCATACTACAGTATTTTAAACTAGAAATGAGCCCATAAAAATATATTTAGCTACAAAGGTTTAATCCTCTGGCTTAACTGCAAATCAAGTAATCCGAGTAACACCCAAAACGATCTTTGAGATACTTACTTAAGTTACTTTCCAACTATTTTTGCGACTTCCCCTTGGCCGACCGGAAAATGCAAATCAATTGCTGGTGCCCCTCTATCTCCTCCTCCCTTCATCCGTTTCCTTTGCTGATCCTGTCACATAAAGATCGGGCCAGGAATGCCCGTATCCGCAGTGAGATGCAGTTGGGCCCCAGCTCATTTCATTTGGCTCGCATAATTTATGCAAAATTATCAATCGAGATTTGTTTAGACAAAATGCAAACAGACGGGGAAAACTAACAGGGAAGGAGAAAAAAAAATTAACGAACGTGTGCCGCAACAGGAAAAGCCACAAATTGTTTATGCAACAAGCCAGGGCCAAAAATAGCCAGCAGAGAAGCGACGTATCCTCTGACGTCTTGTGGCAAATCTATGAGATACGCATATCGCATTCGACTTATCTACCCAGCGGCAACCTGATATGGCTGCCATCTCGCCATCCACTGGACATCGGACATGGGACAAAAGCCGGGAGACAGAAGTCGCTGGATAGTGACCAGAGTCTAGAGTCCAGGGAGTGGATCGCTGCCCCATGCGTGATAAATGCCGCAGATAAATGCGTGTTGCAGTTGGGCACAGACAACCAGACAACGTGGAGACACATGTTTGCATGCGCCTATTTTGCATGCCAGCCAAGCAGACACTGAGCACAATTTGTAGTTACAAATACAAATTTGCTGTTAAAGGTTGTTAAATTCTTGAACTATTTACTAACTAACTATTAACTAATAATAATAATAAAATAAAAATAATTCCTAATAATATAATTTATATGTTGTATATCACAAGGAAGCATATACATAATAAATATTTATATTTCAATCTATTTAAATATTTGTTATTAGCGGATGATATCTATTTGTTGAAGAAAAAATTAATTTTAAATATTTTTTAATGTTAAATTAACTTTAACATTTCTCAGTGCACCGATCACCGCGCAAATTCATCTTGCTGCAGGAGCAAAAGCCACTGGAAAAGACTGGACATGGACATGGACACATGTTAGTGGAGAGTTCACAGCTACTAGCCAAGACCCAGCTTGAAGATCTGGGTATCCATTGCGTGATCGCTCCCTGTCCTAGGAAAATGCAGAGACATAGACCTGGTCGAACCGAAATGCAGCGCGTTTTAAATTACCAAAGCTTTGTGCGTCTATCATTTTGGCCGTGGCAAGCCACATTCATTCGTTGTCTGGGCAAAATCCATCTCTAAGATTGATTATAATCGGTAGTCAAAGTGTCCAAGACTGCTGGCGGCTATTTATGGCCCGGGCAAATTATAATTTATGAAGTCTGGACTTGCACTTCGGCGTGTCTCCATAGACCTGTGAGATACATTCGATACACATGCTGGCTTGCTGGGTGACTGACTGGTGCACAGATCATCAGGCATTTCACAGTTGTATTTTGACAGCATGTTAACGTCATTTATTAATTGAAAGCCAGCTCTTGAGGTAATTATTTGGGGCAACCGCTCTCCTGTGGTTAAAGATTTCGTTCGAAAATCCATGTTCAACTGGCGCCTCACTTTTCCATTTCCCTGGAATCGCCCCAAATGGTTTCCCAAAATACCAT
Organism: Drosophila sechellia; assembly: GCF_004382195.2. Lineage (NCBI taxonomy): Eukaryota > Metazoa > Arthropoda > Insecta > Diptera > Drosophilidae > Drosophila > Drosophila sechellia. The sequence continues at coordinate 12,801,460 of NC_045951.1, read as the reverse complement.
CGACTGCGGTACGAACCCCCAACAAGTTTACATAATCGTTTTGGAAATCTAAGTTGGTTTTTCCGTGTCTCTTTGATTCTTCTGAGTCACATTTCGGGGAAATCAAAAGTGTGGGCCATAGATGCTCAGATAGAAATTTTGACCGCTTCGATATGGGCGGAACTTTGCTGCAAAGAAAGTGAGTTCTTCAACCTGTCAGAGATGAGTTAACCATCCAGATCGCATGCAAAGTGGTCAACATCAAAGATCATCTATATTTATTTCATGAAGGTTTCAGTTACAAATCGAAGATACGTTGAATATTTCGAGGAGAAATTATGGAGGTGGGACGTTAAAACAGAGGAAGTGGTCCACTGTTGATCTGTAAAACTTTCCGTAAAACCAATTTGTAGTTAAATTAGGAAGGGAGGGAAATTAGAAGATCCAACTAATGGGATTAGAAATGACTTAATTTTTCAATAGTGGTAAATATGTATTTGTAAAGTGGTTCATGTTAAGGTTTTTAAAATGGGAATGTTTGCTGCACATCAACATTAAATTTAATTAAAATAGAAATAGAGATATATAATGCAATCCATACGGGCTTTTAATATAAAAATAATAATAATTTAATGATGTATACATATTTAATGATTTATTTATTCAAATTTGCATAAATTCCCGTCTCGTTAGAGGCTTAGGCTTAACCTCCTGGCCGCCTTTTTGTCATTTCAAACGGGTGTCAAGTGGCATTAGCCAAGTCGGGCATGCCAGTTAACCAGGTTCCAGTCGTTTGAGCGAACCCTTTGGGTTAATCAGCTACGCACCAGCGCAAAAATGCCCAAAGCCCAAACCAGATTCGGATTCAGGCAGAGAATCGGACTGAACATCCTGAGTAGAAGTAGCAACAGCGCCAGCGATGCGTGTGCAAACACCCAGTTCCCCCGGGGCCACAGGCAGCATAAACGTATCTTCAAGATACAGATACAGGTGCAGGGGTAGAGGGCAAGTGGAAGGGCGCACTCGGGCAGGTGTGTTTCTCACGCAGCCAACGGGGCAGGCAACGTTTTTAGCTCAGGCTTTGGTTTCGGTTTCGAAGTGTGGCACTGTGTGGTAATATTTTCCCTTTCCTACCAAACTCCCCCTGAACGAATCCTCTTGACCAGCGCCACACATTCGCCTGGATGACTGCAGCTTTCAGAGATGTGCTCGTGATCTGAACGTGACTTAGAATATAAGTTACATACACAATACTAACAATTTTGAAATTGTTTCCAAATGGCAAATGGAAAGTAGAAATATCTTTAACACATACAAAATCTAATTTACAACATGAGTTTAATTCAATATTAGTTATCTTTTAGTCTTACATCTACCATCTCTCACAGCAATTACTGATAAACATCTTCAGGTTTGTGGAGCCATCTCTAGCCGGATCTGCAGCTTCATCTAGAACTGTCCGTCCGAATGGAAGTCGCTCCAGCTCATTTTGCTGTAACTTTTGCCAGTGATTCGGAAATGCATTCTCTGCGGATTGTGCTATTACCTGTTTCCCCCGCGGATGCCCTTCCTACACATAGAGGAGGCTATAGGATCGGCTGTTCAACATTTGATAGCATAAATCAAATGGACGAGAGGAAGAGAGAGAGAGAGAGCAAGATGGAAAATAATTACGGGTGCTGGGGTTAAAAATTTGCACGTGGTATTAATTTGGGGCCTCCTTTTAGCCTTGCGTCTGTGTTTTAAATCGTATCAAAAATGGTTTGCAACTTGCAATTATTTGCCGGAGAGTCGGCAATCCGCATCGCAACTTTGTCTGCGGTCTGGGATGGTGGCCCCCACAACCTTTTGTGGTCTTATCATTTAATACGCATCTGGTAAGCGTTTCTACTGCAGCGCCTTTTCGCACACAATTTCCAAGGGGCTCCCAGAGTGCTTCTTTAATTGTAGTTCTTGGCTATCAACTAAACAGGATACAAATGGCTCCCGCTCCAACTTTGAGTGACTCTGATTATGGCCTCGTATTTGTATCTCTCCTTTTGTCTGCCTAAAACGTATCTTTAAGTTCATTTTTCTTTTAGTATGGGCTGGTCTAGGTGGAAATTGTTTTCGCTTTGTGTGTTTTCTTTTTTTTTGTAGGGCTGTGAAGAAGATAGATTTTGTGGGTTTGTTTGCAGAAGTCATGGGAGAATTCTACATAAAGGCGTTTCATAGCTTTCCTTTGAGATCGCTTGATTGGAAGCTGTTGAGTATTTATTGCAGTCGGATAATCTTTCCTCTTCCAGCCAATCAAAAACGAATTAAAACTCACAGCGAATTCATTTCAACCACAAAACTCATTTGCGGCTTAATTAAATAATAATGAATGAATCGCATCGACAATAAATAAATCAATCCATGACTGGCAGCAACTCCTCCGCTCTCCAAAAAATCTTGATCGATCAAAACGAAACACTTGGATTCCCTGAAACGGGTGGGGCCACAAAAAAAAAACAAAACTGTCCCCATATAAATTACAACATATTTTGATTTTTATTATAATCAATGACAATGCATATGGAAAAGAATAGAACCAAGGAACAGAAAGGTGCAGCCCAGTTGGGTTTCCTTAGAACAGAAACCAATCCGAGGCAAGTGAAAATTTATGTGGCCCAAGACGAGGAAACCAGAGAGACCCGAAATCAAACTATCTCGAGAGCATTTATCTTTCGTTAGAAAATTAAAATCTCTGTGTGTGCGCACACAATCAATGACCACAAATCTTTAGTTTTTCAGTTCGGCTTTCAATGGTTGGGTTTTTGGTCTTTTGGAGGTATGTACGTTTCTCGGCGAGATTTCAACTGCATCCCAGGGACATAAAACCGGGTTTTATGTTCTCCCCAGAATCGGAGGCTGGTCGCGGACATTGTCCTGCCATCCTTGCTGTAGGTCGGCCTGGTAAATTAAAACGTTATCATCACAACTTAATCGTCACCATAAAAGCTGACTGCACTGACCACGTCGTAGGCAACTTGATTCGCTGGCCCTCTTATCTCAGTTGAAATTTGTTAATTGCCGCGCACTTCAAGTACTTAGTGTATCTTTTTGGGGGTCCAGTCTCATCTGACTTTTGGCCATTTCTCGTCTCTTTTTTCTGGCTTAATGTCCGTTGTAAATTACTTTTAAATGTTTTAGGTGTAATAAAGATGTTCGCCTGCTAATGCGTAATGAGTTATTCTAAAGTAGTTTGTATTTTGTTGTTCTTTTTTTTTTGGTGTGTGGCACATTTTTTCGTCGAGTTTGTTGCTGTTACCCATTTATAATCTCTGGCCAGGCATCGTTTTTGAGACAGAAGTTTTAATTAATTTTTGAACTGCTTCTTCTTGGCCGCAATTTAGAAAGGCTAATGGGCACCAAAGTGCCAAGATCATGATGAGACAATTTGGTTGGAAACAAGACGGTGAAATGAGAGGCTAATTGCTTGGGTGAGACAGCTTGATGAGATATTGAAACCAAATTAGGTTGCAGAACTTGGTAATTGAAAGTAAGTTCTCAGGAAGATTTAGCATTAAAAATAAAAACAAACAAAAAATGCTAAGTATGTGTGAAAAAAGATTGATAATACTTGATTTAAAGAAAATATTTTTATTTAAGCAGCAGCATTTTATAATTGTAAAGTCTGTATTCCCTGTAATTGCATATCAACTTATCAAATCTGAAACGTGCCTGGGTTGAATTTATTGACATATAGTTTCCATAATTTATAACTCAGAACTTTCTTGAATTAAAATTGTCTCCAAACTGACAGCTCAATTCAAATGGCCCATCGAATAAGTCCGATATAGAAGCCGCCAAATGCCAACTAATCACCCATAATAACCAAATAAATCATAAGCCCATGATGGGGACTGAATCCGGCAGAAGCAGCTTTCAGAGGTAAGGAAAAAAACCCTACAGAGGTAGGAAAGTTCAAAGCGCCGAGACGACAATCAGAGCCAGGATATGCATAGATAATAAATGTATCATGCACATGTTTCCAGCCATATAAACTAGCAGCTAGCTGGGAGCTGGGAAGTGCTGACAGGCTGAGAGATGGAATGGACGGGTGGTGGAGGGAAAATCCAGTGAGGCAAGTCCCTGTCGAAGCACTAAATTATGACTAGGTAAGCAGGCGCTGACAATTCAATACAAGGAAATATTACGCCGCCTGGCACACATGCATCTATATCTGTATCTGTATCTAGATCGGCGGCAGTATCTGAACACCGTAACTGCAGAGCCATGTAAAATTTATGCAGCAAAACTGAACTGAAAACGAAACGAAACGGAGCCGAATGCACCGGGGTAATCCTGTAGACAAGGGCGACAAGGAAAAGATGATGTCATAATATATTGTAATTTATGGGAGGAGTGCTGACAGTTGAAGCTCGCTGACTTAAGCTCGAGAATATCGGGGCCCGCGATTAATTATATCAATGATGTAAAAATACCTGAACGATCTGTCATCTGTTTTAGCTGTGCGTCTCATTTTCGGGGCTCATGACTTGCTTCCTGTCGAGTTTTATGCTTGAATGCCTGGGAATAGACAGTCGGACAGCAGAATGGCTGGAATAGTTGGGATGGTTAGTCAGTCTGTCTTAACGACCTGACAAATAGATAAAATGCAGTCACAGTTTTGCTCTTGATAGATCGGTGGGTTGCTTCTGGTTGACAATCGAATTATTTAAGAAGACATTCCTAGGGGGTTCCATCTTAATTATATTCACATTTCGACATAACAAAAAAGAGCCCAGTTCCATTGTTTTTTTGAGATTCTATAAAGAAAATGTCTCAATCAGCAGTCTAACTTTCAAACAGGAAATTGAACAATTTCATGGCCAATGCCTCCTGTAAATTCTATTCAATGAACAATAAATTTTAAGTGAGTTTAATTAAGAATTACATTTTAATTCAGCAAAACGGCAGCCAAACCTTTTTCCTCAATGGGGGAAATTATGAAAATTTCTTTCGACCATGTAGCCCTCATTGATGCATGACAAGCATTTGACAATAGCAGAAAGTATCTGTCAGATACTCAACGGCGCATGCTGCAGCTCATTAACGCCTGGCTCTCCGCGACGAAGCGCAACGAGCCAAACTCCACCGGAAATCAATTTTGAAAGTCCCCCAAAACTAAAATTCCAGTACCCCACTATATATAGCGAAGTACCATTTTGAATTTGACAAAAATTATGAGTTTTATTTCGGGCAGCACAAACAAAGGGGTAAAGCGATTCACGCCCGTGCGCTTAGACAATTATTAATGGGTTCAAAAATAGGAATTAAAGTAGAATTGAAATTGCTTTAGAAATGCAATCAAATTAAATTAAAATCAAGTGATGGGTCGGGCATTGAAGGAAGAAAGGACCTACCACAGAATGCGTATACGAACAGTGAAGAAGGTCGTGATGATGAGGATAAAGGCACTTAGATTTAGTTGTCCCCCTGGAATCGTACCGCTTAGTTATAGGGTATATAGGGTCTATGAAATAATTTCATTTCAGTGATTATGTATAGTTTATATTATAACACGAAAGCAACATAGTAAAATGTGTGTACGATTTTAATGTATTTATATGTATAATGAGCATAAATAATAAGCCTTTAAACAAATTCAAAAAAGTTGGTTGAGCACCGCACATTTTTTTTTAGGGTATCAATCAGTTCCAACCGCTTTGCCTTTAGCTTGTTTCTCGAATTGTTTGCTTTTGAGAACAAAAGCTAAAATTGAAAATTGTTAAGATATCGAGAGAACGAAGGAGATTGAGCTACTTTCTTTCTATCCTATTTGGTGGCCTTTTTGCCTCGTTTACTTTCCTTTTCTTGGCCTCGTTTCCCCCCGGACAGCAAACAATGGTCCAAACTGGACAGGACGCCAATAAATAAGCGCAGGAGGTTTGCCGGACAATGGGAATGCGACTTTTTCCCATTCTGCGCCATTTGTTTGCTTGCTTGAAAATGGTTTTAATTGTTGTTCCCCTGGTATATATTTTTATTTTTCATTGTATTTTTTCGTGGCTCCTTATTGTTGGCCAAATATAATAAGTTAGCAGTGCGTCATTTTGTGTGTTGTGTATTCGCGTCTGTTTGTCTGTTTGCGTTTGTTTTGGTTTTCGGTTTTTGGATAAAAGTAAATTAAGTGCCAATGTTAATGGCAGTTATGGCCTGGCATCTGGCTTTGGGATCTGCCAACAAAAGCCTGGCCATTTGGGTGTCTTAATGTTGCAGTAATAATGGCTAAAAGTGTGTGTGCATTGAGATAGTAGCTTGAGATTTATAGCTGCTCAGCTCTGCTTTCTTTTCCTCCAGTTTTTGTGATCGCCTTTTTTGGCAGCCAGAGTGAAGTGTGTGGTCCACGAATGGTCTCCAGAGCAATACAAATGTACTTTGCTTTGCTCCAAATAAGACTTACTAAATGGAGCTACAAAACCTGGCTGGGAAAATGTTTAATATATTATTAGAAAAGCATTAAGTAAATTGTATTATTATTAATATTTAGGATTTATTAGGATTTCTAGGATAGAATTTCAATTGATAACTTGTAGTCGAAATATGTGAGATCCTAAATTCAGTTTAGTATATAACTATAAATGCTTTGTTAGGGAAACGTTTTTTTTCCAAGATCTTATAATGCACAAATACAACATTTTTATTCTTGTTCGCTTTATACTTGGGTTGTTTAATCCATCTCAATGTATCTGAAAGGTAAGCCCTGCACGGTCGGCATAATCTTAATCGCCAGGCCATAGTTTATTTATGGCTAAGCAATAAAAGAAGCAGGGAAAAGCATTTAATAAGTGATTTAAGTAAGCAATCATAAACATTTACTGCATGTCTTTAAGCCACTACAAAACAGGCCATAAAAGGGCAAGCAGACCAGAGACCAAAAGATACCACAATCCTGCCAGCAAACATACAGCAAACACCGACGCCAGACGAATTCGATTAAAGTTAAGCCATAACAAGCCGAAGACGAGCAGTGAGCCTGGCCTGGGTTCCCAAGCTCAGCCAGCCACAAATAATATAACAATTTAAATAACAAGCCATGGCCAAGACTCCTAGCCAGCTAGTCAGCCGGGCAGCAAACACCAGGCGCGTTAGTTAGATAGATTGATCTACATGTACACGACAACACAGAGCTGGCAAGTTGGGAAGTTGGAAGTCGGGTCTCGAGCCCGGAACGACTCCTTGCCGAGCATGTTGCCCAGCCATTCCATCCTGGCCAAAACGAAGCGAACCTGGCTGCTGGTTACATGGCACACCAAGCTGGCTTTGGCCAAGAGCATGTCAAAACAAAATAACATCTTTAGCGCGCAAACATGACAAAACATCAGAATTCCAGCAGATTAACGTCAATTTTAATTGCATTCACTTAGACCAGGCTCAAGTCTATGAGAAGCACAGCCAAGCAGCTGGAAATATGCATACAAAAAGAAAAAGAAAACAAACATGGGATTAAGTCTGGTTAGCTGAGCCATGGAATACCCTGACTTGGGAATAACGATGATGTAATGTAGGTAGTGGAAAGCATATGCTGGTTTATTAATGCAATTTTCAACAGGGATCTTAGAGCACATAAATATTTATTTAAAAATTAATATGTCATTTTTAACATTTTAAAACAAATAATGCTTTGACGAGCAAGGCTTACACTTTTTATTTAAACAAATCCTTTGATTATGGTTAAATACACAATTATTTCTAAAAATATTATGAGAAAATAAGGCAATTCATTAGCTGAACTAATACTGTAACTTATATTAATCCTTACCCAAGCTACGATGAATACTTTGTACCCCTTTGCAAAAGTGTAGCCATAAATACACAGGAGGAATTCCGCACAACAAAAAGGGTTTCGCCAGGTGGCAGGGAAGCAGGCAGCCTGGATGGTAAACAAAGTTCCACAAGGTTGTGATTAACATGCGATAAAAAATGACCGGGCTGAGCGACCAGAGTCCATGGACTCGACCTGGTCAGCGTTTGGCTTACGTGTTTGCATTAGGCCAGAACTGTGGACTCAGGACCCAGAACACAGAACCCAGAACCCAGTGTCAAGTTCCAGCAGCAGCTCTCGAGCACTTTTGAGCCACTCGGAGAGCACAAAAGTTAAGTGTCTGGCTGTCACATGCGATTTGCACCTGCCGGATGAGCAATGGTGCAGGTGGGGGAGCGCGAGGGATTTGCGTGGATTATTTATCATCCGCGCCACATCACATGGGCGGGTAAGGAGGGGCCGAGGCCAGGTCTCGTTTTAAGCAGGTTCCATTGCAGCTACTCCTCCTTCGAGGCGAGATGCACGTTGCAAGATTCGCTTTTCTTTCCTTTTTTTTGTTTTTTTTTTGTTTTTGGTCTTTCCCCCGTTTTTTAGGGGTATAATCAGGCTGGAGCAAACATTTGCCCAGAGACGTTCATAAATTTTAATATTTTAATTTGACTTAAGCAGATGAACACATAAAGGCGGCCATTAAGCCCAGCACTTTGTATGCTTTGGCCAAACATGGCCAAGGGCCAAAGACTGAAATGCAATTTCTTGAAAAGCGTTCCAGTTTCCAGTTTGTCGTCGTTGGAGTCGTCGTGTTTTGGAATTACCACAAAACGGTTTACATTTCCTGTGCATTTTCTGCTTTGATTTTAGGAAAATTAACAACAGCTCAAACAGAGCCCAACGACCCAGCCGACTAACCAGCTCGCAAACCAACAACCAACCAGCCAGCCAGGCGAGTCAACAACATGGTCCAAAACGAATCGGCGTCATCATCGCCGGAATACTCGTACAGCAGAAGCCGCAGCCGTAGTTGAAGCAGCAACAACAGCGAGAACAAGGTAAGTGCACATTGGGAATATATCACTTTAGATACCCTAACTTATTGGTACCTGTATAACATTGCGAAGTTTAAACAGCACATAACCATTTGTTATTAGTTTATATAATAGTAAAGCTAATATTCTATTTATTAGCCTTTTAAAATACTGGATACAGAGTTTTTCGCTAAATATAATACGTTTTCTAAATAGATTTTTAGATGTTCCAACATATCTTATATATATATTTTTAGTTATTCCAATTGTTACATTTTTTTTAATATTTTCAGAAAGTTCTTGCCAACTATTTTTGTGAGTTTCTAATTAATTCATTTTACTACAAAACAATACATATTTTTTAATAAATTTGTAATAAATTTGGTTTCGTAACTGTAAGCTATCCTAAGAAATCCTAAGAAATTAAATATGACGCAATGAACACTTTGAGTGGTCAGAGCATTTACCGCTGGTTTCCGCGTGATTCTGTTCGCTTAGCCCAGGGGAAAGGGCATTAACAAACAGCGTGCAGTCATTCGGATTGCAGCATGGCATGTTGTTTGCTTCGCTGGTCTCATTTGGCCCCTTATTGAGCCCCCCTTCGGCCCCTTAGCCCCCTCTAAGCCCCACTAATCCCCCATTAACCAGACCCACCCCCTTGCCAACTTTCGGCTATGATGCGACCAACTGGCATGGCACGCTGACTTGGCTTTGGCCACGCTTGTTTGGTTTGCTTTTCGGCTCTAACTCTGGGCTAAGGCTGTGGACTCGGCTCGGACGCCGCTGCTAAACAGGTTAAAATGTCGTTCAAAATGTCAAGTCAACACTTTGATGTTGTCCGTGTCCGTGTCACTGTCCGTTGTGGTGGTTCTACTGTGTTGCTACGGTTTCTGCTGCAGCTTTGTTTGCGTGTGATCTGCGCTTTATTTATGCAACATTCAGCACACGACGGAACATGCAACCGAAGCCCGAAAATGTTAAGTGCTCAGATGGAGATGGAGCAGTAGTAGAAGCTCTGCCTAGAAACTGGTAATCAGAGGGAACGTGTGTACATCGTGCTATGCATAGCTGGCCATATTGTCGATGTGGTTGTCGTCATCGATTGTTGTTCTAATGCGGGAAGAAAAGATTTTCGGTAATGAAACGGTAGCGGCTAATGTGGGAATGGGGTCGACAATACAAGTAAGACATGACTACAAATTTGGGAAAGGGAGATGAGCAGATCTACTTGGGTTTCCACGATAAACAAACTAAAACATTTGGGTGCATTCTATTAACTTATTTTGCAGACATGGCTTATGCCAAATTAAAAAATTTCTAAAACGGAATATTTATTGTAAGGATCTTCCTAATTAATAGGTATTTAAGAATCAAATGCTTATTTCTAACCACTGGCGCCCAACGTGGGGCACGTACCCTTGGTCGCTACAGACGTAGCGCTCCTGTTGCCTTCGAAATTTTGCCAAAAGGCTGTTGCTGAAGCCGGAGCCAAAGTTGTTGCAATTCTGAGAATATTTTACGCTTGTTGAGGCTGACGACACAACATTAAAGCCACCGTCAACGAAGACGACGACGACAGACCGACTCCGGATTCTGGACGGCTCTGTGTCGGCGATTGTCTGTGAGTGCCTGCTCCCACTTCCTCTTCCAGATGCTGAAGCTCTGGGCACAAGACCAAGAAGACTACTAGGGTTTCGTGTTTTGTTTTCTTTGCACTCGAGTTGTATCACATCAATGGCCATTGTGTACGTCAACTTTGATGTTTCGGCAAAAGTTTTGAAGTGTGAGGTTTTAGACGTTCTTATTGCACTTCGTATTCCGAGTCGGAGTATAAGTCACAGTCGGTTCCAGAGTCCCGGAGTCCGAGAGCGTCCAACTACTGCCTCACCTTGACAGGTGAAGAATGCCAAGAAGAGGGAAAGAAACAACATTTCAAGTGCCACAGTTGCCGGGCCACTTGAAAATCAACTCAAGCCTTTTAGGAGGAAAAATCGACATGGCAGGAGTAGGCCGCAGAGTCAAAGTCAGAGTTTTGGAGTCGGAGTCGAAATTATGGGCAAAATCGTGGCCGCTGGACCTGCCTACGTTTTCGCCCGATTCCGTATTTATTTTTGTTGGCGCACACATACATCGAGGGAGACCATAGCACACATTTCCTTCGAATTTTCTGTTCTAATTGAGTAAGAAGTGTGTGCGGTGAGGTTGCAGTTTTCCCTTCAACAACTGTTGCGGCCCGATTTGCTTGACGGCTTTAATTGGATTTTCATACCTGCTCCAACAACTGCCCCTCAGCGCCCCTATCGCCCATCGATGTTTGATTAGTGTTTGTATAATGAACTTGCAATATTCTGGATATCTTGGATCGGTTTGGGTATGGTCTTGGTATGGTCTGGTCTGGCCGGGTCTGTGGCAGTTAGCAGCTGTTGTTTTTGTTATTGTGGGACTTGTTGGGATGCTTTAAATGTAACGCGTGAAATTTAACACACATCGTCATCGCCATCGATTCCCCCCTTTCATCTTCGGGAAAATAAAAGTTCTTTCTCTCGATCCCATCCGTTGTTTATTTAATTTATGTTATTATTACCTGATTAAGTATGAAATGCTATGGTAAAGTGTTGGTTTTTCGTCTGTTATGTGTTCAAAAATTGATTAGGACCAGAAAAAATAACAACTGATTGAACTCTCGCACACTCCCCCTGACAATGTAATTACGTGTGGAATTTTCTGCTCTACAAAAAGTTTATTTCCATAACGTTAATAATGGGTTAGGAAAAGGAAAAGGGTTAGTCGCGAGGGGAAGTTCGGGTTGAGATAGTTATGTCAACAGGAAAGGTGATATAATGGAATGTAATTATTAAATGGGCTCACAAAATTAATTTCCCAATAAAGTTCAGATGAGTAAGGAAATTTTATAGATGAAGAAATTCAAACAACTTAACGTTCACTAATCTTTAACGTTTTCAAAATGTGAAAAACAGTAATAACATTCAAAGACTTACCTTTTCATTTAGCTTTAAATGTTTCTCGACAAAACAGCATTTTTTTAAAAAGCATTTCATCTTCTAATTAACACAATAGGAAGAAAAAAGTTCTTTCAGATAATTTCCTTAAGAACTGTTAAACAAAGTAATAAAGAGCGGTAGGCTCCCAACCTCTGTTGCCATTTTTACGAGTCTAATAAACGGAAAGCAAAATTAATCATATCTAGAGCACGGCATGGCTGGAACTGCCCCTAATGAGCAACTTGGGTGAGGAAAGTGCAACAGTTTTTAATGGTTCTTCTAGCTCGTAAAATGTGCCAAGTGGCCGGGGCATTTATGAGGCGCAGGAAAAACAAACGTTTGGAAAAAGTACAACATGGTCTTACGAACACTGACGGAAATTAAATTGCGGCAATAATTAAAACACCTGTTTTAATTATATATAAATGCATGGGGATGGGGGCAAAAATGTTACTTCTCTGGGAATAGAAACGAAGTGAGCTCATAGCTGCGACCCTGACCAGCGGCGACAACAAGTTGTTGAAAGTTCACTCCTGCCAGCTCGAAATTAATGACTCTGCCAGCAGCGGCTTCTTCAAAAGTTCTTTAAGGCTAGCGAACAACTTCATCGCCGCCGTGGAAAACAGCTGGAAGCCGGAAAATGTTAGAGTACCGCTATCTGTAGTTTTCCACCGAATATTCTGGGCATTGTTCTTCGTTTGTCTAACCTTTGACTGCCAGTCGTCAGATATGACAAAACATCATCAGGATCATGCATACGGGCACACACCCCTAAGCTGCTTAATCCTTTTCCATCCTTTTTCATTTGAACGATCAGTATCGAGAGGAACAAAAGACTGTTTCTATCTAAGGTGATCTATCTAAAGATGTTGAATATGATTTTGATGTCTTCTTTAGACACTCGAAAGATGTGGCTAAGTTTGCCTTCCCTGAAAGATGGGTGGTATAGAGTTAAAGATCTAACATATAATCATAAATCATAAAATATATAAATATCGATTTGAGTCATGGTATTTTGATATCTTAGCTAAAATATTAAACATAGCTAAAATCAATCAAATCTTTAAGAAAGCATGTGTTGGAAATGTTGCAGTTAAAGAAATTAAATCCTTGAAAAATTGATGTTCGATAATAAAACTTTCATAAAGCCCATCTAGCCGATTTCTTGCTAAATCCAACCATTTCCTACTGTGTGACTTTGTGAATACACCTTAAATTCCAAAGCCAGACGTTTCGCTGAAACTTCACTCCCTGAGAAGGTGATTATATCCCGTCCCTTTGAGTCAAAGCCACAAATATGCCAAAACATGATCATCGAAGATGGATGCGAAAAATCAACTGCAACGCACACCCCTCTTCTAATCCTTTTGGGCTTGACTTGGGCGCTGCCCTCGGTGAATGCTCCTGGGATATCCTTGCATTCCTCGTAGCACTGACTAACAATGAGAGCTGCATTCCTTTTCTTCTACTTCAAATGAAGTGCATTCATCCGGTAGAAATCCTTTATTTTGCTGCTGTTGTCCTCTTTCCTATTTCCTCATCGTTTTCGCTTTGCTGCCACTGTCTTGTGCATCATTTCACTTGAATTTGCGTTGACATCCTGCCAGACAGGACCGACCGGGCCAGAGCCAGCTCGTCTATATAATAACGAGCGGTTGTCTGACATATCCTTTAACCGTGATTAAAAACGCAAAGTAAATGAAAATGTTTGGTGCTTACGCCTCCTTAGCACACCTTGAAAACAGCAAAACAAAGCGGGATACAAAGCGAAAAACGGGTCGTCCCTAGACAACACGAACTTGAAACCAGGGGAGTTTGTCGCAGGACAATAGAGCAGGGTCTTCCTTTTTACCCCACCAACTTCCATATATGCAGCACTTAAAAAATCCAACAGATTTTCCCACTTAGTGATAAAGTTCCTATGCCGCTGCTGAATGGCTTTTGTCCCAGGACCTAGGACATTCGCTTAATTTTCTTCTTTTCTTTTTGCTTTTTTTTTTGTATTTTTTATTTTGTAGCTCCCCATTTAAAACACTCGTCTCGAAATAAGCCAAAGGACTTGGGATCGGGGGAGCATCATGTACTCCCGGCACTTCCTTGCAATTTCATGCCCAAACGGAGTCGTTAAATCATTTTCTGAAATTGAGTCGAGAATTTGTTGCAGTTGTTTGTGGCAATGACACATATGTGTGTGGCACGTCTAGCCTGTAAACGGAAGTACTTACTGGGTCTCCAGCTAACATTAAATTAAAATATGTTCCCCACACACTTCGCTCTCATTCGTTTCTATTCTTTAATTAAAACCAAAATGTTTTTTTCTCTGGTCGCCTTTCTTCTACATGTTTTTTTTTTTTATTTTTGATGTGGCGCGTTAAATGCACTTTGTATGTGATTTCACGGTTTTATGGCTGGCTTCTCCTGCGTTTCTCCTTCAAGGGAGCTGAGCTAATGGCTCCAGGAGCACATGGGAGACGTCTGCCCCAGGTACCCTTGACATTGAGCCAGCCTCCTTGGAGGTCATTGCTGGCAATCCGCTGAAGGAGTCGCGACTGGAGGAAGGAAACTAGAATTGGTTATGCCTGGACAGGTGGTGGATTATCTAACACGCCGATTATGAGTGTTTATACCACAATGGTTGTTTTTTGTTCAGAAAGCGTTTAATTTATCATTGAAAAAGTTTTAAGAATTCGTTAGAAAAATAAAGATAATTTTTTAAATATTAATTTTCCTAATATAAGAAAAAGAATTAATTAGTTTTGTATGTACGTAGGATTGTGTTAAAAATTAATATTCAACTTATCCCTTTTATGTAGCCGTTTTCTCTCAGTATATTAGCACTCAACAGCCAAAGTCTGAAAGCTGCTGCGATAAGAACATCGCACTTATATGGGTCACCACATCGTAAACACACTTTAATGTCCTGCCAGCCATATTTTCAACTTTAAACATCACATAAAGCACTTTCGGCCAAACAACAAAAAGCAGTAAAAAGGGAAAAGAACATGCAGAACAAGGTCAGCAGAGGAGCGGGTACTCGAGTTCGGGAATCCAGGGCCAAAAGCCCAAGCCCAAGCCAAAAGCCCGAGGACCGATGGCCAATATATCACATGACGCCTACAATTTAAACTGCCAAAAAAATGAAATGCAAACTGGGCGAACGAAGAGAAATGGCAAACATTTATATAAATAACACCATCGACTCCAATTAAAGCAGTTTGCTCGATGGGTTGAGTGAGGGTAGGATGGTCTATATGTAGTATGGTCAGGAGGGATCTGTTGTGGAGGAAGTTGCTCTGTTGTCTGTGCGTGATAAAAACCACAAAACGAATTTTTGTTTATGTGAGTCAGAGTGTGTGTGTAATAAAAATGCAAAACAAAAGCGCTCAAATATGTTTGTGTTCATCTTTTTTTATACCCCCGCACACACCCAAGGGTTTCCAGCGTGGGCGTGGCACTTGCAGAGCTAAAAGGGGCGCTGGTGGGTGGCAGGGTAGTGGGGCGGTAACTGGGACAACCAAACCACTTCCAAATGTCATTCGCAGGCGAAGCAATGACGTACCGATGAGAAAACGCAGAACGGGGACTACAGGACGAGTGAATCGGACAGAGATAAAGTTTTTCGACGACAAGTATCCGAAGTGGAGTTACTCTCTTGAGTACATATGTATATGTTATATAATGACATTTAATAATAAAGGTATTGCAAATAAATTATTTTGTATTTTTCTGTTTATTTTGATAGCTGTTTATATATTTGAGTCCTGCTGCTCAGTTATTTCTATTATTATTTATATTAACATCGTGTTATTTCAACTCTTGATTATCTTCTTGCCACTGCAATCACATACTCCACATGCCCAACTTCCTTGCAGGGTCATATGCAAAACGCTGCAACGAGCGAGCGCGGCCAGCAAGAAATGTTGCAGCAACATTTGGCAGCAAGTGGCAGGCGAGTCGAGGAAATAATAATTTATGCATGCGTTGTGGTAGCTCGATGGCGATGTTGGTAAGGGGTCTTCTGGAGAGGGGGCTATAAAAGGGGGATATGCGCGCCAGAAACCGCAAAATGTTTCGCCTTGTTGTTGCATTTGCTGGCTGCGCGCAAAAAGTGAATCTGAGCTGCAGGCGCTGCTGCTTTGCTGCAACCGGAAAACGGAAATTGTGGCCAGTTTCCCCCGCCGCTCGATTGCATCCTCAATCCTCAGGAAAACCACATAGCTCCCAATGCTCTCAAGGATTTATGATCGGACCGCTGTTTAAGTCGCGCCAATCTGCGGCGGTTTTTGTTTGCCAGCGCATCGCTCCAAAAAATAAAACAATTTGCAATTAAATGCTTTCAATTTGCAAATTTGCCAGGCCTTTGTTACGAACAAAACCAAGCCCAACTGATGCTAAACTCGGCGCCTATAAAAATCGAGTAAAACTAATAAAAATAGGGATGGTTGAGTGTGGTTCCATTGACCGAATTCAGCCATTCTTCATCAGATATCTAAAACGCTTGGCTTACGAATTTACCTATGGGATGGACCATTTTTTACCACTGCACAGATATATATGTTTATAAAAAAAGATGAGTTAAAACCACCATGCTTTAATTATTTTGTTATAACAAATTGTAGATTTTTATGGAATTAATAATCTATTACATTAGTCAGAACTTTTTTTTGAACCTTTTTCTATGATACGCTTTTAGTATTTGGTTTAAGCCAAAGAGAAATAATTTTATTTGCTATACAAAATATTCAATCATTTAATATTCACTCTAAACTGAGTATATTTACCACGGAGTATATACGTATATTATTTACTTATATTTCTTGGATAAACTGTACCCCCATAATCGAACATATAGAGCCCGCACAAAGCAATCAGCAAAAAAGAAAAAACCTTTGGAAATTACAGAAAAATCGGAAACGAAAATCAAGCATATGAGTTTAATTGCCTAAACAATTCTAATCAAGCTGTGAGACCATCAAAGCCATCAAAAGGACACAAAAGGACGAAAATTGCTGATTGCATTTAATAAAAATATAATGTTGCCGAAATTGCACCGAACGCTGAACCACGAATAGCCACCACCGATCGGCCCAAAATAAAAATATATAAATCGAATATCGAAGGAAATGGCGAACGAGTGAGTGTACATCAAAATGGAATCAAATCGAGGCGGAACATGAATGCGAAACGCAAAACTCACGACGACAATGCGAACTTAATTTGTGTCATAGAAAGCATGACAAGGAGCAGCAGCCAGAGTGGCAGGAAAATTGACATATTGACAGCCGCACAAAAGGTTCACCCCAAAAAAAATGGGGGTGGGGATCAAGGAGGAGGACGACGAGGAGGAGGTGGCCATGCCGCACTGCAGTTTGATGGCGGCGTCAAAAATAAACAAACATTGCGACAGCAATAAAATATCAAAACAAGCCGAGAGCAGCGAAATGGAAGGTGGAAAGAGGGGGGCGGCACGAATGTGGCTTAATTGAGGCAACAGAAGGCCGTACAAAAATCCAATCAAAACGCAATGAAAACAAGGATCAAGGCGCAGGCACAACCACAATCATTGTCCCGGGCAGCTGTAAACCTCAACTCGGTGTGTTGATGTTATCCTGGCAAATAATCAAACTCGCACACACACACACATACATGGAGAGAGAAAAACCAACTGAACAAGCCAACAAGGACCTTGTCAAGTAGACATGTAAGCGATACAGATTGAGATACTAGCCTCGATAGACGAGATAGACCAGGACAATTGGCTCATGCATCCTGGCTGGATTCTCTCAAGGCTACACTGCCTTCCCAGTTCCACTCGCAGTTGCAGTTGCACTTTCAATCCGGACAACTGGATTCAGTGGAGCGTGCGGCATCCACCCCTGATGAAAGTACTCCTGACCTAATCCAATTGCCAGGCACAACAGATAAATCCTGTTTTTGTTTTCGCTTACCGATGTGATGGCATTATTAAAGCCGAGAAAGGAAAACACACAGCCGATAAGTATTTATTTAAATTGAATTTTCCACTTAGGCCCAGTATTGCCGATCTAGATCGGAGATGAGGTAAGAATTGCGGAAGATTTTGGTTAACCATTAATACTACTATTTAGATCTAGGGATATTTTAAAGAAATTTCTGTTTGTTAAAGAGTATACGCCTTTCTAGTAAGCCATTTGTTGACTTAATTTTAAAAGAAGTTGCTAATTTGAATCTTTCCACATTTTAACTCCATTTCAAAGGAGTTTTGATCGGGCGCCATACAAGCCAAGAAGTCCCCCCAAAATCCCTTAAGCCATCAAGCTTTCCCCCATTTTCTGGCCCCAAGAATAATGCCTTCCGCCCCTCAACTAATTTTATGGCTTGCCCATCAAGCGGAGCCATGAACACCCCGATCTGAACTACACCAGGCCAATCAAACCTCATGACCTCCTCCTCGCATAAAAGCCGCCAAATGTTTGGCGTATAAAAACAAATAAGACAAAGCACACAGACATAAACCACGCCCCCGACGCCCCCACGATGATCAGCACTGGAAAATTTGTTAGCGTGTTATGTAAATTGCTCACAAGAGGAAAACGAGGCCTGGATGGATACATTATGTAAATAAAAGAAATAATAAGCTCACACGGATCCGGAAACAAAAGCCCAGGGTAAAATGCGTACATGTATGTTTATTATTTTCATGACGCGTTGCTGACATTTGAAGTGGGGGTCCTCGCACTTTAAGGATGTGTCGTTGGAAATTGACATCTTTTATTTTCTATATACCATTTAGCATTTATGGAGACACATTATTCTAACACTCACTATCATAAGAAACAATTTAATAATGCTCTTTACATGTGTAAAGTAGTAACTAAATACTTTTAAGATACAAATATCAGTAGGCTGCCTTACAACACTTCATTGTGTAGTAATAATTCATCAAGCCACATACACTTAATGTTTTCTTTTTTAAGTTCTTAAGGTTGCTATTTTATATTTAATTTGAGGAACGCACAAAATTGTCTGAAAACGCTTCTCAAAATTACACCAATAACTGAATTGTCAAGACAGATGAAAAGATGCCTGCCTTTATGCACCTCCTTCGCAACTTCATACCCAAGTGGTGTCTGCCACGTCCCGAGAAGCATCTCCAGAACCACATATTCCGTCAGCTCCAGACGAATCACCCAGCCGCCGCAGTGGTGGACATTAAACCAAGTGAACAGGTGCTGCCCAAGTGCAGATTCATGCAGTACCGGCGCGCCAATGAGCAGGTGAAGCGATTGGGCATGGTCTCCGAGGATGGCAGCAAAATGGCGGAGCTATCGAGCATAACCTGCGCAGCCCCCAATATGATGGACTTCATCCAGCAGAGGTACTGCATGGTCAGCCTGCTGGACAGTGTGCAATTCATGAAGGTCGAAGATGTGGAGGCAGTGGATCTCCGCCTGCTGCCACCCATCGATTCCCCCGGTAAGATCATTGGCGTGGACTGCAACTATGTGGACAACTGCGATGAGCAACACATCTCCATTCCGAGGGAGCCGAGTTTTCACGTCAAGTTCGCCTCCTCGATAACCGGTGCTCTGGACAACATACGGGCGCATAGTTCGGCCAAACACATTGACTATGGCTGCCAGTTGGCCGTGGTTATGGGCAAAAGGTGCCGTGAAGTGTCTGCCAAAGAGGCTCTGAATCACGTATTTGGATACATGGTGGTCCAGGACATCGTGGCAAGGGACTGGAATGTTCCGCTGGGCGGTCACTCCATGGATACTTTCCTCCCACTGGGACCTATAATTGTGCACAGGTGCCATGTGCCAGACTTAAACAATCTGTGGATCAAGACAATCATCAATGGCGAGGAGCGCCAGACGGGCAATACACGTAATATGATATTCAAGATCGACTTCCTTATTCACCGCCTATCCCATTATCTAACTCTCTGTCCGGGCGACATTATACTAACGGGAACACCCGCTGGATCTGGTGCATTTCGTCATCCGTCATGCTTTTTGAAGCCCGGCGATCTTATCGAGAGCGAAATTCAAAATTTAGGCAAAATGTGCAATAAAGTCGTTAATTCTTATTCTTGATGAAATCGTACGTATTGTGTCCGGCCAAAGGATAATCTAAAAACTGAAAGAAACCTTCTATGTATGTTAATTGAATTCACACTAGTGGTTTCTAACGATCTTCGATCGTACTATTGTCAATGTTTTTAACCGAAAGAAACAAAACAAAAAGTCAAGACAAATATACGTTGAATGAATCAAATTGTTATTACAAGTCGAATAAAAATCACGTATGTCCCCAAATTCCCCATCGCAAATTCTTTCATCGTCATTATTGGCCAATAAATTTGGGCCGACGCCAAGCCAAGGATGAAGCCAGATAACCATGTCCAGGGGGAAGCCACTGGTGGGATCCTAATATGCAACGCGGAAGTGATGGGTGGCGGGAAAATCATTTTGTAATATAATTTGTTTGACTCGATGGCTTGCAGGAAGGGGGCGGCCACAAAGATTGGGTGATGGCTACACTTTTATGATACGCCCAAGCATAATCAACATTATCCTCAGAGAGTCACAAGCAGCAAACACGGCGCCTACAAAGGGGAGAATGGGGAATCCCCGCTGCGAAAGCCACGGCGCATTATCATCTCATTGCACAGGACTTAATCCTGCGGCAAGTTATTAAAGCGTAACGCGTTCCGTCCGTGTCCTTTTGCCAATGCCTTTGCTTCTGCTCCTGCTCCTCGAGTCCTTGGATCCCTGAATCCTGCTCCCTTTTTATTGTTCGCGCTGCGCTTAACTTGTTTCGCATTGAAACAGGACAAAGAGGGCGGTGGAATATGAGGGTGTGTGACTGGGTCGGTAGGCGACGGCGCCTTAATGCTAAATGATCCAATATCCTGTTTCCTGCATTTGTGCTCTGCAGCAGCGTTAAAAGGTCCTTTGTGGCCTCCGCCCAGCCTCCGTTCGCCATTATTTGCCTTGGCCAACTTAAAGATGTTTTCCCTATAAGCCAACTTTTCACCACCCCCAGTCTCGCTCTCAATTATTTGCTTAGCAAAAAGGAAAATGGAATCGGCGGAAAATGTAGCTAGTGGGGTACATAATTTTGTATCTTTTCTTTGCGCACGGCAACTTAAATAGAAGAATGTAAAGTTTTTAATTATGCAAC
This sequence comes from Drosophila sechellia, assembly GCF_004382195.2. Lineage (NCBI taxonomy): Eukaryota > Metazoa > Arthropoda > Insecta > Diptera > Drosophilidae > Drosophila > Drosophila sechellia. Next base: position 12,780,494 of record NC_045951.1, on the reverse strand, counting down.
TCATCGCTGACGTTGTCGCATTGTGTGCGAAGTGGGCCCATTCCAGTTCCTCTTCTGCCCGTTTATTTCAACTAGTGAGCTGGCCAAAAACTTAAAATACACATAATTAGCCATAGTACCGGGGATACTTCTATTTTCTTCCCGTTTGTTTAGCGACAAAATTTCGCCACCCTCTCTCATTGTACGAAGTGTGTATCCTTGGGATATCTTTCGGGCTTAGTCCTGGTCCTTTTTGAACCAAAATCTAGGCCAGTTTCTTTCTGCAAGCTTATGTTTAGTTTGGCATGGAAAACGTCGACGACAAAGGCCTGCGCTAATTAAAGGAAAATATTAATTTGTTATAGTAACTCAAAACTTAAATACGACAAATAACTTATTAAATTTTCCTGATTTAAGAGAGTTACTCTCGCATTTACTGTCATTTTTCTAAGCTTCCACTTGCAAAATTACTATCATTCAATTAATCCTTAATCCATATACTTACCATTTTACGGCAGTTAGTTAAAACAAATTCAATACAACATTCTTTTGAAATGTTCTCGAGATTAGGTGAATTATAGAATAGGTCAACGTGCCTAAATACTATTAGTACTTAATAATAATAATTTATGTTCCCACTTTAATAGCCTTACGTCCTTTGACTATGGTTACATCTCGTTCGGCTGCCAGCCATTCCGCCCAAGGACTAAGGAGGCTCCCTGGACATGGAAGTCCCGGAAAGGTTCGCCCGGGCTTCCTGTCCGACAATTGGGTTAAAGGACCCATGGGCGTAGGCCTGCTGGCATATATCTGCTCCGGCGACTGTTGTGCCATTAAGCACGAGCACAGCGGCCTATCCTTGGGCATCATGGAGGACGGCTACTACAGCAGTGGAATCACCATCGGTATCCTGACCACATTTGCTGTGATTAGGCTTCTTCCAGCGATTGTAAAGTGGGCTGATGGCGAGATTATTGTAAGTACAGCGGAGAGCTTAGTAAAATGTTACAAATTGTGCAAATTGAAACTAAAAATATCAATTTTTTAAGTGATATTTAAACTTTTAATTTAACATTTTATTATCTCTCAAAGAAAATTGAATCCGAGTACGAAAAGAGTCGTGAAACTAAGATCAAGGTCCTATCCATCTCGCCCTCGAACGGAAATAAGAATTCTAGCCAGGATAATGCCGATCAAAACGTGTAGTCGATTTGTTGAATTAGTTATTGCAATTTGTCCATGTAAAAAATAATAAAATTTGGGTGTAAGAGGAGCTCTTGTTTAAGATGTAATTAAAGAACTATGATTGAACAATAGATAGCGATTTCAATCTTTCATTTATATATTTATATACGCTTAAAGAGAGTAGTATGATAAATAGTTTTGCATAGCTCCTCTTGTATGCTTGCCACATTTTTTTCCGGGCATGAAGTTGGCAGTGTTGTCCACTTTTTTAGATGGAAGCTCCATGCGGGGCGTGGGGATGGAGCACATAAAATAATACATGTCGTAATATTCACCACAAGCAACTCGCAACAAGCCAAAGTCAAAACATGCCGAGGAACATGGCATTGAAAGCAGTTGCCAAACAAAATAGGGGATCCCCCAACCAGGAAGAGGCGGCAACAATGAAAGGATGCCAGAGAGCGAAAAAAGAAAACAAGATTTTCCTCTCGTTTTCTTTCCTTATTTTTCCTCCGGCACGACATAATCTTTTTAACAATTTGTATTTGGCGATGCGGATGCTGGCGGTGTGGATATGACACATATCCCGACCAAAGTCAATGCCGAAGTATGCAGAAATTTGCTTTGTTTTTTGCTTTCGGGCTCCTTTTTTCTGCTACTGCTTTGTTATACATAATCCTGGAGAGGTGTGACATTTGTATGTATAAATTTCAACTTTGATCCGCAAAGGATAACCCTCGGGTGGCCAAAGCCAATTGCCAGGCACGAAATCTAAATAAACACACAGAAAAACATACAACTCAAAACACACAAAAACGGAAAGCAAACGAGTCCCAACGAAAAATGTGGCCACGTTTCATGTGCCTTGAGATCTGTGGCTGGAACTCCTCGAGTTTCAGACCTCCGACTCCTCCACACTTAAGTTGTCAAAATCAGCACAGGATTCGCTCTCATTCATGTGCATGTGTGTGTTTGTGTGCTGGGAAAATGTTATTTTCTTTTCATTTAACTGTCATGTATTTTGCATACACAAAAGCCAGCTCCTGTCGGTGCCAAATTGAATGCCCCTAAAGAGAAATGTTCCCAGCTTTGTTTACTCTGCACTTTCTGGCGTAGGTGTTGTGACATTTGACCGCCGACGTCTGTGGAACATCAAACGGAAATTTCTTGCTCATTTTTATTCGCTTTTTTTGGGGCCATTAATCACACCTTTTTGGGCATTCGAATGAGCAAATTGACATTCCAAGAAATGAAATTCTCAACTTGTGAATTTGTCCAAAAAAAATGTAATTTGAAAAAGTTTCTTAGGCAATTTGACCAACAAGTTTCACTTGACTATAAAATTCTTTAATAATTTGTAGATCTAAATTGGGCATTCTGTAAATAAACTATATGAAGAGAGATTGAATACCGCCCTCCTCTTTAATTTTCCAACTACTATGTACATTTGCTCACAGCTTGACTTCTGATTATCCCATCTTGATAGGAATAATGCTTAAAAGTGCCTAAGTGGTTTGTAATGGATTTAAGCACACGCAGTTTCCCTCCGTTAGAATTAAAATTTCACATACCAAACTAAGCCCATCGCGTGCCTTTTTCCTATAACCCAATGTCCTGTAGGGAAGATATGGCAACTATGGAAATCCTCTAACGCCCGATAATTATGTAGAATATTTCCTGCGATAATTGCTTGATTTGCACAATGTGTGTTGATGTTTTCATAATGGATGCTTTCGGGGCATAAATTACAAGTTGCAACGGGAAGGAAGGGAAGGATAGCTCTTTCTCTGGCTGGCATGTGGTGAACAAATGTGGCATACAGCTCGGAGTCGAGTGGCAGATTGATAAGAGCTGTAGAAGGGGAAGAGAGTCTCTGCAAGGGAGAGAATTAACACATTTGCGTTTGATCAGGATAATGATGATGCTGGGGTGCTTACCATAACCCTAAGCTAGGATCAGGGTGGTTTTCTCCCCACCCCTTCGGAATTCGGAATTTTCACTAGGGTGTGCCAAACAGTGGCAGCTGCCGTTGCGCAGTTATGGAAAACCCATTTCCCTCAACGCATGCGTCACACTAGATTTATGTTCGGATGCACTTTAATAATTTTCCACTCGCCATCGACAATTGTATCCTTTTTGTTTCCCGCATAGAGTGAAAAGTCCAGTTTGCTTTCGTTTTCAAGTACATAAAGTAAGCAACGCATTGACCCCGTCAACTTTTGAGCATTTGCAATTATTTCTGTTATAGGAATTTCCCAATAACAGATCATTATCAAGCTACCTTATGAGGGTGGACTGTCCTGCAATGTCAGCTGGCCAGTTGCGTTAAATGAGCCAGCTCCATTTCGATTTGTCCAGAATTTCCTGTTCATAAATTGGATCGGCTTCAAAGAGATTAGAGTCTTTATGGGTAGCAATAACCTGGTGAACTAATGTGAAATGGGTCGCATTCTGGATACTATGGGAATACTACTCTTAAGCAAACAATGTGTTATGCAAATATAATGCATTTTAACATTAACCAAGCAGTAAAATTATAAAAACCCTTATGTTTTACTTATGTTGGCTTACTTAACACACTTTTAAGTGCTTAGTATCATCAACCTACTTAAAATCAAACACTCCGCAAAATCACCATTCAACACCGATTCATTGCGAGCAGTTGAGTGCGACTAAGTCCATTTAATCAGCAATTAACTGCAGTCAACAAATCAGAGTAAATCTGACCGAGTGATTTCAATTTTAATTGCCTTAACCCTTCAGCACTCACACGAGAAGCCCTCGCTGTGCAGAGAGATGGCTGAAAAAAATAGTGTTAAGACCTAAGCTTACTTAATGTGACCACTTTGAGCGGTGTCGACGGCAGCGAGAGTTGCCTACTCAACGGACATCTGGGAATACTCTATGTATCCAGTAGATATAAAACGAGCAAGAGGAGTGACAACAATAGGAGGACTACTCCGTAAGCGGCTTATGGCAATAAATTGTTCATAGCCCGCCTGCATTTTCTACTGCTCTCGTCTGAAAGTTTGAACAAAGTGGCCAACAAAATGCAGCGTTTTTGTCATTCTTCTCTCGTCCTTGCTATTTTGGTTTTTTTTTTCACAATTTACCACAATGATTAATCACCCAGAAGGAGGCGTATTCCCTTCCGTCCTGTTGGTAATATAATATTTGTCATAGTTCATAATTTAGATATTTTTATATCCAGAGGGGTGGAACAAAGCAAAGCAGAGCGCAAAAAAGAGAAATAATAAAACATTGCAGTCTGGTAAAAAACATCAACTGCATATGTTGCAACCGATTCAAGTGCAGTCGAGAGGGGTTTTATGTTTTGGGTGTGGGAAGTTGGGGGTACCAGGATATAGAGGGGTTGAGTTTGTTTGCGCACACTTTGTGTACAGTTGAGGGGTGACCACGATGATATATCCTGGTATATTTGCCCAGTCTCACTATCGATGTATCGAGGTTTTTTGTTTGCCTAGAGGGTTGATTCGATGCGGAACTCGTTGTCGCACTCGCAATTGTGCAGGTCAAGTTAGTAGGTGTTTCCCGGCGAATTTGTGGTTGCATTGAACCTGGTTAACCAAAAGGATTGGTGTAGTAGTGATGTAATCAAGGAAGGGTGGCAAATAGTGCACAGAAGGATAAGTTGATCTGAATTAAAAGGATGTCAAGATTTACTGTATAAATAAATAATCGCATTTGTTGTAGCTTATAGAATCTGTATTCTGTTTATTTTACGTTGACACACAATGCATATTCAGATTGGAATTTTACCTCTTGATAATGCTAGGGTTGCTTGACTTAAACTACTCTTTTTTAAACAAGAGGTTTTTATTCAAATGACAAAGCTATCAGTTTAAAGAAGTTTAAATTTATTGCGTTTGCATTTAAAACGCACGAAAGGTGATTTTCACACCTGGAATCGTGGAATCAGAGAAGTCATCCAGGATGCAGGTTTGCTCGATAACAAACCACACACAAAGCCAATCCCTTGAACAAAAAGGAAGTTTGCTTGGCAAGGATAATAGGTGGATAATTTATTAGCCATCGACCAGCATTGAGTATCGAATGGATGCATGTTGAATTTTGGATGACAACTGCAAAACTGCAGCCAGATTGCCCAGATAGAGAAACGTATTCGAGGATGCGGGCTATGCTGGAATGGGGAGATTTGCCTGGTATGGAATATAGGAGTACAGGATGCCAAACAAACGAACAAAGGACGAGTGCTTAGAGTAAACACAAAGGCGACCATAATACAATCATAATTGCATTTTTACAACAACCCAGGGAGAGTGTGTCGGATTTTATGCTCCCAACTTCGGTTATTGACAGTTCACACCAAGGACATGCTTTGAGTCCTAAGCACCCAAGTACAAAAACACACGAACCGAGGCGAAATTAAATTTTTATCTAATATAAACTCGCAGCAGGCACTCGTCCCTTTTGCGCTCTGTTGTTACTCAGTCCCTTTTTTTGCACAGCGATATGAGCGATATGGCTCAAGGACATTCCAGGAAATGACAAGGGACACACACACACACACAAGCTGTCAGTTTTCACACCAATTCCCGGAGGATGCACAAAGTCCTGGCCAATGTCCTTCAGTGGAGCATTAATTTGACTTATCCCTGGGACGACGGGCCACCAGCAAGGACACGCACTCGGTTGGAAAAGTGCAATTAATGTCGAACAATGGCGACTTTTGTCAGCTCTGGACACACACGCGAACGTCCAAGGATGCACAGACCATTAGCCACGATCCAGGACCCAAGGCCAAGGACCTTGTGCACAATTAGCCGGCACTCCGAATGGGTTGCCTGTCCTTCGGGCCAAGTCAAGGTCCAATTGCACAATGACATCAGGACACACAGGGCGCAGCAACCTTGAGTCATAATTGAGGTCCTGCAGGATAATAAGTGTTTTTCGCTCAACCACGCGCCGCGCATGCGCAGTATCGAGCCAAGAGGCGAATGCAAGGCGTGCGCTGATAATAAACACATTTAACTTATCCTCAAGGTTAGCTGAAGGACCTAGCTGGTTCCTGTATATTCTTAATTACAGTCCATAAAGTACAAATTGAGCCGTAAAGCAAAGTACAAAGGACAGAACCTGCAGAGTTCTGGGATCCATTAAGAAATATCTCTCAGATAAATATATTCATTGAGTGACATTCGAAGGTCGTACTAAATAGATAATCCCATTCTTAAACTTGTGTTGTTATATTATGACAATAATATATTAGCCCACGTGCTTGGTAAATCCTTTAAAGTTTCTACGAAAATTGAGTACAATAGGTACGATAAGAAAGTACTGGAAGTATAGAAAAATGTTCACACGGTTATATTTCCACATAAGTGAAGTATAAATGCATACCCTTTTACCTCTAATTCTACTCTGAGGTGAGTTTAGTTCAATTAATACGAATGCAAACCTTAGAAGTTACATAAGTTCATTTAAATTCAATGCTCATTCCTTCTGATGGATGTCATGGTGTTCTTCCGTCAATTACCATGCCATCGAACCAAGTCCCAAGTCGTGAAGTGCATCTTTGCCTTGTCCTTGCGATTCGCCCACGGAATCACTTGGGAGACCGATCTTGAGCCGCGGTCTTGAGTCGCAAAGTGCACTTATGTCAATGCCGCATTAAATAACTAAATCAAGCTCAAACATGGACATCGCCTTGAGATTATCCCACAAAGATGCAGTGGCCAGAGTGGAGTGGAATTGACTGGAGTGGGGTGGTCGGCATACCCTGTAGGGCGACAAACATCGGAGGCTGAATGTTGCGGCGACCCAAAGTGGATGCCAAATAACCATAATGGTGTTTATCCACAAGTTCATTTCGCTGTTTAAACATGCCTCCGAATTCAGCCCCGACACAATAAACAAGCCAACTGGATGCGAGATGCCATCGGCTGCGGCGCCCCAAACATTTCGGTGTGTGTTTTTTATTCCATTTGAGCCTGGTCCCTCTGGGGCATAGACTTCTGGCTTCGATGGATGGATGGATGGATGGATGGACGACTGGGATGGGATGGGATGGAACGGGATGGGTCGGGATGGGGGGCAGATGGGGTAGCAGATTGGACCACTTGAAACCAAACGCGGTAGCCACTCACGAGCATCGAGCATCGAAGTGCATTGCGCTGTTATTTTAACGATTATGCTGATGAGCAGCGATGGCGACGCGGGCGATGATCCATCAGAGTTCTGGACATGGAAATGCAATTTGTGTAATTTATGCCGATGCTCGGCGAACGCAACCAGATACTCAATTTTGTGTGTGTGTGCCTCCGATTAGCCAGGCGATCCGCCAGATACAAAATGTTCGTTCGGCTATCGGAGATGCAGAGCCTAAGCCACTTGTCTGCCTCGTTCGGACTCCACCTGAATGCGATCCCCACTTTTGATTTATGATTTCAACAACACACAGAAATTAAAAGCCTTTCGGGTTTAGCGTTTTTGGGTTGCTGTCTGGATAAATGCCTGACCTGCAGCAAATGTTGTCATCGGGAGAAATGGAACCGGCAATGCCAACATCAATTAATAAAATACCTTTAATTCCTCTTCTGTGAGAGTTCGTCCATCCAGAGGGCACATCAATCAGCTTATCATATCACTCGGGCTGAGTAGACAGTTTAAATGTCAATTAGAGGTAGGGCTAGTCTAGCTGCGGATCATTAAATATAAATTATGAGGGTCTTGAACTGGTCCGAAAAGCTATAAGCCAGTAAGACGGTAGCTGGATGCCTGGAGGCTGAGACAACTTTTGTGAAAATCTCCGGGAGAATCAATCAGAATTATGGTAAGTAGTCGGATGGCTTACCTGCAGAGAAGTCTCAACTTTATGCACCATCAAACTCTATTCCCACACAGGAAAAAATATTATAAAGTATCTGTATCTGTATCATTAAATTGAAATAATTTAGACGTCAGAAATATTGTAAATTTCTTTCTGTGCAGTGACACGTAACTTGCAGTGGATTCTCCTCCCATCGATGGGCGAAATTTACTATTTGGCAATATTTTGGCTTTATGAGTGCATCAAGGATATATGCGGCCAGGAGTAGGAGCGGAAGCAGGAAGGACGCGTCGCAACCTTCGACTGGGTTGTGTTGACTCGGCGACAAATCGTTGCCAACTCGAGCGTCCTGGCCAAAAAGCAAAGCAAATCAGAGCAGTAAAATCTCAACTGCAGCGAAGAGTGAGCGAGGGCAGGCAATAGCATTTCATTGACGTTAATAAATGACCGGAAGGACATTGTATGGCATGCCCTGACGTGGCAATAAACAAACAAAAGCAGAAAAGAAGGACCAGCCAACTCGGTTCTCGGACCCCGGACCTGTTCGCCACTGTCCTGTCCAGTCGGCGAGTCCTGGATCCTTGCATTTTCGGAGCAGGTCCTGTTGCATTTTTGGCCAGCCGGAAGTTTAGTGCAGCGTCTGGCACCCTTTTCTCCCCCGTCCGATATGTTCTTCTTTTTGTTGCCTTTTGCCGCTGCTAAAATTTCATTTCACTGCGAATTTTTCACAGGATGAAAAGCAGCTGCTTTCCAGGATGCTGCTTAGGTGTGGGAACCGAAGTCGCCTTTTCTTGGCTCGCAAAAATCAATCGCAGTTAGTCGGAAGTACTTGCGCACTTTGCGCTGAACATTTTACGCAATGATTAATTGCCATCCTTGTTAGTGCGAGGATACCATGGGAAGGAAATGGGTTTTTTTCTTCTCGGTAGCTGGCAATCGGCAAAGGAGCTGAAGGAGCCGTGGAGTTCAGTGTGGGAAGATTTTAAAGCAGCTTTAAATTAAATTTAATGTTGCCATGTAAGGAACACTTGAATACATTTATAAGAATTCTGGTTGCTGAAATACATTTAGGTGGCTGATTATTACAATTTAAATATAGTAGATAGTAGATTAGGAGAAAAATATATAATATCATTTGAATGATTATAATTATTATAATGCGTGCATTTTTTATTAATTGCATACAGGCATACGTGTAAAACTACTACTTATTTTGTGAAGTAAAATTGCCATTAAATCTATAGACTGCAGATGTCGAACATAATATCACTATTCAAAACGCATAGTTAACCCAATAGCTTGTGGAGCATCATGCTGTACGACAATTTGTAGCTCGTAGCGTAAATTGTTGCCACAACCTACGCCACGCCAATCAAGTTTCAATCGAGTTGGCGAGGAAGCTCTATAAATTCCGGCTGGTCAATGTCAAGCCAGTTGGATACCAGGAAGGACGAGGAGCCGGAGCAGCAGCAGTAGCACATCCTGTTAATGGCAACAAACTACGTAATAATAATTGTCAATTGCCAACACGTACGATGATTACACATGTTCCAAAACGGCCAGCTGCAGACTACAGACTTTGGACTCTGCTCTTGGCCGTTGGCTGCTGTAGAAGCCATTTAACGTAATATGGGTAATATGTGAGACAGGCCCCTAAGTAGCCTTAAGGCCAGGATAACACAGGGCATTACAGGGGCGACAGAGCCAGAGCCAGAGACACAGACATCGAAAGCGAAAAGGAGAGGAGTTTCCCGGTCGCAATGCCCGGTAATCCCCAATTAAATTTTATTCTAAAGCAATTTGCCAAAATAGTTTTCATTTCGGCAGGAAGATAAGCAAACAGTTTGCCGCACCCATTCAATATTTTCTTTTGGTTATTGTAAAAATTGTCATGGGCGCGCTACCCGTAAATAGCCTCGTAAACATAAGGATTAGCCTTTGTATTCCACCGACACAGAGTCCTGGCCAAAAGTGTCACTCACTCGAAAGACAAATATTGCCTTTGGCCCGAAAGGAAGCGGATATGTCGCAAGATTTTCCAATGGCCAGGACACAACAACAATGCTCACACACACATATCCTGGCCCGAGTCCCTATGTGTCGCTCACAATTGTATGCATGACATTGATGGTCCTTCGATAGGAAATCCAATTGTACAGCTGCCTTGCCCAAGTAAATATGAAACAAATGCACAATTTCTGACTTTTGGTCTTAGCTAGGTGTTCTGGCATCGCAAGAATTCCCTGAAGACATGGCTGCTGAAAAATTGTCATGAAATTGGCCAACAATGAGCAACGAATGCCCTGTCATCTGGGGAATGCAATTGTATATCCAAGCCATTCGATCGGGGTTCGATTTCCATCACAGGTAAGGTAGTCGTCACTGGGTGATTCCCATCCGGTAGCATTGTGTCACGGTTTTAATAAGCGCATCTAATGTTTTGCGGAAGACTTATGTGGTTAAGACGGGGATGACACAGGAAGTTGGCCGAGACAAATTGCAAGGAAGCTGCAGGAAGGTATTATGCTCCCCAAGGAACCATCTCAGCATTCTTTTCTTCGTAAAAATAATTCTAAATCGTTCCGGTTTTGATTTATTGCCCAATAAACCAGGCTTTGTTGGATTTCCGCATTTTAATGCTTTCAAATAAAAATTTTAAATACTAAATTCAATATTGAAGTCTTTTAGGCGACATTTATGCTGCTCATAAAAAAGCGCATAAAATTCATAAGCTAACAAAAGTAAAGCAATCTTTAATAAGCAATGATATAGGTACATCTCGCGAATCCGATGATGGGCTTGTTTATTATTTTTAGGAATTAATTAAACCTACATTACTCTTAACCACAATCTTCGACCTTCGCCTAGACCCTCTAATCGCTGGCACTTAACAGCTCGGCAATCCACTCAAGAAGATCCCAGTTGACAGCAACTCATCAGAATGAGCAAAATTGTAACAATGAAGGAAAAAATCACTGCAATTATGTGAAACAATTTTCCAAAGAGATCCAATTAGGTAGGGACCGGTGCAACGGAGGAACCTGTTCGAAAGTCATATTTTGCTTTAATTAATACATTTCTTGGATGGGGGAAAAAGGCAAGGCCGAGATCAGAAAGGAACAATGTATCACGATGATAATGGTGAAGGTGATGGTGATGGCTAGACGACAGGTAAGCCAAAGATCCCCGAACTCGCTACCTTTAAGGATAAGAAACGCCTCGAAATCCAAAGTTGATGTCCGTTATTAAAAAAGGTAAACTAAAAACTGGTTTTAATGCAGGTCCAGAGCACACGCAAGCGATTACGGAAATTATGGGGTCAGTCCCAGGACAATGCGTGAAGGCATTTCCTCCCGATCCCGATCCTTATCAACTGCGTTTCTGACGTGTGCAGGTGCATTCCGCCGAATGGGAAAGTGTTTTCCCCGCCCCTCCGCCGCGCTGACGTAATTAAAATTGCCAAAATAGCGCACGATTTCCACTTGGTGGCAAGCTGGAAAATATATCCACCAAGCGAGCTGATCAGCCTGATAGCCTGGCCAAAAGCTACTGGCAAATAGCCAAGACAAGAGCACTCAGAAAAATGTGGTTGGTTACCACGAGTAAGATTTTATCGAACTTGTTTACATAAAAGTTAATATCAATTATAGGATTGATATTTTATGTTAATCCGGTTATAAAAGAAGTGGAGGTTTTACTTCCAAAATACTAACGAATCTTCTTAACATAAACTTATTTTTAGAATATCAATTAAATAAATGTTCAGGAAAAAGTATGCATTCATTCACTAGTACAAGTACAAGTGATAACGTCTGTCTTTCTTATTTATTTGTTTTATTTACTTTAATGGTATTGGCTGCTCTTACATCTTACTTAATTGGCATTAATTTACCAACGAATATTTAATACTTTAAGTTGGTATTGAATTGGGCCGCGTTGTGGCATACATATTTCACCCCCACTTTCAAGTGTTTCTTGTGCTTCAGAGCAGTGTTCTCAATTCCAATTCCAAACCGAATCCAAATCCGAATCCGAATCCGAGTCCAAGACAGCGACCATTCCGCTGATAACGGCATGAATAATGTGTCGGTGCACTGCTGCATTTGTCTCTGCCAACGGCAGCTCGGTTTGGACTGGGATTCGACTTGGTTTGAACTTGGTTTGGATGCTGGCCAAGACACATGCGGGTCATTGGCTCAAAGACCTACGAGGGGCTTTGTTTTGGGTTGCTTTTTGGTTTGCTTTTAATTAAAAGAAACTTTGGCTTAGATAAGGCCGCGTAGATAGGCCTCCAAATGAAGCAGAGTGCCCGATTAACATTATCGGCGTTCTTTTCGGGTGGAGAATATTTAATAAACGTTATCATTGAAATACGAGCAAGCGGCTCGATACGAAAAGTTTAATTTTCACTGGTAGGAGACATTATTAATGAGATTCATGATAGTCCGAACAGGCTGTACTATCAGCCGCTAAACATGAGCTTTCCCAATTAAGTTTGGAAAATAGAAAAAATGTGCAGGTATAATTCTCAGGCTATTTAGACGCATTAATAGAAAGCCCGGGAATTATTTGTAAACACGAATAACAAACGGATAAAAACCACACCTTTGCAAACCATTTTCCCTATTGAATTACTTCTAAAGGTCTGCTAATTACACAGTTCTATTCTTCAAACAGCACCCCCTATATCCTTTGCAAAAAATGGAGTTTCACCTGCTGAGATGGACAAGCTGCATGGAGTGCAATTAAACTAATTGAGTGCCTGAATCTGAAATTCAAATCACAAGAAACGCATCTTTCGGCAATCATTTTTGATGGATGATGATCCCCGACGAACGGCTGCAATGTCAAAGGATTTCCAACGAGTGAGAGGAGAGCCGACCAAGGCCCACAAAACATATATCAAAAAAGCAAATATCGGCCCGTTGTCTGGACTGTCTGTGTGCAAAGAAGAAGGCCAGACAAAGGCAGGAACAAACGAGGAAATCCAGGTGCATTTACAAATTTGACGCCGCTGGCTTTCAGCTAAAACCAAAAACGGCCGAGTGCGAAGAACAGAACAGAATGAAAAGAAGATGCACACTGCCAGATAAATGCCACGATGTGAGCGATGATGATGTTGGTCGGTCGACCACGACTGCGGTTCCATAATGCAGAATGCACCTTGCCAACCAGAACCAAACCAAAACCAGGCTCAAAACTGAGTATCCCAGTATACCCAGTACCCAGATCCCAAAAACCAGTCCCAGCACCGAGTCCGGCTAATGATTTCAAATGCTAATCGAGGCAGACGGGGCACGCGTTTTATACCTGCCTCATCGCCCGAAAAGGTTGAAGATACTGAGTTCAGATACTGTTGCCGCTCGATATTCCCCGAAAGGATGCAGGTGGAAACTGATTTTTGAGCCCTGCACTGGAAACAAAAAAAAGGGTCTTTTGTTTGTCTAAGGCGTGTGTGTGTGGCTGCGAATTAAGGGCGCCGTTAGCCCTGTCCATATATCGACTTCTTGAAGTTGTACCCCTATCAGAATTGGTTTCAACCGCGATGGGGAAATGTTGATAAGATTCTCGGCTAAAAACATGCGTAGTAAACAATGACCTCATATGAACTTTGTTAGCGAACTCTTCAAATTGAATTTATATAATTTCTAAAAGAAACAACTTTGCAATTAATAGACTTTATAACCGCTCAATTCTTTCGACAAACTTTTAAACTACGGCACTTATTCATAGACAGTGTAAAATTGCCCTTCTGACCACTTTGATCACTAATTGTCTGACACTCGGCGCTTTGGCGAAGTTCCCTTTTCAATTGCAGCTTTCTTTGGCCATTTCGAATGTCGTTTGTGTGAATTTATGCATAAAATATGAATATGTCTGGGCGAAAAGTTTATTGAAAACGTGTCTCTGTAGCTCACACCCAGTCGGCTTTTCACTTCCACTGCGCTGTTCCCTTGAGTCCTGCGTGCGTTATAAATCACGCAAAAGTTTGCCAGCAAAAGCGAACTTTACGCAGCACTAGCAGAAGTTTTATGTCATCAAGTTTGGCATCAAGTTTGGCCGCGCCCACCCACACTCGCCCTAAAAAAATAAAAGTAGAAAAAATACTTTCAACTTGCATTTTTTACTTCTCAATGGCGACGAAGCGATCATAGTTCAATGAGCAAATTGCACGTTGATTTGTTAGACTTGAATGCTGGCGACGACTTCCTTCGGCGCTCCGATATTTGCCTTCTTTTTTGGTTCAGAAAGTTCCAATCCTGGAGACCTGGCGCTTCTTTGTGCCCTGTGATTAATGAGCTAAAACCGCCGAAATGAATAAAAAAAAAAAGAATGAAAATTTACCTTGAGCCCGAGCATAAAACGCAGCTCAGAAACTTTGAACTTTTCGCTTTTGGCCTGGGAGTTTTTGCGCACCGGCTAAAAGTTATTAAAATCAACGAGGCAGGATCCTTAGGTCCTTGGACATATAATTAAGCCCTCCTCCTTCTTGCAAGAAGTTCAATACCAAATCAAAGTTAATCGGCCTCGTCTGCATTTGAGTTGAACGAGAAAAAGGTTGATGGCTTGCGTGACAAATGTCATTTGACTTTGAATTCCTTCAAATGCCACCAAACCGAGTCTAAACTTTGGATTTCGGTGCCCTAATGGGGCATGGGTATAATTTTCCAGCACGCATCCACTTGCCCCATCGCCATAGCCCATATAATCGCCGGTGAGAAGTACCCGGCCAACTGACAATTGTTGGTAATTATGGGTTGCGCACAAACAAGACGAAATAAACCAAATCAAATACCATTTCATGGCATTTAAATGTAATTGGAGTTGGATTCGCCTCCCGAGAACAGTGATTAGCTGCTCGACTTGGTGAAAAAAATTGCAGACCATTTGGATTGGCATGCAGAACAGTTAGGATTGGGGCAGTCGGTGCTGTCTTAGATCCATCATAACCAAGGGAAATCGTTGACCTAGACTGGGCTCCAATGTTAAGTAGTTCTGCGGGAAGGTTAAGAACTATAGGCACTTATTGTCAGCCATGGAATTTCTAAGGAGATTATAATTATTTAAACATGCAAAGGGGATTTTACATTCTACGCTGCTTTAAGCGCTAAGGAATTTATAATTTAATATTAAATACTAAGCATTCTCTTGGACGTTTGACAACATTTGCCTTCATTTATTTACTACAACATTTCTAAGAAGTTAATTAACTAATCAATTGCTCTAAGCACACAGTTTTTAAACAGCCAAATAACGAAAGATGAGTAATGCTGGGATTCTTTTTAAATCTATGAGTCATTCACCCAGCACGCATTAAACTATATAGATTCTTCGAAATAAATACCTATAGGCCCTTTTACAAAACTTAAACACTGTATCTCAACTTCCTTGGAAGTCAGATTTATGTTGGTAAGCTCCCGATTGCATTTCAATTTAACGACTTTTTCCCCAGCCCAAAATGATCTTTACAGCTGCAACAAATCAAAAGGTTGAAATGAAAACTTTCAATGAAATTCAAGATGCGCCACAAATATTTGGGCAGTCCAGAAAGATATCTACGATTGTCATAGCTCTTATCTATATGGGTTTATGTCATCCGCTAGAAAGCCGGAAACTATAGAGTGCACATTTCAGGCAAACGAATAATTTAGGCCATTTTACGAGTATAAACTCGTAACATTCGGAGACAGAGTGGTGCCCTCCGCCCGCCTGCATTAGCATTTAAATGGTGGCCACATTTCCGCCCTCGAGGGAAAGCCAAAGATGCCCTGGGCCAAACAATCGAGTAAAGAGTGCCAAAGAGTTGAACTTATTAACATTTAATTCGAAATCAAAGTAGTACTGACTTGGCCCCGGGCCAAGCTCATTACGGATGCGTGTGCATTTGGATCTGGATCCTGACCGGCTGGAAAACTCTTTGTCGGCCGGCGGAAGGTGACAAAAGTGTTGGCTTGCATTTGGCAGGTGACCGACCAGGTAGCAATTGGCTACCCAAAGACTCTCCTTCATTAGCATTTCCAATGGGCTCGGCTTTCCTTCCTGCAGCTAATGAAATTTAAGCAGCCCTGAGCTGGTCTTTCACTCAACCCGTGTCCGTTGGGTTCAATAGGTCGTCCGACTGTCTAAGGTTGGGTCTCTGGTCTGGGGTTTTCTTTTAGGGCTCCCGCTGACAGAACTTCGTCTTTTATGGGTCTTATGCAAATGGTGCACGGGTGCCAACAAAGGAATTATTTAATTTACGCTCCGCAGCCAAATTCTCAGTCACTTTGCTTGATTCGCATTATAATTTACACGCATGTTATGCGCTCGTCTTTTTCCATTTCCCATTTGTGGTTTTTACATAAACGATAACATAAATATCATTCTTTCTTCTTTGTTTGCTTGAACAAAGGGGGGGAAATTTGTTATTTGGCTGCGAAGAGCAGAGAAGTTGTGAAAAATTGTTATTGATTTGGTAAGCTTTGTCTGAGCCCGATCTTTACGATTACGAGATCGTTTCGGGTAATGGCCTTAGGAACTTGCCTTAAAGTAGCTTTAGCAACTAACACCTCTACGGCAAATGAAAACACGAAAAGATTAAATTCCATGAAATGATCGCGAGAAGTTTCCCCAGCCAACTTGGGCAAACGCATTTTGAAAGAATTTCATTTGAATTTTCAGCTGTTTGGACTTCACAGCAAACAAAAGTTGGCTTAAATGAGGTTGGAGGGGACCCCGAGGACCTCCGGCTATCATCAGCTGCCGCTGCCTGACGGTGTCGTCCTGTGACACATCAAAATAATCCTCAACAGCTTAATTATGTACGCTCCCATCCATCCATCTATCCCTGTGTATGAGTGTGCCAAACAATAACCCACGAGCAAACACATCCTTTCTCTCATTATTCCACCGTTTCCATATCCTTTTTTTTCCATTCTCGTCTGAGTGTGAGCCCGAACCCAACGGAATGAAAGGATTTATGCGCAAAATGCCACCCGCAAGTGCCCCGGAACAGCCATTCAGCAACCGAAAAAATTCCCTCAAAGAGTCGGGGGTCTGAGTGCTGGATATTATGAATTTTCACAACGCTCGGCTGAGTGGCTTAAACGTCCTGGTAATTATTTGCCGCCGGCCCCACACACATTGAGACCCCAAAAAAAAAATAAAAAACGAACAAAAAACAGAAAATGTTTTAAATGACAACAATTTCCACTGGCGGCCGCAACTTTTAATGAGAAAAATTACCGCGAGAAGCATGAGCAGCACGTACCCGAAACCAAAAAAAAAAACCAGAATGTAAATAATTCTTATCATTTTTGGACTGTCAAATATCACACCGCAGAGCAACCGCAAGCCAAAGGAACTAACACCTCGGCGCGCATCCTCTTATCTGCTGTAAAACGAATTGTCGGGATCAGAGGACTAGCAGCATCCTTATCACAGGCCGCGCTTATAAATAAATACAAGTATAAGGAGATATGTTCAAGCCGGCGACATCTGCATGCAAGGGTCTTTGTTGCGTAGGTGTTGGACAAATGTTTGGCTAAGATTTACGCCGCCGGGCGGAAGTTTTCCTTCTTGGAGCTGGTGGTGTTACATGCTAAACGCTCTTCCAGCTAATCCCAAGTGTGATAATTTTCAGTGTGTGACATTGACATTGGCTGATGGTGTGAGTCGGAGGACGGGGTTTCCAGTAACATATGTCGGTAATGATTGCGCTCAACCTGATGGATGCCGCGATGACGGGAAATCCAACCTCCACCTACGTGGAGCTATGATAATGAGCTGGAGAAGTTGCCGCATCTAATGTCGTCTGGTGTGGGTTACCTCACATTATGCGGCTAGATAGTCAAAGTTTCATTTTAAGAGTCGGATTCCATGAGGAGCTGAGACCTGTGCGGAATCCACTATGAGTTTGACTTGGCTTGGTATCAATGACAAACTTGCCTAATGTGCAAGTCCTTGCCAATTTAGCTCAAAATGTATAGTTAAGAAGACTGTATTTTATGTTGAATACTCGCTTAACAGAAAATCCTAACTTTAAAGTAATATATCACGCTCTGACTGAGTCAGCGAAAGCAAAAACGCAAGCAATAAACGGTACTGCTGCACTACCAACAAAACTAAACGAAAACGTAAACAAAAAAGCTGGGTCGACCTGGCAAACTGGAATGGACCGCTACATTACAATAAAGCGAAAGCTCAGCCCGGAAAAATCAGATCTGGAAAACAAGCCGAAAAATACACGCGACAATTCTACCTTGATCAAAAATGTAGCCCCTGCAAATACCAACAGATTTGCCTTGCTGGTAGATACCGCTGAGGACGTGCCGCTGGGATCCGTTGATATCGAACCGAAGAAAACAAAACCTCCGCCAATATACATCCGCGAGAAGAGCACAAGCGGTTTTGTAAATACTTTGATTGGCCTTATTGGAAAAGATAGCTTTCATATAATTCCCCTCGTAAGAGGTACTATCAATGAAATCAAACTTCAGACGAAAACGGAGGACAACTACAGAAAAGTCACAAACTATTTTACCGCACAAAAAATAGGCTTCTACACCTACCAGCTTAAAAGCAGCAAGGGTCTGCAAGTAGTCCTGAAGGGCATTGAGTCTGATGTTACGCCCGAAGAGATAACTGAGGCGCTAAAGGAAAAGGGATTTTACGCCAAAAGCGTGTTCAATATCAAAAACAGAAACAGGCAACCCCAACCACTCTTCAAGATTGAGCTTGAACCAGAAAACAAGCCTCTTAGAAAAAACGAGGTTCACCCAATTTACAAACTCCAGCTCCTTCTGCACCGTAGGATCACGGTAGAAGAGCCGCACAAACGTATCGCTCCTGTACAATGTACAAACTGCCAAGAGTACGGCCACACAAGGTCGTATTGTACACTTCGCCCGGTGTGCGTAGTCTGTGGAGATCTCCACGACTCCAAACAGTGTCAAACTAACAAAAAAAATGCATGTGAGAAAAAATGCAATAACTGTGGGGGCAATCACACAGCAAACTACAGAGGCTGTCCAATCTACAAAGAGCTGAAAACCCGTCTTCACAAAAGAATGAACACGGCGCGGGCACACCAAGGAACAGCTACGCTGATACCATCAGAGACAAATCCTGAAGTAATTTTCTCGAAAGCAGCAAGTTTCGCTCCCTGGCCTACATCCAACACTAACAAGACAACATTTGCAAACGTTTTAAAATCAGGTATGACGCCTCCAACCCAAAATTCCCGAACTCCACATGAAGTGTACACAAAATTAGACACACAACAAAACTATAGCCCAGCTGCGCAGCAGGAAACAAAAACTGAAGCTATGATCCAAGCCTTACAACAGAGCATGATGGAATTTATGACATTCATGAAGACCACCATCCAAGACATGATGCGTAATCAAAACCTTTTGATACAAATGCTTGTAGCCCAACAAAACAAATAAACAATGGCTACCTTACGCATAGCTACGTGGAACGCCAATGGCGTCTCACAGCGCAAACTTGAGCTAGCTCAATTCCTACATGAGAAGCATATCGACGTTATGCTTCTTTCGGAAACTCATCTCACAAGCAAATACAATTTCCAAATAAGAGACTACCATTTCTACGGTACAAATCATCCCGACGGAAAAGCACACGGTGGCACCGCCATACTCATAAGGAACCGTATGAAGCACCACTTTTACAAAGAATTTGCGGAAAATCATCTTCAGGCCACATCCATCAACATTCAGCTGGAAGACAACACTCTCCTTACACTAGCGGCCGTATACTGCCCCCCCCGTTTCACAGTATTAGAAGATCAATTCCTGGATTTCTTCCAAGCACTAGGGCCACACTTCATTGCAGCAGGCGACTACAACGCTAAACACACTCACTGGGGATCGCGACTTGTGAACCCAAAAGGAAAACAGCTTTATAAGACTATAATTAAAGCCACTAATAAACTCGACCATGTTTCCCCCGGGAGTCCTACATACTGGCCATCAGACCTCAATAAGCTGCCTGACCTGATCGACTTCGCAGTTACGAAAAATATTTCCCGCAGTTTGGTTAAAGCTGAATGTCTGCCGGATCTGTCATCTGACCACTCGCCTGTACTAATTCACCTCCGCCGGCACGCAGAAAACGTTAAACCACCATCCAGACTGACTTCCCACAAAACAAACTGGCTCAGGTATAAAAAATATATAAGTTCACATATTGAGCTAAACCCAAAACTCAATACTGAATCTGATATAGAGAGCTGCACGTGTGCATTGCAATCCATCCTTACTGCAGCAGCTCTTACTGCAACGCCCAAAATAACAAATAATACAATTAATTCAAAAAAGACCAACGTACAAATCGAGCAACTCGTCCACGTAAAACGACGCTTACGCAGAGAATGGCAATCCTCCAGATCCCCAACTGCAAAACAAAAGCTAAAAGTAGCCACACGGAAACTGGCCAACGCTCTGAAACAAGAAGAGGACGACGATCAGCGCCGATACATAGAGCAACTCACACCAACAGGCACAAAACAAAAGTCACTGTGGCGAGCCCTCTCAACTCTTCGCCCACCGACTGAAACCGTTTTGCCGATAAGGAATTCCTCAGGTGGCTGGGCCCGTAGTGATGAAGACAGAGCCACCACATTTGCCGCTCACCTACAAAATGTGTTCACGCCAAACCAGGCTACTAGCACATTCGCGCTACCGTCCTATCCCGTAAACTGCCACCAGCAACACACCCCAATTGTGTTTCGCCCTAAAGAAGTAACTAAAATAATCAAAGACAATCTCAGCCCGAAAAAATCCCCCGGCTGCGACCTTATAACACCGGAAATGATCATCCAGCTGCCACATTCTGCAGTTCGCTACATAACCAAGCTCTTTAATGCCATCACCAAACTTGGTTACTTTCCACAACGATGGAAGAGGTCGATTATCATAATGATTCCAAAGCCTGGTAAGAACCACACAGTCGCTTCATCTTACAGACCAATAAGTCTACTCTCATGTATTTCGAAACTATTTGAAAAATGCCTGCTGATCCGACTTAATCAACATCTGATATACCACAATATAATCCCAGCCCACCAATTTGGATTTCGCGAAAGCCATGGAACCATTGAACAGGTGAATCGTATTACAACGGAAATAAGAACTGCATTTGAATATCGCGAATACTGTACAGCAGTATTTTTAGACGTATCCCAAGCATTCGACAGAGTCTGGCTCGACGGCCTAATGTTTAAAACTAAAACATCCCTACCCGAAAGCACACACAAACTTCTAAAGTCTTACCTCTATAACAGAAAGTTTGCAGTGCGGTGCAACACTGCCACTTCCACTGATCATACAATTGAGGCTGGAGTCCCCCAAGGCAGCGTTCTTGGGCCAACATTATACCTCATATATACAGCCGACATCCCTACAAATAGTCGCTTAACGGTATCCACATTTGCCGACGACACAGCTATCCTTAGCCGTTCAAGGTCCCCTATCCAAGCCACAGCACAGTTGGCACTGTACCTCATCGACATTGAGAAGTGGCTCTCTGACTGGCGAATAAAAGTAAACGAGCAAAAATGCAAGCACGTGACGTTTACGCTAAACAGACAAGACTGTCCTCCGCTCTTGTTGAACAACATACCACTCCCGAAAGCAGATGAGGTAGCATACCTAGGAGTACACCTTGACAGAAGACTCACATGGCGCAGGCACATTGAAGCCAAAAAAACCCAACTTAAACTCAAAGCCAACAACTTACACTGGCTCATCAACTCTGGTTCTCCGCTCAGCCTAGACCACAAGGTCTTGCTCTACAATTCTGTATTGAAACCTATCTGGACCTATGGCTCACAGTTATGGGGCAATGCCAGCAACAGCAATATTGACATCATACAGCGAGCACAATCAAAGATCCTGAGAACCATCACTGGGGCACCGTGGTACGTTCGGAGTGAAAACATCCAAAGAGACTTAAATATCCCATCAGTTACCAACGCAATCACGGAACTTAAGGAAAAATACCATAGCAAGCTTTACACGCACCCCAACCACCTAGCGCGAGGTCTAATCCAGCTCAGCAGCCGTTCCCGACTCCGGCGAAAGGACCTACCAACCCAGCGAATAAATTATTAGGGCCGCTTAATCATAGAACAGTTGGAAAAATAATACAACTGTTCAAAAAATACTTGTTATAGTTAAGATTTTTAAACTTATTGTTAGTTCTTATACAAGAAGATTCAATAAATAAAAGAAAAGCAAAAAAAAAAAAAAAAAAAAAAAAAGTAATATATCAATCAATTTTGTACCATTAACTAATCTGAATTTGATACTAAACTTTGCATTGCATAAGCAAAAAAATTATCAATTGCTTCATTATCAATTAAATATATATCTGTAGATAATTTTGTGGCATTCCAAACCATGAATCGGGAAGGTTTCCATAAATTATCGATTTAGTTGTAGATTTTTCCTTTGTCTACCCTTCACCAGTTAAAGGATATGCATTAGAAAACATTTCCCAGGCCCAAATGCTAAAAAGACGTTAATAATCGACAAAGGCACATAAACTCCTGATCGCATTCGTTACGCAATCCAGGGAAGAGGGCTCGCAGGGCGGACTGATGGCGGCGTTATCACCTTTTAGGGACAATCAACCCAGGAGGTCCTGCCGCAGGACTCACCAATTCCGACTCCTTCGTGGGCTCGTTAAAATTTCATTCGTTTTCCCTTTCATTAGCGGAGCTGTGATAATTTTACCCAGAACAAAAACCCGGAGAGACTCCCAAAGAGGAATCGAAGAACGGGCCAGAGTCGGCGAATGGAAATGGAACTGATCTCATCTGATCTGGTTTAAATATTACGGTGGCTGTCGGCAGTTCAAAGGATCCGCGATCCGTCGGGCGAGCGAGAGGCGCTGCCCTACAACACATTTTGATTAAGCATGAAGTCGTGTCTCGGCCGTGGGTCTTTGGGTTTGTGGGCTCCTCGCTCTATGACTATGACTATTCCCCTTTGTTTTTTCCGCATTAAAATTCTTAATTTATTTTTCAGCCAGCATCGATGGCCAGCGATGATGAGATGAGCATCGGCCGATCTTGAGCAAACTGAACTCAAGTGCACACCGCGCATTAGGCACAGTCATCCCATTCTCACCGCCCTGCCCTTCGATCCATCCATCGAAAACCATTCTCCGAATCATCCTCACACTGTCTAATTGTGAATTTATTCTTGGCACTTAAAAAAAAGAATAGCTATTTCATTTATTCATGAAAAATCTAGACCTAGTTGAATCAATAGTACAAAGAATGCATTGACATTTTATAACAATTTATACAATTAAATCGAAATTCTTGAACTTAAGTTTTAAAATTTTGTCTTTCAAAAATATTTCGAATAATTTTGAAAAAGGGTATATTCTAATTCCTATCCTAATAATATGAAAATCATGTTTATGATATGACACAAGTTGAACAAAATGTTCACTGCGCAATTGAAGACACCTCTTTTGTTCTCAGTGTAAGCAGCTCCAGATTCTAGTGGCTGGGTGTGAAGTGCGGCACATTAAACGTTCAAAGGTGTGTGTGGGCCAAATGCGTGAAGGGGGCGTGGCGGCGCCCTCTTTGCAACTGCAGCACTTGATTGTGCAATAAAAATGGGCGAGCAAGGGCATTGCAAATTGCTCGACAGCCCGCCCTTGAATTTTCCTGGCCACAGCTGTGTGCCATTCGCCACGCTTTTCCATTTCGATTATTTATTTATGTTCGTGTCGCGATGCGGTTTCTGGATTTTGGATTTTGGATTTTGGGAAGGTGCCAAGTCATCGTCGATCGCTCAATTTGCCAAGCATCTGACGCCATATGGCGCCAAGGCAGAGTTCCGCTCCTAATAAGACAATAACAGATTTCTTGTAAATTATGCGAACCAGGGTGGCACCGTGCATGAAAAATGAGTTGTTATGGTGGCAGACACGGGTGCGCTGGGTCTTTCCAAGGAAGTCTTTCGATTTAATTAAAAGACACCACCCCAAATAGGAAGTCTAAAGTAATATCAAAGGAAAACACAACCTGCATTCACAGCTATGAAAAGCTGCAAGACGAAAGGCCCAGACATATGTTTGTCCAAGGTGTGTGCACAAGGAAAAAATTCATTTTTAATATAATAATAATATTTGAGGACATGGCATAGATGGAAAATAGTTTTTATAAAATACGTAATTTTAAAAGAATCTGTTTAGATAATATAAAATACTTAAAAACTACCTAAATACCTTTAAAACTATTTTAAAACTCATTAAATTTTCTGAGCATCCTTTAATTTTGTTGTAAATTTCCGGTTTAAAATAAATATAACTTGATGACCCCTGGTTGACCTTATCATCATTTATGCTGACATTTTTCCCCTGTGCAGATTTGTGCACACATGACGCAAAGGGTCAGATGGAGGAGATGCAAGGCACTGAATGCCAATGACAAATTTATGTATAAACTTTAGCGCTAAAGTGCCACTAACTAACCTCTTCACACACGCCCACTCACACACACACACAGACACACAAAAGGTGAGTGCAATGGCACGGCGCCCCATGAAGGAATCCAAAGGATCTATGAATAGATGCACCTGAGCTTTAGATTTTCAGATGAGGATGAGTGAGAATGATGACTGGGAGTACTCAGAATGGCCACCAATCCGCTCCCCGCGTTGATTGCTATCAAAAGAGCGGCCTTCCGAAAGATAGAGGCCGGAAGAAGGTGCCTCCAAAGGGTGGGGAGCGGGGTGGTCTCCAAAGGGGATGCCCTGAGTGGGTGCAAAGCCTCTGACAATGTCAATGTGCTGCGGCTGCTGCGCAGCTTTTAATGATTTATTTGAGAAAATTTACACGTGAGCGCCGGAGAAAAGCTGAGGATGTAGAATGGGCCAGGTTCCGCGGAAAACAAACACTAGCACAGACACCGGCAAACAGAAGATGAATGGAAATGGAACCCGCATGGAACTGGAGCATGGGCGACGAAAGGGGGGAGACGACCCCGAAACATATGGCTACGGATGCGGTGCCATCCTGGTGAATTAAGTTGCCAGACCATGAAATGCTTTGGCACGTACGTAGCGCCAATTCTGCGAAGCTTTTTGCATAAACAAAAGACAGGGGCGTGGGTGGGGGGATGGCCAAGTGAGGCCCCACCAGTTCGGCCCCCTTGCTATCTACACTCCTTCATCGCGCTTTTGCCCCAGCCCCCAAGTATGTTATTTCTGTTACAATTCGCGGGGTTTTTTCATATTCCTTTAACGATTTATCATGCGAAAATTGTCTGGGGCCAAAGCCACGCTCACTTTGCATATGCCAAGCCGCAGGTATGCACAGTGGGACAAAAGATATACATACATAGGCATATTTAAGAACATGTCAAAAACGGACATAATTGAAAATAAAATAACACGCCTGGTTGTTTGCTTGTAGCTGTACATATTTGTTTTTAATTCACTATTTTAAACATACAAAATTAATAAATATATTTTATAAATATTTTGTATTTGATTTCTATTGCCATGAAATAGATCAAAATGATCTGAAGCTGAAAACATGAATCTCCGTTTTAATCCAACCAATTTCACTGCTCCAAAACTTAATTTAATGCAGCCATTATTTTCGCATGTATGGCTTGTTCCATTGTGCAAACGTTTACTATTATTGTTTTACCACCTGCGGGTGTTTTTCCCTCCCAGAGTCTCACTCTCCTTCGGCACTACGTAAATTTAGTCACGTTGTTTAAATAATAAAGTGCAGTTCACACACACGCCCTCGCAAAAACGCACTCATCCCCAGACGAGGGCATTATGCAAAGCAAAGAATATAAAAAGTATCCATCTGGGAGTCGAAATCAGAGACAATGGCCAGAGTTATGATGACAATGTGCATACGTCATGGTGGCGGTGGGTAGCCAAAGGGCTCCATCCCACGGTTTGATTTGGTTTATTGCGCCCGAAACCAACTGAAACTGATTCCCAGATAGATACAGATACAGATACAACTCAATCAGTGGGCACTTTGGATGGGAGGAAGCAGGTGGAGTGCAGGAGAAAAGAAATAAGCACAATTAATTATTGTTTATCGCTAAACAAATATCTCGTCGTTTTAATTAGCATGAAATATACGAAGTCCCCGATAAGATCTATGTGTAATTTTATGGCCCCCTTCAGGCGGACTGTGTGTAACTCTCAAACTCGAGTAGCGATATAGATCCAATGGAGAAGCCATCAAAAGTAATTCGAATTTCGAATTGAGCGATAAAGCTCCGTAAGAACCCGTTGATGGGAAATTAATGGGTGGAAGTGGGTTAGTTAGTGGCACACAATGGTCGGGGTCACCGGTGACCCCACCATTTTGGGTTAAGCCCTGACATAGCTGGCATTTGCAGTCGGTGGGTGAATTTGCATACGCAGCTCCTCCAGGTACGTAGCACAACAATTTGTTACATTGTTTTTACCAACTTAGTTGTGGACCAAGAATTATTACGCAGCATAAATTCCAGTCTGATGGGATAGTAACCCACTTTCCTGCCCGGAGGCAGACAAAAAGGGTTACCAAAAATAGCAATCCCAGCCATATAAAGCCATCCAGTGCCAGTGCCACCGCAACCCCATCGTCATCCCCATCCCCATCCTCACATAAGGCCATAAAATAGTTGTCGCTGGCTGGATGGCTGGATGGTTGGCCTTCTGGCATCGGATAAGCATCTGCTGCTGGCCCCCAACTCTTTGGAGTTGGCCTCTGATTACTTCGTTAAGTTGCATGTTCCTACAAATTGTTTCCAAAGAAAGGCAATGAAAATTATTGCCCCTCACCCACCGCACACAAAACATTTGGGGGGATTCCTAGACCGTAAAGGGGTTAAGGGTAATCACAACACAACATGAAAATTGTGAAAGGTGCATCTTGCATCTAGTTTATGTTTGGGATCCCCATGATCCCGATCTCACTTTGGACCCAGACGACTACTGACTCCTGTCAAAATATATTCCAGCTCTTATCGGAACTTTGTCATCACAGACAAGTGCCTCGGTCTGGGAACTTGGAATTGGGTCTTCTTTAGAGAAAGTCCCTGCCCCACAGCAACAGCAGCAGCACTACTAATTTTTAGTAGCCACATTTTTGTTTTCTGTTGTATATTTTGTCAAAGCTAATTAGTACGTAAGGGCATTAACTATGCAGTCCGCCAGTGATGAATATATGACTGAGCCCGAAGATCCCGCACCGAGTGTGAAATGCATATTTTCGTCTTTCATTTCGGGTTTCCTCGAGTCATTATGACATTGGCATTAGCATAATACGCGTATTATGCGTATTAATTACAGCGCAGACATTTGCATTTAAACGCCTATTTGTCCCAGGTACCGTGGACACAAAAACACAAGACCCTTGCCCAAGACGGTGGTGGGTCTGGGTCCCAAAACAATCCCCGGTAGCCAAAGCTCGGGCTGTAATTATTGAATTAGAAGACAATAGGGCCTAAAGAGGTTGCGACCAAGTCGGGAGATGCGTACGCTTTGATAGCCGGAGAGGAGAAAAGACCACCCGAGCGTGGAGATACATACATATATCCAAAGATGATGATGAGGCCCGGACAGGAGAACAAAAAGAGTTATTATGTGGATATTTGCATAAATTTCACGCCCTTGCAGGTGAAATCAACCGGAGAGGAAGTGCCAAGGGCCTCCATGGTTCTCAGAGTCCAAAAGGCCTATACGGAAGCAGGCAATCATCTAATATACCTAAGAACATAATACGGAGATAGGAATCAAAATGTTGTATATAAATTTTTATAAAAGAATATTAAATTTATAGTGAGTTAGACATTTCAAATCAATAACAATTCAATGAGCTATTTTATATAAATATCACAATCATTCGCCACAAATTGGGCACCAACTCAACCCAGCATGCTGAGGAACTCACTGCCCAGATGATGCACATCGCTGAAGTGCTCCAGCAGGGACTTGGGACACCTCGGATACACCTGATCGCAATCGCCACCAGCTGCTCCCAATCTTTCAGCCTGCAGGTAGTCATTGTCCGAGTGCTCCGACAAGGGATCCACCGAGCTAGATGGTCTGAAAGTGCGTTGGGGGAGAAAGCGGTTACCATAAGGCCGATCCCACGATCATAAACTCACGTGAGCAGGATGTGAAGCACTTCGCCCAGCAAACCATTTCGATCGTCGAAGGGAGCCGCAGCACTTTCGCAGATGCTCTTCAGGACACAGACTCTGCCATTGAGCTTCATGCGAATGGCCAGAGCCGTAAAAGCCTCGTAAACCGACCAGCGATAGCTGCCCAGGGCCTGAAGATCCTCCTGCAGGATATCTGGATCAAATCCAAGTTTTTGTTCCGACATCTGCATGACCTTATCGAAGATGGTGGCATTATGCAGCAGCCTATTTTCAGAGATTTCATGCACATCCTTGGTCCTCAATTGCTTGGCAGAGTATGGCAAATAATATTGAGCTTTCAGAACATAACCCGTAATGACGGATTCAACTTTAAGATCTTCTGCAGGTATTCCAAAGCCAGCGATCATCTGGAAAGTTATGTTTTAAATAATTGTAACTTATTTAAAAGTGAAATCATGAACTTACCTGCAATCGAGTTGGATTAGCTCTAGGATAAATCAAGGGCAGCCATCGGGCTTTTCGCACTAAAATATCACTCGCACTTCTAAAATGCTCAGTATTGTTTGGAGTATGATTTCCAAGAACTCCAACAAAACTAGCAATTAAGAGCACTGATATCAACGCGTTCATGATAAAGTCCTTAAGAATATTTCCTAGTGCTTAGTAACCACGTCGCTTCAAAGAAGATTGGTGACTAAATTAACAAACAGCGAAATGATTTCACTTTAATAGTCCAGGGAATCAAACTTCTTACTTTCTTTTGATTAGGAAACCGAAAGTGTCATTAGCTGCAATTTATATGGCACATTTGAGTCACGATCAGAATTGAGACCATAATTTCAGCTTCCATGTTCAGCTTTTTGGCTTCACTAAAAGTTCACGTTCTTCTAATTAGCACTAAACCATTTTTGTTACTATCACAAAGTTCCATTTGCCAGAAAGAACACTGAGCGAAAGATTTGGTATCATTTCAGCCTTCCTTTATTGCCTCAAAACAAGATCTTATCCAGATTGTGATGGAGTTCGCTAAAGTGTTGCAATAAACTACTTCGACACTCCTTGAAGACCCGATCACATCCAGCTCCGGATTGTCCCACCTTCTCTGCATAGTAATACTCGTTGTCAGCATGTTCCGACAACTTGTCCACCGAGGAGGAGGGTCTGTGGTTGGGACGCAATAATAATATGGTTAAGATGTTTTTCCATTAAGACCTACGTGAGTAGTATGTGCAATAGATCCGCAAACAGTCCATTTGTGTAATGAAAGGGTTCCTCGGCCGCCTCGCATATACTTTTTAGCACACAAATCCTGCCCTGATAGCCCAAACGATCGGCCAATCCCTCTAGTCCCTTGTAGACAGTCCATCGATAGCTACTCAAGACTTTGTTGGTCCTGGTCAACAGCTTCCTGGTGTTCTTGCCCAGCTCGTCCACTCCCACCAGAAAGTTCTCAAACATAGGTTTCCTCTGCTTTCTGGCTCCGGTAACACCCGGCGTAGCCACCTGTGTGATGGGCAGCGCTGTGGGTGTTCTCAGATCATCCGGAGTGGTGGGCAGCCAGTACTCCACCTTAAGGACATAGCCGGTGGTCACCGCCTCGTAGTTGAGATCCTGCAGCGGAATGCCTATGCCGCCAATGAACTGGGAGAATAACAAAGTGGGCTACAAATGGGTTTTCTTCTCAACCAATAGATTTATCTTACCATGACGCGAGTGGGTGATGTGGTGGGGTATGTAAGCCAGGGAATGGGAGCTCTTTTACTCCTCTGATGCTTGGAGAGGCTGCCCAGGGAGGCCATGGCTAACTGGCAACTGGCTAATATGAATACTATACTAAATTTCATTTTCCTGTTATTATAAGTTGGTTTTTTTCTTTTTTGTGGTCTACGCCCGAGCGAATCTCAGTGCGTGTTAAAGCCAGCTCTGTTTTTAAGATACTAATCCATTTTCTGGGTGTTCTTTTTCTAGCTCACGAATTTTTCATTTTTGATTTCTCAATAAAAACGGCTCCATCAATCGAGCCCTGAAGACTTTCTCGCCCGAGAATGTTACACATTCTAGCAATTAGCACCTTTTGCAGTAGACAACTGCGATCGGATGGATACGGGATCAAGTGGTAACAGTGTAAATCTTGCATATTCCGGTTTCTTTCTCTTAACTCTGGTAGTACCGTAAGCCACTTCTCACCCATTCATTAGTGGAACTGCCAATTGTGACGCCCATCGTTTGGTGCAACCTTCGATATTTCGCAAACTGCACTTAGTTTGTCTGGAGCTCGGGTTAAGATGGGTGCCTTTCGCTGGGAGTTTTACTTGGGTGGAGTTTTCGTTCTAGGCTTGAGCTTAGCACATTGTTTTCTGGTGTTTCCTCGTCAGGGATCCTTTGGTGTGAGTATTGCAGGGGATTCGTCTGAGGGGTATAGTGATTATTCACGATATTACTTAGCTACTGGCTGCTGTGGCCATTCCACTGGAACTGGGTCCCAAAAATGTGTACATGGCCTTCAACTTTGAGTCCAACTATGCACTGCCTTCCAACGATTCCTACAATCAGTGGATTGACAGGGTGAGTATGGTTAAAAATTCTATTTGTAGTTTTTACTCGGCCCGAACCCATTTATAATTATTATATTTAAGTGGGATTTGGATGATCACTATCTGGGCGTAGGAGGCAATGTGACTCCCATAAATGCCCGCCAGGATGGAGGTGATTTTCCACAGGACGAGGACAACGAGGTGAGGCGTCGCTCGGTGGGATCTCCGCCTCCCTTCAGGCGCCACGACTTCTACCGCAGCATTATCAACATCCTGACCCACTACGGATTCAATGGCTCCGCCTGCCTGCTGCGAACAATCTGCGAGGTCAGCGAATCGCCCCTGGATGCCCAAAACGGGCTTCTGGGCAGCCTGTTTCAGATTCTATTCATGTGAGTCGCCCTCCAGCTCGCTTGCTTCAAGGGGTCACCACTAATTATGACATCCTTTTCCACCTCCCCCCAATTTTTCCGCAGGCCAACGACAAGTGCCGCGGAGCAGGAACTGCAGCACGTGGACGAGCTCTACAAGGCCTCCGATGCGGGCACGCATGGCCCGGGATGCTCCGAGTACGTGGCCCACTGCGGACATAGTGCTCTGGACCTGATAAGCATTGTGCTCTGAATAGCTCTGAAATGTTGGTGACTAGATTTAAATTTTAACTTAACTAAAACGCAGCTTAAGGCGAGAAGATTAAGTAAAAATATATATCTAAGTGTTCAAAGTATCTGAGTTACCATGCTAATGCATTCAAAATATGAACAACAAACCAAGTTAAAAAACATGAAATATTTTTATAAAATATAATTATTTCTTATTGAGTTGTAAGCCATATGCAGTTCTGGTTCAAAGGTTATGTTGATATTATTTTTGTGAAACCTTGAGAGCTTTGAAATTTCCAAGCCACCTCCTGCTGCGCCGTGAAATGTTTTAATATCGCTTAAAGAGCTTAAAGACGACAACGCAATGTGGTGGCAAACAAAGCAGATGAGGCCAAAAAAATAAAAAAGGAGTCCTAAGCTGGCCGCATGGATATGGTTTGGATTTTGGCCTGCTTAGGGGTTTTTCAGATGGGTTTACCTCGCGTCGGACATGTGATGATGGGCTGTGCTTTATGTTTTCGAGTTCGGTGCTCCGCTTTGTGTTAGCTCTTTGATCGCTTTTTCCGCTCCTTTTGTGCAAATGAAGTCGCCCCTGCTCCGCATCCTTTGTCTGAGTGTATTTTGCGGTCTCCTTCATTTCGGCGGCCTGTCAACAATACCATAGAGGAGACTCCTTTTCCTTTCTTATTTGTTTGTTTGCTATTTCTTTGATTCGATTTGCCGCCTTAGAGGCGGCCCCGAACGAGTCCTGGCTGTGGTGAGAGCGAATTACGCCTTCTTTGATTCTGCCAAGCCATTGAAATCATAATTAGAAGACAAATGATTCCTCTGTTCTTCTCAAGATCCCCGAACAATGGCCAGGCATCGAAGCTGAAGTGCTTATATACGCCACTGTTGGAGAAAGATTTATAAAAATATATATATGGCAAAAACAACTTGGGTACTAATAAGCTTAGGTGATGTGTGGAAAGAGTTGGAGTTTGGGTACAAAAAGACCCTGAGGTACGATCCCAAAAATATATATTTGTCAATCAGATCTTTAATTGTTTGCATAAACACAGTTCTTTCAATACCAATTCTTCTAATTCTCCACTCACATTTGATGTCTTCCATATTTGCTGTTTATTTATAAGTTGCCATCAGTTTTTGGGGTACTAAAAATAAAATAGGAATATTATTTTTTAAGGGCTTAGCAGAATTTTTCGACGATCTATTACATGCTTATCAAACATAAGCTCCTATCTCAAATGACTAGGAATTCCATCCATCATTTGTGATCCACCGTTTCCTTCTCAAATATATCTACACTGTCCTCCTGTATCTCAATTGTGGGATCATAAAAGACAACCATCAAATGTGATCCATCTCCTCTAGATTTCAGTGTTTTATGACTCACTCTGCAGCTCATTTCGTCACTTCAACATGGTTTGGATGTCTGAGTTGTCTCCATTGATTTACGGCCAGCCTGAGATGTCAATTTATTTTTGTGTTCCGTTTCTAAACTTGGCATTGACACTGGCCCCATACCATTTTAATGGGGTGCAGGCAGGTGTTAAGGAGCTAGGAACCCGCGATCCCGCTTCCTGTTATGCGGTTGGCCATGGAACAACTCTCCCCGGAATTCGTTTGCCTTTGGGGGCTGGTTCAAATTGATTTGTAATTAGTTGCAGTTGCAGTCAACAATGTGATTATACGTACATTTGGCATGGGCCCAACCACGAGGGATATACATACATATATCTTTTGGGGGCAGGGGATTGAGTGGGATCCCAGGGAGCTGTGGGCGTTCTGCGTTCTAGGGTTACACAGATGTGCGCAGACATATCCCGAGAAACCGAGATCCACTTGAGTTTGGAGAACGCATATATATTAACGACAGAACACAACATTATCCTAGGCAATTGACAGATCCCTTAAGTAGTCATCTATCCATGACATATGAGGAATGAGTGCTGGGCGTTCTGGTGAGTTGTAAACGCATCTGTGGGCAGGATTCGTGGATTGTGGCCAACCGATGCCACGCCATGTGTCGGCATACTTATAGTATCGTTTGTATATATATTCGATATTGTATCCATAAACGTTGACAGTTCTGTGGTGTAAATCATTATGCTGCAACTGTCACCCATTTTGAGGTTTTCATTTAATAATATTTGAGCACTTTGCGCGCTCGCATTTTTTGCACCCACCAACTGAGTTATTAAATTAGAGTTTAATCCACTTCGGTCACGCGTCTGCGAACATTAATTGAATTCATAAATGAGCAGTTTATATGATATTTATAAATTAACTAATTACCGTATCATTTGATTGTTGTTTATGTGCGTTTGCTGCATTGTCCTTTTTTTCAACGCCATCAACAATTGGATTAAATTCATAATGCAAAATGGCATTTAAAATGCCGCTTTTAATAATGTCACAGCGTAAAAAATCGGAAAAACTAAGTTGCGAAATTCCATTTGACTGGTTGGGGATTTTCGGCTTATTTTAATTAACTTAATGAAATGCTGTTTACGAATTTTGCAAATTTAAATTGCACAATACAGTTGCATTATGTAAAATGCCAGATTTGTTATGCTAATCGGAATTTTAAGTTTAAGGAGCTTAACAATGTTTTAACAATATAAGCTGTGTATGTAAACACTTTAAATCTGCTTCGTTTATATATAATTAAAGGTTATTTATATTAATCACATAACTATTAAGGTAAGATATATAATTTCACGATCTCTTTGGGATTATGTACATATCTAATAGCGATTTAAGTTTGTTCAGCATGAAGCCTTCAATTTTCCCGTTTTTATCGAGAACCAAATCTAATTAGGAACGTCTCGTCCAAAGAACTTCTCCCATGAATTTCTAGATTAGTTTCATTTGGTTGAACCACGGTCTCCTAACCACCATATCAAATTGATGGGTAATGCAATAAAAACTGAATCATTAAATGAAGACAAAAGGTATTCCCACAACTTCTTTTCTTATCGAGATCATCAACACCTCAACGGTATCTTGGCCTATCCTCCAGTTTTTAATAAGATTTCCTGATTGTCATCGCTCATTTTTTCGCTGTTGTTCTCCTCGGGTCATATGAATAATGTCAAATAATAATTTTGTTTAAGTAACCCACGGAGGTGGTTACATTTAAATTTTTGATCGATTGCTGGGCGAGAGCTGTAACTAGTTTGACATTAATTGACTGCCAAATATGCACAAGCGCATGAAATAATGGAAAACCCTATTAAAGTCAACCCATTCTAGACCAAAATCGCAGCCCTTGGCAAGTTGAGAGAAAAATCAACTCGGCCAAAAGTTCATAAATGCTAATGTGCCCCGCAGCCTGACGATGATTGATGGTCGCCTCCGGCGAAGGAAAGTTCCGCATTCCGTTTCCCGCTCCGCATTTTCCGGTGTTCACATTTGGGGTTTCCCGCCATCCACAGACTGCGCAAAATTATGCGAAGGATCAATCCTTCATGAACTGTATACATTTCACCTTTGTGCTCTAGGTCCCATCTAAGCCAATTTAATCCCGAACCGGCTTAGGACATTACGATCTGGGCTTAGGCCATGTTGCAACATCTTCTGGCGCGCAGATTTTCTTGTTAGCCGTGGCAAATATTTGCACACGGGATTTGTTTGTAGGCGGTGTTCTCCTAATGATCTTTGCCAAAAAGGAAATCAGATTTTCCAGTTCTTGGGAAAGTGGCAATCTCACCCAAATAACCTTTTGTCTGAGTAGGCCAGGTTGTATCCTTGTTTAAAGTCGTATCTTAGCCGTTTTTAATTATTTGGCCTGCAGCACGTGGCGTGTTTGTTTTAAGTTACTTAAGTTAACATCTCAATAGGCACAGAAGTGGGATGTTTTATTCATAATAATGATGGCTTGATTATACATATTTAATGCATAATTTTCTGAAAGTATATGTATTTTGTTAAGTCAAACATCTTCAAAGTAATTATACAAAAAATTACAAAACTTTCTTAAAAATATATTTACATTTTGAAATTTGCATTTTTCTGTAACTTTTGCATATCTGACAATCATAATTTAATAATATTAAATGGAATTTATGTTGCCTCCATAAAATTTCGTTTACTACCAAAATTGAGCCAGATGATATGAATCTAAGAGGCAAGTGAGGAATTTTCAGGAAATTTAAATTAACTGAAAATAGCTAAGCAAACAGCTCTAGGCAAGATCCCAATTGCCGATTCCTCCACATCTATGGAACCCCTTCCTGCTCCCATTTTCCACAGTGTTTCCCATGTGTCTTTTGTTGGAGTCCGCATCGCATAATTTTTCACTCGCTCGTTTGGTGCGTATCCTTTGCTGTCTGCTGCTTTTTTCCTTCATATTTTTTTCATATGTGTCCGTGTTGATAAATTTGCTTAGATTATTATCCTGGATCCTGAATCCATGCCAGCCTGGCCTGGCCTGGCTGGCTCTGCTTGCTGTTATCTCCCTGTCGTAATTAGTCTGGAGCTTGTTTGCGCCGCATTTACACAAAATGCTTTTCCAGGCGCCGCACGCACTCACGGACAACGGACAAGGGACTCAGATACGGACGGACACTAAGGATGGGCCGGGATTGTCCGTTGTACAGGCAAATTGCCCCCGAATATGAATGGATAGCATTCGTTTTTTTGCTGCAACCGCCTTCATACGAAATACCTCATATTCCAATAGATAAACCGTAGAAACGGCGAGGCCTTAAGTTGCCGGGCATCTCGGGTGGCAAACGCAGGTCGTTCCCAAGTCAAACTGGCAACCTTTTAGCATAAATTTCTCCAGGCCGAGCACGACAGGAAGTCGTCGCCAAACGCCTCCGCTACCGCAATTTCCATTAGCAGCTGTTGGGGATGGGTACATCATCATACATACATATGTGGGCACGGACGAGCGAGCGAGCGAACGGATGGATGGATGGTCCCCGAGAACATTTGACATTTTAAGGAGCGCCAAGTGAGTTGCTGGTTGAGCAGGTAGCTCCCGGTAATATGCCAACGGTAAAAGCCCCCAGACACCGAACATAGAGCCACGCCCATGGATATGTCAACTGTTTTTAG
This sequence comes from Drosophila sechellia, assembly GCF_004382195.2. Lineage (NCBI taxonomy): Eukaryota > Metazoa > Arthropoda > Insecta > Diptera > Drosophilidae > Drosophila > Drosophila sechellia. The sequence continues at coordinate 12,744,170 of NC_045951.1, read as the reverse complement.
CACGCACAATTTGAGGGAAAGCCAAACAAAAAGCCAAGCAGCAGGGAAAATGCTCTCCAAGGTAACATGAATATATAAACGATGGACTCCGGCACTAAAATACACAGTCTAGAGAGATTGCCAACCAACCTGCTCCAATTCCAATTCCCCAAGACCAAATCCGCACACACACACACCTGTGGGAAGGGCTCGAATTACGAATGCAATGTTGAAATAGAAATTAAATGCCAAGGAAAACCGCATTTTAGACAAATGCCAAACCGGTCGCACACTCGCGCAGTATCGGCTTTCAGGACACTGAATTCGGGTTTCAGGCGACAGCATCCCTCGCGAGGAGCAGGTATCCTTCGAATCAACCACAACATGTACACCTACTTCCTCCCTGACACCCGAGAAGTTTGCCAACAAAATATACCAAAAACAAAGGAAAAAACGCGCCACAATGCCAAGGAAGTTGCGGCCTGAACAGGAACCGAACCAAATTCGATGAGGAGGAAATGCGGCCAGATCGAAGATAAAGATAAAAAACATGTTAAGTGCCCCTGGAAGGCGATGGATTACCGATAAGTTCGAGCTGCAGATACAATTTGGCCGAGGCCAAAACCCAAATTGAGTGTACAAAGCGGCTAAACGCAAACGTTAAGTAAAGATTAATCTACCCCATCAGATAAAATCAAGTGGACGAGCAGGTTGCATTTCCTTTTTATAACGAAACTACTGTAATAATTATACATAATTTTAAAATAACAGCAAGGCTTTTAGTTACAGTAAAATCCACAAATTTTTTATTAAGACTAGACATAATAAGTAATTGAGTTATATTTGAAATCATTTTCTTAGTCTGACGAACTCTTCCAGGAAGATTCGTTTCTCGAAAAAAAGAGAGAGATCGCCAATCAAACAACGATTGCGGTGGACAGGGGACATTAATTACAGCTCAGTAGAGCGCCGACAATAGTCCTTGGATGGAATCCATGTGCGTACCCACACCCAGGCCACTTATGTAGTGCTGGACCAGCAGGGCTGGCTTTTCAATAAAACTTGCCCCAAATGGGTGCCGACAAAGGCTGGCCCGAACGAACAATTGGCCAACAAAAGGAGGTCGAAATTACACCGCACTTTCGAATGCAGAGTGATGAATGACTGGGAGAGAGGGGGAGGGTGTTGGCCAAGGCATTTGTCATGAGCATTTCGCAAGCGGGCCAAGAATCGAACAATTAGTATACGCCCCCGAGTGCTGGACTTCTCTTACACCTGGTAATTGCTCCGCAAAAACTTCATGTAATTTTTCTTTAACGAATCTCAAATGACTTTGCGACCTTTGTGCCTGGCCGCCTTGGCCATTGTTTGTTGACCAGACTCCTGTGGTTTCTCCAGCTGCAAGTGTGTGTGTGAGCGAAGGTCCTGTTCGAAATCAGCTTGCTCTATTAAAATGGAAGCGACATTTATGGCCTTGATGTGCACAGAATTCTGGCTTTTTTTGTTTGTTTGGTCTACTGATTGGCCTTGGAATTGGTGCTCGATGATTAATGTTGGTCTTAGCCATCGGGAAACTATTTCTGGCAAATTCTTTGTCTGTTTCTATTGACGCATTGTGGCCGTGAAGGCGTTGGGCTCCTTTCTGATCCTTTGTCCTTGGGTCAGCACCTTTTCTTTACACCTTCGCAGGCGGCAAACTCTTTGGTATTCCCTAATTCTCATACAATGACCATCGGATGACTTTGGAATCGTTTGTTTGCCGGCAGCTGAAATTGGTTTGCAGTGATCCCAAGAAGAGATCTAAGGAGCTATTTTGATTGGACTATTCTTAGCGACAAGGCTCATATATGTTTTTCATGATCTTTTTACATGACCAATTTCAGCCAATTCATTGGTACGATTTATGCTACGCAATTACCAAGCTGGGCATAGAAAGTACATTTTAAAAAACTGCTAAATGATTTCATAACCTTTACCAATTTCGATCACATCACATATTTCGTCAAAATTGAATTACGAAAGGTTTCTTTCAACTTGATATCCACATTTTGAAAACATTTTCCCCCAAAATACATACACGTTAACCCGCCCTATTCAACCTTAATCAAAGCCGTTAAGTGTTTTCCATTACAACTTTCCATTTTTTCTTTAATCCCTACCCCAACCCCCATATATTTGCTTAGTAATACCTCACACACTTTGTGGGTCAGCAAGGACTACCCTATAATAAGCAAATGTTTAAGCACTTACCCCCGAAATGGCGAAAGATTTAACATTTTGATGGATTTTCAATAAGCCACATTTAGCGGCGAATAACTTGGCCCGATGACAAGGCTCATTATTATTATGCGCCGTTGGATGCGAGGATCCGCTTTCGCAAAGGCTCCAATTAGAGAGTGCAGGATGAGTTTAAAATTGAATTTAAAACGCATCAGACTGTTTACCGTAATAATATCGACACATTTATGCGACTCCCCGACCCGACTCCACTCCACTCCACTCCTGGCCAAGATCCCCCTGCTCCGGCGAGGGCCAAACCAAGGTGATCTTCGGTCCAGGTGCTACACCTTAATGGGCTTTTGTCTTCTGATGGCCGAGGCCCGCGGCTGCATCCTCATCGCATATGTATCTGCTTTCATGACATGAAATCTGCTCCATCGGCTGACGCAAATGTATCTTAAGCTTGTCGGATTTCTACCTTATCCCCTTAAAAGCGGACAGATGTTTTTGCATAGCTACAAAGTGTAAGGCCTTTTAGTGGAATCGCTGAAATAAATCGCAATGAAATATATACATATATTTTATATATATTTTAAAACTCCCAAATACCATAAATACAAAAATATTAACAACCATGTCATGTCATGAAAGAATATGAATATTTTTTCTGAGATATTTCCTAGTTAATTGAAAACTTTTTTAACTATTTGCTGAAACCTAAAATGTGAAGTAGATTATTATTATAGTAGTTGATAAGATTATATTTTTTTACTTTTTTCCATTAAAGTTTTGTTTTGCTGAAACCTTTTCTGATGACCAAGTTGCGCTGCGTTTCACCTCTACATTTTTTACCTTGCCTTCTGTTCGTGCCGAGTTAAATAAATTTTAAACCTGCTGCGTTTTTCTGGCTCCTTCGAGGAAAGGACAGATGTTTCTGGCTTGTGCTTTTTTTCAGCGAGGACTATGATTTTTTGTGCCATCCTCCCCCTCTGAGTTAACTGATATGCTGGATGCTTTATGGCTGTGAGGCGCTGGAGGAGCGGGAGGAGCAGGAGGCGCAGGAGGAGCTGTACCTGCAGTCGGTGCCTTTCGTGCATCTGTTATCCTGACAGCAGGACTCGACTCACCTCACCCGCACGCTGGGGAGGTAATCGATCTCATGTGGTTTATTTACATCCGTTATTGAAATTCACTTTTCGCTCTTGCTTTTGTTTTATGGATTGGCTTTGTGTGCCGCCCCGAATCCTGAGTCCTGCATCCTGAATCTCTGGCTCGTATTGATGACAATTGCAGTTTTTGGCATGCAGCTGGGCACATTTACATCCGCTTTTGGCTCCGCCTTTTGACAACAGATTTTTGTTTTGGGTTTGTATGCTGCTTCGCTTTTCATCTTGTTTCAGGTTTTCAGCCTTGGTTTTTTCGACGAATATTCGTTTTTTATTCGCAGAAAGCGGAAGTGAAATGCTACCCGGTGCTTTAATAATTCAGTTGTGCAAATAATGTTCGAGGCAAATGATTTGGGAAATGTTAAGTAAATAATAAATGCCCCCAACACTGGCCTTTAATTCGATTACAATTTAGCCATGGTTATTTATTAAATTTAAATAATTAACACTGCTTACATTTAGGGGTTATTTCTTATCAATTCCATTTAAGTTGAACAACTATCTACGATTTGGTTTGTTAAGCAGCTTTTAATTAAATTCTTACAAAGTCATTCCTAACATAATAAAGAGTCGTTTTTTACTGCCAGATGGACATAGGTATTACCACTAAAAAACATTATAGATAAACCAGGCAAAGAAAGGAACTTGTTGGGGTAATTCCAACGAAAGTGCAGTTCTTAACGATGAAATTCCCACCGCAGCTCTTCTAAAATGCAAATGTAAGTCATTTAATAACGAAACCATTATGTAATCTTGGCGCGCTCATATGCTTTATGGAGCACATCGGCGAGGATATCAAGTTGTATCCACAAGTCCACTTTAATTATATGTAAGCCACGCCAGGCCCATCAAAGTTCCGATCCCATCCGATGCAGGTGCAAATGCAGAACCTTCGCTGACCAGTCGTCAGTTTTCAACGATCCGCGTGGCTCATTTTCGGTTCCACATTATTATTATCCATGCTCTGGAGTCCGGTTTGGTTGGGAATCGGGAATGCCGCTCTACAATTCATTTGCAAAGCGTATCCGAAAATGCTGATGGGATTATTATATGTTGTTGATCTGGTGGCACTGGGTATGCGATGCGACTGCAGGTGGAATATCTCAATGACCCAACCCGGGTCTTTATCGTTTCAATGCCGCGGATTGCCCTGTGTTTCTGTTTCTTTTTCTCTTGCTTTTCCCTCACTTTTCGGCTTTGAGCCTTAATTTATGTATTAAAAGTTAGAAATCCGTGTGGACAGGTGAATTTTCTTTTATATTCGTGCCCCTCTCCCTTGGGTACTCTCCAGGGCAAAGGTGTATAATTTAGTAAAGGTATCGAAGTTGTTCATTAATAATCCGTTTGGGATAGCGAGGGAAAACTGGAATGTGTTGGAAATTAGTAGCAATGATATCTAGAAGATATCTAAAAAGGAAGAAGCTGAATGAAATCATTTGGCGAAGCGAATTCCTTAAAACTGATATTCAAATGAATATAAAAAATAACAAAATTCCTGGATTAGGAAATGCCTGGAATTTGCTTTAATCTGCAGCACTTCTATTATCAAATATAATCCCCCTTTAAAAAAAAAGCAAAAAATGAAAAACTTAATACCCGAAACAAAATAATAGACAAAACCCTCCGCTCATTGTCATTCATCATACACTCGTATAAATCAGAATCCGCGCGTTGTCGCATAGAAAGGATATGGACCTCAAACCAGGAACCAAAGCGTTCGATTGTATGCAAAAACAAAAAGATAATGAAAACGGAATCGAATCGAATGGAATGGAAGGGGGGGTCCCCTTTTTTTTGTTTTTGAATGGTCATGGTTTGGCGTGGAATGCCGCAGGTGGCCGCCAGCAGTGGGCCTCTGTCCGCTCGCTTTCCAAGTGTTTGACTGTGCAGTTGGACAAATTTACATGCGCGCCTCGCACACAATGAGATGCCGGACAACCTAACCAGGTAACCAGGTAGCCGTGGTCCATGCCACATCCACTCTGAAAAAAATGTGGCACATTCTGCTGAATATTATGATTGTGATTCAGGAGATTTGGAAAAAGCTGGAAGCTATTATTAGGTATTTAGATCTGCCAAGACAGTCAAATTCAACTGCATTGCTAATTATATTTTAAAATCTATAAGATTCATCTTTCGAATTAGAACAATTTTTTTTGAGTGCATGAAGATCTGCAGGCTGCTCTACCTGGAATGTCCGACAGTGGGACACACGTCGCTATTCAAATAGGTCGCCGACCGACTGAAGGCAGCCAGCAAATGCAAACGCAAACGCAAAGGCAAACAGAAACGCATCATTTAAATGATGGAAAATGCAAAAAGGATGCTGGGCCGTGTGATTTCCGCTCTGGACGCTGCTTTTTATCCTTTGTGTGGGCGGGGATGCGTGAAAGGTGTCCGCTCCTTTTGTTCGAAATATTTTAATTAAATGGACTGAGCTAAGCACCGTGGGTATCGATGGGGTGGATTGAATGGATGAGTGCGAATGCAAATCAATCAATTCCTCTGCCAAATGCGTTCAAAATGCAATGCTCAATTAAATAAGCCATAAAATGAAACGCCAAAAACAATCACTTTGATGTGGAAAGCGGGGATTTCCACGCAGGCTTTAAGTTGAAGAGATATTCGCTTTCTTTAAGCGTTTCGATTGACGGGAGTTTCAAGTGTCGGTGCTATTACCAATTTTTTCTCTAATTGGTGAGCGCGATGAGATGGACTGGTAATCAAGTGGAACGTCAGGCTAAAAGCCCCAAAAGGTTACGCACTTGTTAGCAAGGGAAATACTCTAATAATTTATAAATCCTTTGAAACGTATCTTTTTTACATCTTATGCAAAATATAAATATTGTTGGATGGTGTCCAGAAATAAAGAACATAATACATCTTATCTTATAGATACACCAGCATATTATCTTTTTGAAGATAGCTAAAGAGTAGTTCCCCCAAGACATCCTTGATGACACATTCAAAACGCCCCAAAAGAGTGGCGAGTGTGCTTGAATAGGTGTCAAAAAGTTCCGAATGCCTGATACCAACTGCTTCTTTCCGGCGCTAAAACTGCATATCCGAAAAGGTCCATCCACCCAAATGGCTGGTTGAGTGCAGAAATGCATTTGCATGCTGGGAGCACTTTCAATCTGGTGCTACACTAAAAACGCAAAACGCCCAAAAAAACGACTAACGAGCACCTGGGGATCCTGTCACCTGTTCCTCAGTTTAGTGGGCGGTGGGCCGGTGGGTGTGGCTAATTTGCATGCGATTGAAATGGCGGGGAATCAAAGTGCTTGATAAAAGAGGGTGGGTTTTGGGGGTGGGGCTGGAAAACGAGGAAACAAAACAAAAACACGCAATCGGCTGTGAATTTTTCCGGCTGCATGTGAGTGCGGGATGCTGGCTAATTAAAAGCGCATCAAAAGCGGGCAGAATTTGCATAGCAAACGAAACGAAACGTTGCGAAAATTAAATAGAAATTGTTAGTGGCACTTTTTCCTTTTCACTTCGTCAAAGCTGCCTTCCTGCCAATGCCAAAAAAAAGTTTGTCATGAATAGCTGTCGTTAAAGGAGCGAAATTACGAAATTTTGGAATTTCCCGCAGCGAATCGTCCAATAAATGTCAGCGGAACCAACTTTGTTGGCCAACTATTTTTATAATTAAACAAACTGATTGTGATAAGTAGGAAGCTGAATGCAAAAGTTCCTCCAGCAGCGGCCACCAAAGGTCCGCTCATAAATTGGCCAAACGTCAAAGTTAGCATTGCATGTACTTGGTCAACAAGTCCTTGAGACAGCGTTGCGAAAAAGTCAAAGCTCACGACAAGAAAACTTAATGAAAACTTCAAAAATTCGTATAATTTGCCAGGCATTTAAAAGGAAATGTCATCGTTCTTAGTAATTTGCATTCATTGTGAAACATACTGAATAAAATATTCAAGATTGTAAGACAATGTATTCTGCATTTGACAACTTTCAACGGTTTAAAACATGAAATAGTTCATACATTTAAAATGAATTTGTTCACTTAGTATAGCATCTAATGAATTTGGTATCAAATATTAGGGTCACCTGACCATCAATAGAAATGCCATCATGAAACTCAGCGAAAACTACAAAATGTAAGGAACTTTCTTAATTTAGTACTCTTTAAAGATTGCAGATACTAACAATGCATTGCAATGCTTCAAAGCTCATATGCTCTGCTATTAGGCGGATTTGTAAATCCTTTTGAGAATCTTTAGCGGAGAATTCGCTTCCTTTTGGTTCCAATTGATGCTATAACATAGGAAGTAGTTTTAGATGTGTTTTACTATACAATATGCAGGTCATTTGGTTATCATCAGTGTACTTAGGCCTAGAGTAAGCTATTCCGCGGACTTGGCGGTACTGGCCGCCGCAGCCGCCTTCGCCTGGGAGGCGTGGTGCTTGGCCACCGCCTCCTGGGCCTTGCTCAACTGGATGTAGCCCTCGTGGGCGCGGGAGCGCAGTTCGCTCTCCACGCTCTTGTTGACCGACTTCGAGATGACGGACTTGATCTTCTGCGTCTCATTGAACTTGGCCTTTTTCGCCTGAATGGGCGCATCTGTAAATTAATAAAACGAAAACTTAGAATCTGAAGAAGATAGTTAAGCATGTGGGTAATCACTCGATCGGCGGGTGAAGGCAGCTTGCTTTTGGTTCTTCTTTTTCTGTATCGCTGCTGGTAACTTGGCCTTCTTGAATTTTCCCTGTGGCATCTTTACAAATAGTATTTTTTAACAAGATAACGAAATATAAATGTTTTGATGCGCAGCACGTTGTTTTGGTTTTGCCCCACACCGATAAGTATATCGATTACGACCTATCGATTTAAGCGGACTGCCAACCCATTGCATTCTCCTTGCGCCACTTGGCGCGCATTTCAAATCACTAAAATTGGTTTGTTCGGTTTATTTTATTTTCGATTGCTGGCTCACTTATTTATAACTTGTAACATATATCAAAAGGGAATACTGAAACCGCAGGCGTCTTCAGCAATCCCCCTTCCGCTTGCTCGAAACTAAACACAAAAATTTTACAAATTTCAATGCAAAACTCAAATTGCTCGCGAAAATCGTTTTTAACAAGAAATAATTAACATTTAAAAGCGCTGAATATTGTTTATATGCAAGTTAAGTGGGATTCAGTATCCTTATTTACTTATGTATATATATGTAGATATATATGTATAATTATAAATATGGTATTTGTTTTTATTTTTTGCTTTAGCTTTTCCTCTACATTCTTGTTGTCTTTGCTCACTTGGTGATTAAACAGAGTTCTCAACGATCGAATATTTTGTTTCTTATAAAAATCGTTTTACAAAAATCTATGCGCGTGTGTGTGTGTGTGTGTGTGTGTGTGTGTGTGTTGTGTATGTTTGCGTGTGTTTGTTGAATATTGTATTGTGAATACAAATAACACAATTAACTGTTCAGTTTGGCAACGATAACGCCAGTTACGATTAAACCTATTATCACAGCGATCACCAGGAGTATCAAGATCTTGCGCCGGTAGCTCTGGCGACTCCTGGCCGCCTTGGCCAGTTCCGAGGTGCCATCCTCCACGTTGGCGGCCGTCTGCTCAATACTGTTCTCGATGAAATCTGCGAAGAAATTGAGATTCGCTTAGAAAGTGTTATCAAAAACAGGTACAATCTTCCATCAAGCACCTAGAAATTTCCACAACTATTACTAAGGAGTGAAAAATTTTGAAATTTAAACCTGTAATAGCAGTCAGTAAATATTTTTAAAAATTTGCTCGCTCTTATCAGTTTCTTCTTATTTTTGTAAGACCCGAAATAATTGATTACTGTTCGAATAAACAGGAAGCTAAATTAACTTGCCAAATGACACGGGTTTTCATAAAAGATATGAAAAATTAAAGCGTTTAAGTGATGTGGTCGTTGTTGATAATTACAATCACATTCGAAATGTGCATTGTTATTGAAGCAAAGTCAATGATTCATAATTTCTTGCACATGTTTAATTCATCAACGCATTTAATAGGTTTGCCATGCCACTTTTAAGCAACTGATAAGCTCTGAATATTTTGTTTCACCAATCGATTTCTCCATTTGGACGCTATTACATTTGTGGAACTGCGTGGATTTGGGTCGTAAAGTGAGAGCCCTAATTACGGCTTGTGGTTTTTCGATTTGCGGTCGTTGAGCCCCACTTGGAAGGAGATTACTCACCCATCTGCTGCCCCTGATCGTGCACCAGTCCACTCAGCTGGGTCATGATCTGGTTGACATCGATGATGTCCGACTCTATTTGCTCGACCTGCCGCCGCCGATCGTCGAGCATGTCGTGCTCCTGCTGGAGATGGGCCTGCTCCAAGCGCTGTTGCTGCAGCAGCTCAGCACGGGCGTTGGCCTCCACATCCTGATCGGCAAATTGCTGCGCCTGCTGCAGGGTCTGCCGCATGGCCGACGAGATGCGTCGCTGCAGATTGGAGTACTTCTCCACCACGCCATGGAACTCCCGGGTGAGCTTCTCCAGCTGCAGCTTCTGCTGGCGATCTCCGTGCCGCACAACGGCCTGTAGCCTCTGCAAGTCCTGACTGGTGGTCTGCACCCGGGCATTGCACTTGGTGTTGATGGTGTGCACCTTCTCCCGCAGATTGGGCAGCTCCTTGGGTGTGCCAATCAGTTTCAGCTGCTTCTCCAGCTGCTTGGTGCTGCTGTGGATGGCAGTGATGTTGTGGCCAATGTCCTCGCTGAGGGACATAAATTCCGTCGGACTGAAGCCGGACGAACCGCCGGCTGCCGCAAAGCTCACTTCGGGCGTGGAATCGGCCATCGCACCATAGTCCCGATGGGGGCCACCGCCTCCTCCGTTGCCTCCTGGATTGTTCAAGGCCTTGGACATATCTGTAAGTGCATATGTATCGCTGTGAGTTCAAAGCAGGGGTCTTGCTAAATAGGCCGACATTTAATACCACTCGCGACCAAACAGACAAATCCCTACAAATGATTCACATGCATTGTTGTTCTTTTTGTTCTTGCTGCTGCTGTTGTTGTTGTTGTCGCCAACTTATCAACATATGATGTCCGCCCGTGTGCGTGTGTGTCGGTGTGCATCGGTGTGTGCAGCCCATCGTTGTATGGGTGGGCAGCATTTTCGTGTTTTCTTCTTCGCATATGATTTGCCTTTGGGGGCGGGGGCTCTTCTAGGGCTTCCGCCCAGCGGCGGAATGCGCCACCAGGATGGTCGGGTACTTACTTCGAAGCGAGTTCTGATCCGGGGACGCACAATGTACGCGCACAAAGCCTTTCACCACACGAAATACAATGATAATTCTCTGCAGCAGAAGCAGCAGCCCACTGAGCAGTGTGACCGGAGCTTTCGCAGCGGCCGTTCTATCGATGCTGGGGGCGGGCTATCGATTATTTGGGCGCCAACTCCAGCCCCCACGCACCACATCGGCGGGGTTAAAACTCACCCCCTCGAATACACGAATTCCTTTTTTCAATAATCTATTATTCTCATTGCCATTTTTTAAGATATTTTCTTAAGGGTAAGATGAAGACGTAAACAAGACTAACATCCATCCAAAATTAAAATTAAGTCCTCATTAAAATCTGCTTCGGAATCATTTACTTAACCTAACGCCACTTTTGAATTTTTGTCAGAAAGTCATAGATAAAACTAATCTTTCAAGCTCGGAAATATCAATTTTGAGGATAGTTTTACTTTACTTCCAGTTTTAAGGCATTGTGAATTGATTTTAAAGTTTCTATAAATTTATAGCTATTTTCACGTTTGAATAGCTTAAAATCACGCTACACATGTCCCACGTTTTTTTTACACATTTCAAATCATAGATCTGATTCTTTAAACTCTTGGCCAGCACAAAGATCAACCGCTTCCTTTGCAAAAGAAAACACATGCGTTACGTTCTTGGCTTGTAATTCCATAGCTAAACGTACAGAGTGTTATGCTAAAAGGTAAAAGTCCTTAAACTCCTGCGCCTTAGTGGGTCTTGGCGGCCAGACGCTTGTCGCGCTCCTCCGCGATGCTCAGCTTGACACCCTTGCCCTTGGGCAGGGAGATGTAGGGCTTGTTGCCCTTGCCAATAATGAACACGTTGGTCAAACGGGTGGCGAACACATGACCCTGCGAGTCCTTGATGTGCACAATGTCGAAGGATCCGGGATGACGCTCACGGTTGACAACGGTGCCGACACGTCCCAAATTCCTGCCTCCGGTGATCATGCAGAGGTTGCCTGTGGAGACGGAGAAGCATACCAGTTAGTGGAATCATACGACTTGGTTAATAATATTGGGCGACTGTCATTGCACGTAAAAGTTACTGAAGCGACTTTGGAATGCCGCATCAGAGACCGTCGTGACAAAAATTGCTTTTGGCTTATTGTTTTTGAACCACGCAACTTTCGAGGAGCGTTTTGTGGTCTTCGAACCAGCCAATGAACACGATGATCTACGATGGGGGATGCTTACCGGAATCGAACTTGATGTAGTCGGTGATCTTGCCAGAGGCAATGTCCACCTGCACGGAATCGTTGGCGTGGATCAGAGGATCCGGGTAGCGGATGGTGCGGCCGTCGTGTGTAACCAGGAAAGGAACTCCCTTGGCGCCCAGCTGGGTCTTCTTCACCTTGCACAGCTTGTACTGCAAAGAAGCAAAGAAAATGGGGGTTAATTTTAAGACGTTTTATTTCTACAAAATTCCACTACAACTTTTATTGCATTGTAATTGCACGTAAAAGTTACTCAGACGACTGTGGAATGCCGAATCAGAGACCGTCGTATCAAAAATTGCTTTGGGCTTCGATTTGAACCAATAGACACATGGCAAACGGCGGAAATCGGTCTTCGACGAAGCCCACAGTTTTCCCTCTTGAAGGGAATGACAATATAATGCTATATACTCCTTGGTTTCTTTTGTAATTGCACGTAAAAGTTACTGAAACAACTGGGATTTGTCGAATCAGAGACCGTCGTATCAAAAATTGCTTTGGGCTTCGTTTTGAACCAATCGGCGCACTATTATACACGCAAAACGGTCTTCGACAAAGCCATTAAGTTAATTACTTTCGATTAGCATAAAAATTGATTTTGTATTCAAAAAAAATGAACTATTTATGTTTAAAAGGCTTCCAAAACAAAACACTCTCATCCAGCGGATTAGTTGGAGTTTTTACATTATAAGAAAACCAAGTGATCTTGCGTAAAGCGGCTGCATGAAGCAGCATCCCTAGCCAGACTAGATAACTCACCTTGGCCTCCTCGGCGGAGATGCGGTGGATGACGAAGCGTCCCTTCACGTCGTAGACCAGACGGAAGAACTCACCGGTCTTCTCGAGGGTGATGACATCTAAAAAAAACGGCCAATGGAACCCATTAGTAAGGAGCACAAAACTCCTCGCCGAGCACAAAACTCACCCATGTAGCCAGCGGGATAGGTGGGGTCGGTGCGGACCTTTCCATCGACCTTAACCAGGCGCTGCATGACGATCTTGGTGACCTCGGCACCGTTGAGGGCGTACTTCAAGCGGTTTCTCAAGAAGATCAGCAGTGGCAGCGACTCACGCAGCTTGTGTGGGCCGGTCGAGGGACGCGGGGCGAAGACGCCTCCCAGCTTGTCCAACATCCATGCCTTGGGGGCGGCTAAACGCTTCAAATGCTTCTTGGGGCCACGAGCCTGCAAAGTGTAAGTGGGTTTCAGCCGTTAGCCAGGTATTCCAATGGCAAAGCATACAATCGTGACCATATCTCCACCACCAACAGATACTCACCATGTTTGATTCACGATATTGAACGGGCGATCACTGCAAATAGAACAATCAAACGTTAGTTTTGTGCCAGCAATCGCGCGCCACTGCCAGTGCCGCATCCGTGGCCCGCAAATCCCCAATGGCGGGCCTTCCATTGACAAAACTTAGCACGTGGCTAGCTGCAAAAAATACACATACCGTCCGTCGGGCAATACAACAGGAAAAGGAAAAGGCAGATTTGCGGGCGGTGTGGCCAGCGGGCAGTTGGCGCCGAATAACTAAATACTAGATTGCGGCCAGCGCGCAGGGTTACTTTTGCGAGGGTTCCTCATTATTGGGGGTATTCCTCAGCCGCTGTATCAATTAGCTTTTGTCAGCTGTGACGCGATTTAATGCTTAAATGAAAATATAAACATAGTATATTATTATAAACCGATGTTTGCTCTAATACAGAGAATCGGCTACATTAAAATATACAATATTTAACTTTCATATAAATTTATATACAGGCAATTAGGTCTCATCACTGTTATAAAGTCAAGTAAAATAAAGTAAAATTTAAAGATATTTTTACACAGATATCATTCAAATAAGGGGCTAGTAATTAAAATTAGTCTGCTAAAGGAACACTTGAACGCCAGCGTTTATATAACCAGATGTATATAACTGCTTGCTTATTTTAAAAGGTATCATGTGGGGCTACATAATCGACCATAATAGCTCTTGTTCAATGAACGTTTGGGTTCCATAGGATTGTCTCAACCGATTTCGAGTTATGTATTTAAATTACCCGTTCCCAATCAAGTAATACCACTTCTATAATTATAGTTTGCTTAATTTTTTATCAATAAGTATTAACCCTTAGCAGTAAGATATATTTAATACATTAGGGGCGAACCTCATTAAAATACCACATTTAAATACGTCGAAAATAATTCTTTGCGGAATACCCTTACTAAAGCCTGAACATTGGATACATCCTGAAAAAATACCAGAATTGCCAGGGCTGCATTGTGCGCAATTAATCGTATTCGAAAAAGACACAAGCAATCGAAATTCAAACAAAGCATCAGTTGGAGGTTTGGTAATTTTACAATTGTTTATTCTCTCATTTAGTTAATGCCTTTTAAACACACAATTTGTCTTTAGGCATTAGTAATTACATTCTGTAAAACCTACTTATAAATTAAACTGCGGCAACAATACAATTTGCCAATCGGATTTACGCGCTTGTTTATGTTTGCTTGTTTTTATGTTTTAAATGTGATTTTGTTATGCTTGTATACGGGAATCTATGCATTTAATTTAAAACCACTGGGGGCTAAATAGTTATGTTGGTTAATTCAGTTTCTCATTTGTTTTGTACATAATACAAACTGCATTCATTCGCTTAATGTTGGCTCGCTAATTTAATCGCTACTGTTTTTGTTAGGCGAAAGAACTTAACGGTATGTGAATTACACTTTAAGAAATACAATGTATGCAATTAATGAATGTTTAGTTGGTTTAAATGTATACTTCCATGTTACTGGCTACGTACGTCTGTCTGTGAGGGCGAGCGATTCACGATTCGCATTCGCGTTCTCGTTTCAAGATGAGTGGATGATTTGAGGGTCAGGATGGGAGTAAAGTGGGCAACCATTCACGCACAAAGTCTCTTATGTCGTTCAGTCCAGCTTTTTCATTGATTTGAGGGCCCGTTCCCGCAGCTGCTTCTCGAGGTCCTCGTTGATGACACCGGGTCCGGAGGCGCCCGGCAACAGTAGCGCCAGCTTGCCAGCGTTTCCATTCCGCTTGGCCGCAACCGCCGGCGGCAACTGCTCATCCTCGTCGCTGCTGCCCTGGGAACTGCTGTCCGCCCGCGACTTGCCGGCACTGCACTTCCGCTTGTGCTTCTTATGCTTCTTGCTCTTCTTGCTGTGCTTCTTGTGTTTCTTATGCTTCTTGCGCTTGGAGGAGGCCTCTGAGTCGCTGTCACTGGAATCCGCCGGCTTCTTCGCCTTCTTGCGCTTCTTCTTGGGCACATGCTCGTCCTCGGAATCGCTGTTGTCGCCGGCCTCGTCCCGACGCGTCTTCTTGTGCCCGCGCTTGCGACTGCTCGTCGACTCCTCATCGCCGCTGGAGATTGCGCCCCGCTTGGACTTCTTGTCCGAGCGCCGCTTGTCCTTCTCCTTCTCGTGCTCCTTCTCTTTTCCCTTTAAAGCCGCCACCTCCTTGCTCTTCTTTTGCTGCAGCTTCTTCTTGAGCCTCTCATCCCCACTGGAGTTGTCCTCGTCGTCACTCTGTTCGGTGCTGGTTGAGCTCTCCGAGCTGCGCCGCACCTTCTCCTTCTTGCCCTTGGAAGTCTCCACGTTGGTTGGCTGCTTCTTGCGACGCGGCTGCTCCTCGCTATCATCGCTCTCGGCACTGCTGTCCGAACTGCTGCTCTGGCTCTGATCGCGGGATTTCTTTGGTACCGCCGCCGACGCAGCAGCAGCTGCCTTGGCTGCGGCTAGACGCTCGTGGGGCTTAAGGAACGGTGAGGGCGTGCGGGACAGACTGGCGTAGCTGCTGCGCACGGCTGGACCCTCGTCCAGCACTATGATAGTTTCTGGCTTGTTTTTGCGCTGCTGCTCCTCGCGACAGAGATCGATGGTGTTCACCGCCGGGCCAGCATACTCCACCGACGAGCGCCCTGTAACCAAAAGCAGTCCACAATTGATTACCCTCTTTTAAGTTGATCATTTGCTTGTCACTTACCAACTGGACTCTCCCGCTTGCGACTGTGTTGCGAACTGGAGCGACTGCGGCTTCGTTGGCGACTCAGGCTTCGACTGCGACTATGGCTACTACGGCGTTTCTCCGGCGGACTAGCGCTGCGCTGTCGCTGCTGCCGTCCACCTGCAGAGCTTCCCGATGATGAGCGCCGGTTTCGTGCAGGCGGCGGGTTGTCCCACCGATTCATGTGACCGCCACCACCGCCCGGTGAGCTGCGCCTTTCCCTTGAGTTGGGGCGACGATCTCTTGAATTTCGTCGTTGCTGCGGCGACGAGAAGCGACGTCCCGGTCCCTGATGCGGGGAGAATTGCTTGCGGAACGGCTGATTCTGCTGCATTGGCGACTGTCGGTGGTCGCGATTATAGCGATTCTGTTGCGGCGACTGGCGCCTGTCGAAGCGACCCATTCCGCCTCCACCTCCACGTCCGCCGCCGCCAGGACTCTGTCTGGCCTGCCAGTGGATGCGCCCGCCACCGCGGAAGTTGGGCGAACCGCCGCGATGCTGCCACATCTGTCGATGTCCGCCGCCACGTCCGCCACCCCGTCCTCCACCTCTAAAGTTCATCATCGGCGAACGGCGACGGTTGTTGAAGCTGCACGGAACGAAATTAACATGATTGAATTAGTTAAGGCATTGATAGTTAGGCGATAGAATCTACTTACCGTCTTGGAGAGCGAGAATAACGCATGGGCGAGCGTGATAGATGCCTGGATCTCGACCTGCGGCGAGAATTGGATCGCTGAAAGCGATTGCCGCCGTTGCCACCGCCATTATCCTGTCGCATCGGACTGCGTCCTCGCGGGGAGAAGCGTCTGCCACCTCGACGACCACCTCCGCCACCGCCAAACTGCCTGCCTCGATCGTTACCGCGCTCCATTGAACTAGCCGAGTCCCCGCGATTGTTGCGATATTGTCGCTTGTTTTGCACACTGTTCTTGTTGCGCCGGTGCTCAAACTGATCCTGGTTGCGCTCCGGCGACAACGATATGCTGCTGGAGCGTCCTCGTCGGCGACTGCGTCG